>NC_056591.1:575495-890495 GCF_018340385.1 Cyprinus carpio
TTTTAATCAATAAGATACAAAAAAAAATTATATATATTATATATATGTGTGTGCATATATACATACACACACACATATATACACACACATATACATATGTGTGTATATATATATATATATATATATGTATATATATATATATATATATATATATATATATTACCATATTTAATCACTGAATTGAGTGTGATTACTAAGTATTGTTTACCATTACATTTTATCCAATAGGACATATGACACAGGTTAACACCTCCTCCTTATATAAAGCAGTTTCTGTGTGTGTTTACTAAGTATTGTTTAAATTCTATAAAGCAGTTTCCGGTTAAACTTTTCTTACCAAATTGGTGATAGCTATCTATGTTTTTTTTAAAATGTATACCTAATAGGAGAATATATATAATGAAACTGGGCCCAAAACTGAGCCTTGAGGTACCCCGCAGGTGATATGTGCAGAGGAAGAAGAGAATTCTTAATTCTCACTTCAAATTTAATTATTCAACACATAATATTGTTCTCCATTTGTACAAACTCATTACCCCTTGTAAGGGAGCATTGGATTTGACAATAGCAACACTTTTTCTTTTAGGTTAAGAGAAGTAAATAATCTCATTGCAGTTTCTTTTACACATACAGTATGTCAGGTTCAACTATTAAATATTCTACCCTGTTACTCAAATGTTTTTTCTTTAAAGTATGAAAGTTTTCAATAATTATAAACCATTTTGACTTATTTTACAGAATTAATGTTGGTTGTGATGGTGTGGATAAGATGAGGACACAGGTGTCTGTTTGTGTGTGTGTTTTGATGGCTTTCTTAATCATCTTTTCCCAAGGTGGGCTGAGATGCTCCAGTTACCAGGGAAACAGTAAATATTAATAAATATCAAGTGCCTCCTAGCTGTCATTCCCCCTCCACCATATTCACAACAGGACAGAATTAAGTGTGCAGGAGCAGCAGAGCAGACTGAAACAAAGATAAAGAGAAAGTACTGACGCACAGTGCCAGAGATGCCCCTTTTTTGTTTTTAATAAGGGTTTCCTGCATGTTCACAAACTCGTCTTAATCCTCAGCGTGTCCATGGAGAAAAACAGCAGAATATGGCTGAAGAATGCTCTTCCAATATGATGAAATCAACAAACAAATTAAACGAAGGTTGCAGTCCAAAAGTTAATCTAAATTTCAGAGAGGAGTTTGGAATCCTTTAGCTCATTTATGGGAAAACGAGTCAGTGAGTCGTGAGATTGTGTGTTGATGTGAGGGTAGTTTAGCTGCCCTGTGGGGTTCCTTACACACACACACACACACACACACACACACACACACACACACACACACACACACACACACACACACACACACACACAC
Source organism: Cyprinus carpio (assembly GCF_018340385.1). Lineage (NCBI taxonomy): Eukaryota > Metazoa > Chordata > Actinopteri > Cypriniformes > Cyprinidae > Cyprinus > Cyprinus carpio. The sequence goes on from NC_056591.1 coordinate 576,862, forward strand.
ACACACACACACACACACACACACACACACACACACACACACACACACACACACACACACACACACACACACACACACACATTTACTAAAATATGCCTTTCAATACACACACAAATAAATCCTGACACTAAAACACAACACTATTACACTATTTTGTGTGGCAATTTAACTCTACTTACTTAATAAAAATCTCTGGAGCACTAAAGACAAAAAATGTTTTCATAATCTTTCTCTGAGATGTAATAACTTTCTCCACCTCTGAAACATCTGCTGTGTGGGTGAGCAAACATTAACCAGTAATAATACTGCAGCCCATTTCTCACAATCCAATCTACATTAGATCCTGCTGAATATTCTGTTTCACTTGAAAATATTTCTGAAGTTAAATTTGTAAATTATTGTAAAGACTTTGTAAGTTCAAAGTGCAGGCCTTGTTTAAGGTTAATTCAGCTGAGTGATTTGGATGAATCTTTTGCTGTCCTATAGCTGACTCTGGTGCCAGAACAGACTGTTCTTCCTCTTGTGGACAAATCCAGTCATCAGGAGATCACAGCGGGTGTGAGCTTCCAGCATCCTGACATCATTGCTAATGCTGATGTGGTCCAGCAGCATCTGAGTGAGCCGTACTACTGGAGATTGCCGAAACAGTTCAAACGCTCAATGGTCAGTCTGTCACTAACATCCTTCAGATTTTTTCTTCCTTTTTTCTTTTTATTTTATACACATTAAAAACACATATACATATATTTATGTATACATGTTTGTTGCTAGAAAATCGATAAGTCCCAAAAGTGTGATAACAGGAGATTTGTGGTCATTTATTTGATTACAAATACAGTAAATAGTAATATTGTGAAATATTATTTAAAAAAATAATGTTTTCTATGTGAATGTTTTAAAATGTAATTTATTAATTTGATCAAAGCTGAATTTTCAGCATCATTACTCCAGTCTTCAGTGTCACATGATCCTTCAGAAATCATTTTAATATGCTGATTTGCTGATCAAGAAACATTTATTATTATCATCAGTTTTGAAAACAGTTGTGCTGCTTCATATTTTTGTGAAAACCGTGACACATTTTATTTGTCAGGATTCTTTGAGGAATAAAAAGTTCAAAAGAACAGCATTTTTCAGCATTGCTGTTCTTGTTTGTTTGTTTGTTTGTTTTTTTTTATAAAACTGATGCCACTTTTGAATGCAAGTGTACAGTCCAGTTGTTTCAATCATATAAAATAATATTTTGGAATTTCAAGGCCAGCTAACATTACAACGAGTCTCACCGTTTGGGGGTTGTTCTTTCAGATAACAGCCTATGGTGGGAAGCTGAGGTATGCCATATATTACGAGGCTCGTGATGAGACGGGCCGCACCTCTTATGAGCCCCAGGTCATCATAAAAGGCGGACCCAACAAAGACAAGGTCATGGTCCGCCACATGCCAGCACTTCAGATTGGCCAGCTGACCCGTCACGAGATTGACATAACAGAGGTGAGCCAATCAGGGATGAGAGTCAGCGCTCAAGAGTGTTGACAGTGTTTGCATGTGTAGGATTTACATGATCTCATTTGCCACAGTTACATCAACCTTGCACTAAAACACTGATGCTTTGCAGCACGAATGGAAACATGAGGATGACAGGCCAATGTCTCGTGAGGATTTCATGGACGTGCTGTTTCATGTCGAATATATCCTAATAAAGGCCTCACACGGCAGCGTCATGAGACACAGCAGGTAACTGATCTCAAGCATGGCCTACAACTTTATTTCAAACGTTAATCAACTTTCAAATTACGAGGAAGAACCTTGATATTATAGTTAACTAAAGCTAAAACAATAAAAAAAAGTTACTTGAAATAAACATTTAAAAATTAACTATTTTTACATTTAGTTCTTGAGGCAGCATTTCTCATTTTCATTTAGTTTAACTTGTACTAAAACAACTAAAAAAAAATGAAATAATTAAGAAAAACTGTATAGCCATAAATAAAATTTTATGGGTGTGATATTATGTTAGGTTTTTTGGTGTTTTTATATAAAAGTAATCAAGCGCACGAAGGAGTAGAGTTCAAAAGGAGTTTTTAATCATAAATCCAGGAGAATATCCACAAGTCATAAATAAACAGTATTAAGTGCTCAGCAACATAAATCCAAATAATAGCAGATGGTGAACTAAGGAACAGACAGGGCTTAAATACTAGAACAGGGCAATTAAGAAGAAACAGAACAGGTGTGTGGAACTAAAACCATAAAAACCATAGTTTACAAGTTAACACGGGCAAACTGGAAAGCAGAGAAACCAAAACACAACAGAACAGAAATGTGACATTCCACCCCCTGAAGGGCGAGGGTTCAGTAGGCAGGCCTGGGGCAGTTAAGGTGCAAGCATTGGGAAAGGGGCATAGTTCATGAGTTCAGAGCAGAGTAGATGGAGGGAGGAGTCAGAGAGGAGCCCGGAGCAGGAGGAGCCAGCTGGGGAACCAGAGGCCAGCCAGTACAGTGGCCCACAGTGGAGTCGATGGTGGGAGGAGCCATGGTGGAGATGAGGCCAACTGACGGAAACAAAGCCAGTGGAAGAAGAGCCCAGGATGGAGTGCCGCAGAGCGAGGGTGACACAGAGGATGGTGGGGGGAGAAGTGGTGGATGTGGGGCGATCAGGTGACTGAGGCAGAGGCGGGGACCTGGAAGTCCACAGTTGAGCTGGAGCGACAGAGGACCAAGGTGGAGCTGGAGGAAAGGAGGAGACAGACAGAGCCAGAGGGATGGAGGGACAAGGTGAAGCCGAAGGAGTGGAATCCCGAGGCAAATGATGGTCGACAGCTGACCAAGGAGGAGCCAGAGGGACGAGGGAACCAGGTGGAGCTAGTGGGATGATGGCAATGAGCCGAGGTGGAGTCCGGGTATGAGGGGATGGGGTGGGGGTAGGGGGAACCTCCAACCCCAAGATAGCTGAAAGCTGAAGATCCTGAAGCTCATCTGATCCAATGGTTTTGGTGTGCTGAGGGTAAGCTAAGGTATTTTCAGTGGCCAGCTGACACAGCGCCATTGGACTGGCTGGCTGAGACAGAGGAGGAGGGAGTGGGAGGCTGGATGGGAAACTTCCCGACGCTGGTGATGAGGAGTTGGCTGACAAAGGAGAGCTGAGCGGGACCAGCAGAGACAAAGGAGAGCTGAGCGGGACCAGCGGAGACGAAGGAGAGCTGAGCGGGACCAGCGGAGACGAAGGAGAGCTGAGCGGGACCAGCGGGGACAAAGGAGAGCTGAGCAGGACCAACAGAGACAAAGGAGAGCTGAGCGGGACCAGCGGGGTAGGGAGAAACTAGTAATCCTCCTCATATAAACAGTCCAGAGGCCAACGACAGCTCACGCTCAGCGGTTGGAGTGTGGGCAGGGTCATGTTCCTTTCCCTCGATCTCCACAAGTACTCTCACAGCTATACACGGTGTTGCCAGCTCACACACCTGGTTAGTCGCATTCTCACGCCGGGTTCTGGGGTGATGTTAGACTCTGACACTCTTGTTAGCGCTGGCTCTTTTATCGCAGCCGACTCAGGCTCTGCAGCGGTCTGTGGTTATTGTTAGGTGTGGCTGTTTTGTGGATTCCTACTCTGCGGTGTTGATGGTGAGTGGTTATGGTGAGTTCTCCATGAAGCACTCCACAAAAGCGGCGGGATCCTCTCTGGGATCGTTCACTGGCAGGCGTGCCTTACACCCCCTTACCTTACATTTTCCCCCTCTCCCGGAATGGATGGGGTAAAAAGTCCCTGGTGTGGTCCTCCAGCGAACGTTCCAACTGCTCAAGGCATAGGAGCTGTACAGCTGGTAAATCCATTCTGTGGAGAGGGGGGAAATTAAATAAATAAAACAAAACAAACCATGAATGCAACTAGTTTTTTACTTTTCTGGGTCTGCTATTCTGTTAGGTGTGTTGCTGGCTGTGTAATCAAGTGCACAAAGTTCAAAAGGAGTTTTTAAATCATAAATCCAGGAGAATATCCACAAGTCCATAAACAAACAGTATCAAGTGCTCAGCAACGTAAATCCAAATAATAGCAGATGGTGAACTAAGGAACAGACAGGGCTTAAATACTAGAACAGGGCAATTAAGAAGAAACAAAACAGGTGTGTGGAGCTAATTAACAAATCAAAAACCATAGAAATAAACGTGGGAACACAGGCAAACTGGAAAGCAGAGAAACCAAAACACAACAGAGCAGAAACACGACAATAAATTTTTAAATAAACATAAACTAAAATGAAAAAATAAAAAATAAAAAAAGAATAAAAACTATAAAGGGATCTATGTGATACTAAAATAACACTGGTAAGAATTTCGTTTTATAAGTTCTAACAATTTATAAATTGTAATATGTTTTGTAATATAAAAATAGTTATGAAAGAGCAGAAGCTCATATGTTTGTGTGTGTGAATTGGTGTGATGTGCAGGATTTCTGAGATCACTTTGGAGGTGGCTGAGGTGGGGACGCCCTCAAAGGACAGTGAAATCGCCCATCAGATTGAGAAATGTGACTGTCCTCTGGGATATGCTGGTCTCTCCTGTGAGGTAAAGGCTTTTGTGCACAGTATTTGATGTTTAAGAGCTGTTATGTGCTGGAAGGTTGTGAAAAGGCATATGTCATAAATGCTATTATTACCCAACTCTATGTAGGTCAGATATTATAGCATAATATTGGTCAGATAATAGAGCATAGGCCAACGTCATAGTAAAAATAGTAAGGACACACATTTTCATGAAAACATTATGTATTTTATATATATTACATCGCATGGCTGAGATTGCTTCATCCACATAATAAACTCAATCTGTTGTTCATAACAGTACCAAAAAAACAACTCTGAAAAGTCCCAGTAATGCAGTTTCCAAATAGATTTAACGTGACATCCTTGTCACAATAATTAAGCCGCTTTGAAAGGTGCTGACGTGCCCTTTCATAACAGGGCTCTAGAAACACAACAGCTCTGGAAAAACTGTCAGAGTGTGGAGAGACGAACAGCTGGATGTATCGCTGCACAGCGCTCATCATTACGTCCAGTGTTTCTGCTTCTCAGACTGTTAATGTGTTAAAACGCTCTCTCGCCGCCAGTCTCCACCCACAAAGCGCTCGTGTGAGATCTGTAACAAGCTCAAGCGTGTGAGACTCTGATTACAGATCAGCGAGTGTCATTTGTTCACATTCAGGCTGGACGAGGCCACGTGAGACAGATGGCCGTAACTCTGAAACACCTCATACTCTGCTTAATAAAGTATTTTTAAACAGGCGTTTAGCAGGTTCACCCTGAACAGATGGTGTACTAAATTGGCGCGATTAATTTTGAAGAGCGAGGGTGAGAGGGAGTGTTGCTATGGTTTCAGCGGTTGAGGACTATTTTTTCCCCATATGAACATGCTGTCCACAGTGTAACAATTTTTTTTATGGTGTGGATATGCAGCACGTTCCTGTTTACTAGTTGAATGACAATGATTATGTGTCTGTAACCTCTTGCATATTTACACATTAAATATAAGGGGAAGTCGTGGCCTAGTGGTTAGAGAACTTGACTCCTAACCCTAAGGATGTGGGTTCGAGTCTCAGGCCGGCAATACCACGACTGAGGTGCCCTTGAGCAAGGCACCGAACCACCAACTGCTCCCCGGGCGCCGCAGCATAAATGATACCCACTGCTCCGAGTGTGTGTTCACGGTGTGTGTGTGTTCACTGCTGTGTGTGTGCACTTTGGATGGGTTAAATGCAGAGCACAAATTCTGAGTATGGGTCACCATACTTGGCTGTATGTCACGTCACTTCACTTCACTTCATTAACTCTACTAGTGTCATATCCGAATGCCACAGCACTATACTAACACATGCGCTGCAGAATTAACACGTTGTACAGGTTCATTTTTAACTATTTGCTATAATGTCTATAAGTCTATGTTGTCTCCATTTTCAGGTTTTGATTGTTGAAATCTGAGAATGCAAAGTTCACCAGAATCACACTTAACTGATTATGCTTATTTTACTATAAAATGCAACATGCAGTAAAGTGTTGAGTGACTCTTAAGTCTTACCTTGCACTTAATTAACTTGTGTTAATTACTAACCTCCTTTAAATATGATGTCTGTACTAAAACTGTAACATTGCAACTGCTAAAGCCCAGCTGAAGCCGCTTTTTCACTTTCCACCACAAACAGACCAAAACTCATTCATTTCCATTGGTGAGCAGTACGGGAGCTGTAAAGTTTTGACTGTACTGTATGTATATTTAAATTCTGGATCCGGTTTGAGCTTCAGACAAGTTGAAAAATATTCAAACTTTTATGTCTAGACTACATGTAACCGCCTAATTGGAAGTGATGTATCCTAAACAAAACTACAAGAGTGAATTACCAATATTTGTGCATTAAAATGTTATTCTTCGAACATAATGTCTACAAAATAGGCATAATTATAAATAAATATGTCAAAATAGTTGTAATCATTGTTAAGTAATCATTAGTTCTAGGAAACCTCCTATGCTTTACCTTCAGATGTACTGGCCATCATTTGTTTTTTGTGGAAATATCATGATTTATCATGGTGAATAAACAGATAACGACTACTTCATGACCAATTAGAAAGTTATGTGTGGCTGCCACTAGGGAAAGAAATGTAGTAATTGTACATGAATTGGAGATAGTGGAAAGGCGGTTTAAGAGAAAGTAAAGCCCAAATAACCTATCAAAGGGACACTATGAAAACAGAACTACTAACACTAATCCAACGATGCCATGCAATATGGCCATCTTTATAATCATTTGTTGTGTTATGAAAGGGATTTACCTGGTCTGAATTAGGGTATGTTTATACAACAGCAACTGCACTAAAAAGGAAAAAGTTTCTCCTTTGTGTTTTTGAAAATGTTTGCATAAATATGACAATTTTTTCAAAACGATCCCCATTCATGAAAACATCTAAAAGCGCTGTATTATTCATGACAAGCCAGTAGTTGCTTATGCTACCATGTAAAGGAACACCATACACCTTCATACATTCCTATAGACTAAGCACATAATATGCACATGCAACACGTCACCGTTTCACACCGTTTCACGTTTTTGTAGTTTACACAGAGATGATAACGGGTTTTCAAAAACTTGCACTTTAAAACCCATTTTCAAAAGTTAGCATTTTCAGGCAACCAAAACACTGCTGTCATGTAAATATATGACCGAAACACAAAAAAGGTTTCCCATTTTTAGTTAAAATTGGTGTCGTGCAATCACCCCCTTAGTTTCAAATTCATATTATGAATATATTATTGTATTGTAAGAGGATTCTGTAAAATCATGCTGGCGTGGTACGGTGTGTTTGTGTGAATAACTGTGTGTGATGTCTCATGTAGGAATGTGCGGCTGGGTTCTACAGGCTCTCTGTTCATGCCGGTGGAGCTGCGTCCAGAGCGGGCTTTGGCACCTGTGTCCGGTGCCAGTGCAATGGACACAGTGACTGGTGTGATCCTGAAACAGCCGTCTGCCAGGTACGTACACCCTTAATAAAAGCATTTATGAGCTGCATTGCTAAGTGGACCAAGTCCTTCCTGATTGGAATGGCTTGGGTGAGTGTCTCCCAATTCTTGATAGAGAATTGAAGTAGCATTGCTGGGCTGATGTTCATTCAGGACCTCTTAGCTACAGTATCAATGAACCATCACAGATTACAGTTGTCCAAAACCCATTTTCCTAAACTGAGCGGTGCTGGAGCCAGTTTTCAGCCAGTACCGCTCTCAGAACTGGCTTGCATTTCCAATGACTTGACAGCCAAGCGATGACAAAACAGCTGCCCAGAACCCGCTTTTTTTGCAGTGGAAATGTGGATTCGGCCAGACTGGATCCAGCACTGAGTTCGTGTTCATTGGAAGAATCAGGTCTGTTGAGTCCACCAAAATGGACATGCAGTTGAACTGTTCTCCAAACAGCTTGTGCAGACCTTCTTCTGCGTTCAATTGCATGCATGCTAACAGCAATATCATTTGCATTTTACGGGTTTTCGCAAATTGAAAATGGTAAACGAGTGTGTAGGGGGGTAATTTGAGTAATTGAGGTACACAGGAAGTTAATGAAAGTTTCAGAGCGACACGGACCAGTAAAGCGCAACTTCAGCAGTCTGATTACACTCCACTCTGAAAGCTGCCGCTCCTCTGTGCCTCTTTCTCTCTGTTTTTCCTCTCATTCTTTTGAGACTTGGGCAACTTGAGAAATGCAAATCTCTTTACTGGGGCCAGCTTTCTGTTCTTAACGTTGCATTTTCACAAGATAAAGAGATTGTTTATTTTAAGGGTGAATTTGTATTGATTTTATGTGTAATGAAATTAAGCTGTTGTCTTACCGGTGTGATTATATGCTGTAACTTGTGCTGTCAATCAAGCAATTTAAATTTAAACCAGATGCATCACAATTAATTGTATATATTAATATTTGCTGTCCCAAAATGAATTTGATTCAGAGACATCATCATGCATTATTCTGATGGAAAAATTAAACACAGCCATGAAACCCAGTGTCATGTTATGTGTAATTAAACTTTAAAAAATGAGTATCACACCCTGCATTCTGTTGCGCTCCATTCAGCTGTTTCTGTAAGAGCTCTGCATTCATTCTGTGCCTTCTGCTCTCAGTAAGTATGTTTTCACTGACAGCACACTGAAAAAAAAGTGGAATTGTTTCAAAGCAGGTTTACAGAAAGTTGCACTGTTAATAATGCCTCAGTGTTTTAACTTGGAGCAGTTTTAGGGCTGGATGATATGACGATATAAAACAATGATTCAAGTGATCCTACACATTGAGATTTAGCTGTATTTATAGTGTTGTCTAGTGCAGTGACAATTAAGAGATTGCTTGTTTTAAAGCAAAAGTAAGCGATTCTCAAAAATTCTTAATGAAAATAAGGTCAGATGTCACTGATGAAAAATCTGAAAAGTCATAAGGAGTGATTAAGGGATTAGGTAATGGATAGTTTAGTTGTAAAGAATAAACAGTTATCAGAACACATGGATAAAGATACAATCTGTTGACATAATTGAAACCAGATGCTTATCAAAGAGTCTAATGTGAGTTTAACATTTTTAATTGAAAGTCATTTAAGTGTTAAGAAATATAAGATATGGCTTTCATTTTATTTAGTGGCATCTCTAATTTCAGACAGAATTACTATAACGTGATGGCGTTACTTACTGTGAGCTGCTAGAAAGTCAACACATAATTGTTTAATTGTGCAGTAAACATCTTTAATGGTTAAATTTAAATGCATCTAATTGAAAGCCGTAGTTATAACAGTATTATAACATGTTATAAAGTATTAACAGTGTTTTTATGCTTTTTTGTTCTTCTAGAATTGTCAGCATAACACAGTCGGTGATAAGTGTGAGCGATGTGCTGCAGGGTTTTACGGCGTAATACGCGGCTCTCCCGACGACTGCAAACCCTGTGCTTGTCCACTCCTCAACCAGAGGAACAAGTATGTGACACACACACACACACACACACGCTCTCTCTTTAGCTGTGATAAGTCTAACTTTTGCACCGTTTCTCTCAGCTTTAGTCCCACCTGTCAGACGGAGGGTTTTAATGACTACCGCTGCACCGCCTGTCCTGAAGGCTACGAGGGAAAACACTGTGAAAGGTGAGAACATATTTCTAAATGATGTAAAACAAGTCATTACTTACATGGCCGAATCTGTCAATAAAGTGTTGAAAATGAGCATGCGTTTTCCACCGTCCTCTGCAGCGTTGAATGTGAGTCGAGCTTTAAGTGTAAATGGTATTTTTTTAACAGAGGCCTCATAATGTGTTGAATGTGATTCTGGTCTGCGCAGGTGCGCCCCTGGTTTCCATGGTAACCCGAGTGTGTTGGGCGGCCGGTGCGAGGAGTGTAAGTGCGACGCCTACGGTGCATTTCCCACAGTGTGTGACCCGCACTCCGGACAGTGCCAGTGTCGTCCCGGAGCCAGCGGCCTGAAGTGTGACCAGTGCATGGAGAGGCATGTGTGTGGCCCTGAGGGCATCGTGTGTACGTATGACAGCTGCACTAACACAGAACATGAGCAGTGTCCAGCCTCTCTTTGACCCTGACCGTGCCTTTAAGACTTCTGTGATGTATATTGAATAGGATTAACTAAGTTAGGTTGATCTGTTTTATTCCGCTGTGTCTTTGTTTCTAAAGCAGCCACTAATAACAGAGATGAGATGCAGCCAAAACAAACAACATTTTAATTAGACATGCTCAGATTTTGCCCTCACAAAATTACTGTTTACTTTTTGTATAATTGTTGACTGATCATTTTCTCAGCTAGAAGAGATCAGATTGCATTGCTGCGCTAGACACCTGCTCCTCACCGCTGGGTTTGAAATCATCTCTTTTAGCAATTATGTGTTTTATGATAATTGAATTGGTTCACTGGACAGATTGGGTAATTATGCATGTGTTTTTCTGTGTATGTGTGACGTGTGTTGCTTCATAATCCAGCATTCATTGTCAGGGATGTCTTTTTTTTATTTTTTATTATTATTATTATTATTTTTAATGAATTTTCATATTTTCCAACCTGAGAAGCATGGTCAACATGAATATATTAGTGTAGTAATTTACTGTTAAAATAAGTAAATAAATAATAATAATAACCATTTATTTTATGTATTTAAAATAATTACTGTACATGTAATTTACTATACTAGCTATATTGTTGCAATAGTAATATATAATGTTGATTTATTTTTTATATTTTAAATAATTATTTTTATGTATGTGTGTGTTTGTGCACGTGTGTGAGATGATGATGATAAAGATGATAATTATTATAATTGTTATACACATTTTTTAATTAGTTCACTTTTCACCGTACAATAGTATTTCTGTATATATTTCTGTATTTTTATTGTTCTGTCTAATTTTTATAATATAAATGATTTGTATTAGAAAAATTAAACAGATAAAAAATTAATTAAAAGTATGAAAAATAGTAAAATAATAATAGTTTAATGTAATAATATAATATATAATATAATAACAGTAATAATGAGTTCTGTATGCTTCATAAATTAGTATGTATTAGGTTCAAAGTGTCATGGGTCTGAATTGTGAAATGTTTTTTTTTTTTTTTTGCTGAAGTCAAAAATGTAAAATAAAAAAAATAAAAAAATACATTAATAATAATAATAAAAACATAATACAACTCAAACAACTTGACTTCACAAGTACGTACAGTTTTAAAAGTATGACCGCGAGACATTAAACTAGTTAGCATTAGATTTATGAGGTATAATGACTTGGAAATATTCGCCAGTAAACCTGGTATATGAATATGGTATGTGAAACCTGTATTTCACAGAATATGTGCAAAGGCATCTGGTTACACCGCTTACCTTGTGGTTATCAGCCGTTTCTACTAATCTGACTCTTAAAACGTATTTTCCTTCATGTCTATCCTGGTTCCCTTAGACTGTCATTGTTCATGCATTAAGCTATATGCAAATTTTTGTTGTTGTTGTAAAATACACTGAGGAATGGGTGAAAATAATTTGTTTAATATGGAGGCACCACCCTGCTGTAATGATTGATATAACTGATAATTGATATAATTGATGTAATGATTCAGATTTTACTTTCATGAACTCTTCAGTGCAGTGTTCTTTTCTCCAGCTCTCTTCACACCTTTACTCGTTCAGTCTTTTGCGTGAAAAGGCGTCTTCACGGGAAATCGTAATAGCTCCATTTTTTTCAAGAGGTTAAATTGAGCAGTGTTTTGCGTCCGCAGCGAAAGCCGCGCGCCTGTCCGTGTCTTTTTTCCCTCCCTCTATCGCTCGTGGCATGTCAAACACTCATAATAGGCTGCCAGGAGCTGTTTCACACTCTGTGTTAAATTTCACGCTTGAGAAGTCCTGCTCCCCTGAGTTTCCACCTCGCTCACGTTTAATCTAGAGAGAGAAGTGCTCGGGGACACGGCTCTCCCTCCGAGCAGGTGATGGAGATGATGGAGCGATGCTGGACGACTGCTGTTGTGATAGCAGAGACAAAAGAGGCCAATAACATTCGTTAAAAGCATTGCCCCAGGACCTGTCCATCCTTGACTGTTAACATGGCTGTCCTTTCAGACAGTGTGTGCCCTCACACACACACACACACACACACACACATATTCACAGACACTCATCCTGTACACATGCCTTGATCAAATATGAATGCAGTACAAGTATGTGCACTCCTTTTTAATTTGCACTTCAGTAAATGTACAAATGTGTAGCTCAAGTGTGTAATTCTTATCCGACTAATGTCTCAATATACAGTAGTGCTGCAAGAATAATGACGGGTTTCCTGAACATTCAGTCAGTCTTCTCTAAACTTGATCTTCTGTCAATCAATCAGATAGTCCCGCCCCAACATAAAATATCTAAAAACAAATAAATCTATTATTCATCTATTCCACAAAAGCAACAAGAACAACTAATATAAAATAAATATATATAAATATATATATATATTAACAGGCAAACATAGGCAAGGTTTCTATTTCTAACACGCGTTTGCAGCGTTGAGCAATGCAGCCAATCACAGACATATCTGTTGATTTCTGGAACGCAGGCGTTTAAGCTCGAATCTACTCACCGAGTTTTTGTGCCGTGCTGAAATGATCACGTGATCACGAATCCTCTCATTATAACACATGAGTGAAAACATGAAAGATTCATGGTGCATATATTCATCGTGTTTTAACAGAGCATTGTGAGACGGCGATGAACTGAGACGTCAGTTTGTTTAGTGAAGGGAGCGCTCTTATCTCACATTCTGCCACGTTTATATAGTTTTTATTCATTTTATTTCAGTTTTAGTTTTAGATATTTTAGTACAACAAGTTAAACTAAATGAAAATGTGAAATGTTGCTTTGGCAACTATCTGAAAAAAAAAATACTAAAGTGATTTTATTTTATTTCAGCTAACATTTCAAATAACAAAATGTATATAGAGAGAGAGAGAGAGAGAGAGAGAGAGAGAGAGAGAGAGAGAGAGAGAGAGAGAGAGAGAGAGTTTAGTTTTAATTAAGAACCCTGCTGAAAAGACTCAGCTCTGGCTCTTTTTTTTTTCACTAATCAGATAAGTAAAATAATGCACAACAGTATATTTTTAGGAAGTGGAAGTAACATTTTGTCAAGATGAAAATACTCTGATAATGTACACTACTTGACAGTGGGTTAGTTAAAAATACTTTGTTGCTGTCCACTAATGTTCACATGTGCTGTGTACTGTCTGCCCTGCGGCTGGTGACTGACCTTTGAGTCTTGACCCTTAAGCATGCATATGCGTATCTGAGATTTTTTTTGTTTGCCTGTTTGTTTTTTCTGTATGACCTTGTAAGGTGGCATCTGATGGAGGATGCATGCATGCAGTGTGCTGTATAGTGCTGCCTGTGGGGTGTGTGTGCATGTGTTTCTATGGAGTCTGATGAATTTTTGTGTTTTCAGCGTGTGACGACGACTGTGCCGGACTCTTGATTCGTGACATGGATCGTCTGCTGCGTTTGATTGGCAGCGTCAATCTCACTCTGCCCCTCCCCCTGCCCTATAAAGTGCTGTATCGATTCGAGAACGTGACGGAGGAGCTGAAGGTGAGCATGAGCAGCAGAGCACTCAAAACACCAAACACATCCAAGTCTGGAAGCTCTTTACTGTCAGTTTAATGCACTAATTCACAGGGTGCGTTATTGAATTCAGAGGCGATCTCGCTCAATCATGAATTAAATTGCAAAATGGATTGCTGCTGAATAGCACACCATGTTATCAAGTGAATTCTTTTTTTTTTTTTTTTTATCAATTGACAGTCCTGTTTTTTTTTTTTTTATAGATTTTATACTGTACACATGAAAAAGTGAAAATGCTTGTAAAATGTTTTCTGGTACAACTTTAATTGTTTGCATACTCCACCTGAAAAATGACACAGAATGAAGACAGAAACTATAGCAGTAATCATGTGCTGTACTTCATCAGCTTCATTTGGAGATGCTCTAATCACGTCAGTCGGATTGATCTTCTGCTAATTAGCATCTATATTTGAGTTGTTTACAATATTGTTTCCCATGCATATCTCGAATTATTCATTACATGACTCATAATTCAGTGATGTCTAATGAGGCATAGGTCATCCTGGTTTCCATGGTGACACGTCTCCGTCCGTCAGTCATGTGTTGATGGTAATGGCGTGTCTTTGGTCGTGTGTTTGCAGCACATGCTGTCCCCTCAGAGAGCCCCGGAGAGACTGCTGCAGCTGGCCGACAGTAACCTGGGCAGTCTGGTCACTGAGATGGACGAGCTGCTCAGCAGGGTGAGTCTCTCACACAGTCAGACATCAGGCCTGGACCTGATCTGTTCAGTCCTTACGGTATGGAGTGTGGAAGTCAAGAACAAAGACACTGCATTGCAATCACTCATTCACTTACTGTCTAAAAACCATCTAAATTCAGCATCAAATTAAGTATTAACTGAAATGCCATGCATGCAAACATCTCCTGGTGGCCTTCGTTGGGTATAAATGTGTTGTTGTTGTTGTTTTTTTAATAGATACTGGTATTATTGGGAACTGAACTATGTGATGCTACATTAAGTTTAACTTATTTCACAGTAAAAAGGGACATTTGGGGCACAGAGTCCCTTCTGCTTACCAAGGATGCATTTATTTGATCAAAAATACAGTAACACCAGTAATATTGTGAAATGTTATTTAAATTTAAAATAACTTCAATTTAAAAAAAAAAAAAAGGTAATTTATTTCTGTGATGTGCAGCTGTATTTTCAGCATCATTACTCCAGTCTTCAGTGTCACATGATCTTCAGAAATCATTCTAATATGATGATTTGCTGCTCAAGAAACATTTATTATTATTATCAGTGTTGAAAACTGTTGTGCTGCTGAATGTTTTTGTGGAAACCATGATACACTACCATTTAAAAGTTTAGGGTAAGTAAGTTTGAAAAAGGGGCAAAATGATGTTTTTGAAGTAAGTTTGAAAAAGGGGCAAAATGAATAGGCTACTTTATTTTCTGGTAAGTTTAAATGCTGTTCTTTATCAAAGTATCTTGAAAACTAAAATGTATCTCAATTTCCACAACAAAAAACTGTTTTCAACATTGATAACAATCAGAAATGTTTCTTGTGCCGCAAATCAGCATAGAGGTGTCAGATCGAATGTGTCTCGCTGTTTTTATCCTGAGGCTGCTCGGCTTCTTCGCACAGCTGTAGAATGAGACTCATTGGGTTTTTCTCAATATACATGCAGGCCACTAAAGTGTCTGCTGATGGAGAGCAGACGGCAGCAGATGCAGAGCGGAGCCGCAAAGGAGCCGAGGACCTGGAGCTTTATGTCAGGAACACACTGCTGGCTGCTGAAGGTACTAACAAATAGCAAATTTGACTGGTCCAGCTGAAATGAGGTTTTCATGGGATCAGTATGATATTAGCTGAGGCTGTGTTGTGTGTGTGTGTGTGTGTGTGTGTGTGTGTGTGTGAGGCCCGATGTTCTGTAAATGAGTGTTTGTCTCATTGTGCATGTCTTTAAATGAGAAGCTGCTTTAGAGAATGAAGGTTCAGCTAACACTATGTGATGCCTTAATTAAAAGAGACAAAATTCATTACTGGAAAAATAATCACTTAAACAGATACTCCACTCTCTGACTGTGTGCGCAGTAGGAGCTGAATCCTTGAAGTCAAGTCAAGCCACATATATTTGTATAGCTCTTTATACAACACAGATTGTTTCAAATCGGCTTCACGTTATTAAACAGAAAATCAAAATTCATAAATTATGAAACAAATTCAATTTCAGTTGCGAAGCAGCTCTGCAGGAGACCATCGTGTCAGTTTTCAGATCAGTTCATTTCAATGTTGATTCAGTTCAGATCAATCATGAAACATCTTCCTTCATTGTGACCAGATTCAGGGACTCATCATGATATGACTCCAAAATGATTATGAGTTTTTGTGGCCAGATCACAATCTTAATTCCCCAAACAGTTATCATGCAAAGGTGGTTGACACGTGAGAGGTGTTCTCACAACAGATGGACATCTAAACATCAGACACATCAAAAACATCAGCAGATTAAAGCCATAAATACAAAAAAGGGCATAATTGTTTTTCTTGAATACGTGTTTGGCACTTAGAGCCACATATCGCACTTTGGTCCTCTGGATTTTGATAACTGGCCAAAAACGTCTTCCCAAAAGCTGCTAGCAGAAGTGGAGGAGAGCAGACCTCAGTCAGCGTGGAGTGGAAGAGCTTCATTATCCTTTCTGTGCGTGAGCTCCCTGCTCCAGTAAACCGCCTCGTCTCTCATCCTCTCGAGCACGCTAAACGAGGAGGAATCAAATGATTCTGTTCACCCTAAAGACCCGAGCTTCGTTTGAAACTCACTATGCAATTATTTCCAGCTCGGCTCGCTTGGCAGGTATATACTGCGCTCTTTATAGTCGATCGACTGTTTGTGTTTGAACTCTCGAGGAATTTCACAAACGCATGTAATTATAGCTCATTTTCATCTCAATTTAATTATTTTTATTTAAACTGCAACACGCAGAGAAGCTTGCTCGCTCTTTATTTCGCCCTCCCGCTTGAACTGATTGGGGTTTTATTTCAGAATCTAATTTAATTTGATTAAAGAATATTAACTCTGCTGAGTCAAATCTAAGCTTCTTTGGATTAAACTGAACCAAGTAAAACACCTGTGAAAAGAAATAAGGGACGGTTACATTTGTTCTGTGTATATACTGTCCACTGTGTAATTCATCATTTTATTATAATGAGATTAATATAAATAGTAGTGTATGGTGTGTCCTCATTAGTAAAAGTGTTTACAGTTACAGTATTGTTGTGTATTGTGTGACTGTGTGTGTGTAAAATTCCTGTAAAATTCAAAGCACATCTTTGTGTGTGTGTGTTGTCCCACGTGAGCTGAACGCGACTCTGGGTTCGAGGGAAGGTGCTCCTGAGAAGAGCGTGAACGAGATGAACGACGAAATCCAAGTCATGCTCGCAGAACTACGAAAACGGCAGCTCTCTGGCAAGAAGAATATAGCTGACGAAGAATTGGGGTAAAACACACACACACTGCATGAAGAGTCCAGATGAGGTCACTTCCTGGATGTAATTTTCTGCAATAGAATACATTACTGCTGCCCACTTTTTCAGCAGCATTAGTTTTTTCCTCAATTTTTTTTCTTTAGTTTTAGTCTTTTTTAAATAGTTGTAAGCCATGAACCAAACCAACCAGTTACAAGGAGAATCACAACATTATAAATTTTCATTTGAAGCAAAAAGGATTTGAAATTCGAACAAAAAGACAAAGATACAAGACTGTGTACCTCACAGCTTTAGTGAGGGAAAGAACTACAATCCCATGAATCATTGCATATGGTATAATCGTCTTAAAAACGATGGAGAAATTTTTTATATATACATATATACTTATATATATTGACAGTGTAATGAGACCGAATTGATGTGGGTGGAGCTAAAGAGATCTTTTGGTGCAATTTATGCACTGCAGTTGTCTGATTGGTGGAATTTTCTGTACATCATCATGGGTAATGTAGTTTTTCACCATAAAATCAGCTGTTAAATATAATTTTTTTTAAATAAGTTGAAATAATGCAGGCAACACAAGCATATTCCATCAATTAGAACAAGCTTTATACGTTATCGTTAAAAATCTGTGAAAAATGAATGGAGTTTAGGGAATGGATGTGCAAGCTGTCATAACAGACAGTGATTGGATTTATTGCAAGGTGTTATAATGAAGCACACTGTTCATATGTAAAGATCATAATGAATATTACTCAGTTCGAGCACCACAGCAAACCTCTTACACATAAAGAGAAGCAGCAGTGAGGACGCCGTTCAAGCTCAGGTTGGAATAATTGTTTTGGCGGCATTATGTTTCTCAGCCGTATTTTGTGGTTCACTGGATCACAGCTCAAATGAAGAAAGTTTCTCTTTCTTATGTAAAATCTTAATGAACTAATTAAAAGTTGCCTGAGGTTGGGCGGGGGAGGAATATTATTCCAGCCTAATCAAATTACTTCTGTAATGGATTCCTGTGTCTGTAGGGCCATGAGAGAACAGAGAGAGACACCTAGAGGAGGACAGAGGGAATGACTCGGTGCTCAAGTAAAACAAAAAACGTCTCTTAGTATTTTAATGCTCACCAAGGCTGCATTTATTTGATCAAAAATACAGTAAAAATTGTAATATTGTAAAATATTATTACAATTAAGAAAAACAGTTTTCTATGTGGATATGTGTTAAACTGTAATTTATTCCTGTGATTTAAAGCTGTATTTTCAGCATCATTACTGATTCAGCATCAGCTGATTTGCTGCTTAATTATTATTGGTGCTCAGTTATTAATAATAGTTTTTAGTATTAAATGTTAAAAACATTGGTAAAAAAAAAACATTGCAACATTGTAATGATTTACTGTCACTTTTGATCAATTTAATGCATCCTTTTTGAATAAAAGTCCAAATCTCACTGATCCCCAACATCTGAACGGTAGTGTAGTGGTCATTCTGGTTCGCTTTGGTCTCTTAAAGGGTTTCTTGTGTCATGAGTCACAGATAAGGAGCTCTCTCTCGCTCTGTCTCTTCATCATTACAGTGCCGCAGAGGCTCTTTTGGCTCGAGTGAAGCGTTTGTTTGGAGATCCACACCAGGCCACAGAGGACCTGAAGAAGGAGGTCAGTGATAAAATGGGCGATTACAGGCAGAAACTGGACGAAGCTCAGGATCTGCTGAGGGACGCGCAAAACAAAACCAAACAGACCGAAAGACTGGCTGATAACAACCAACTGAACCTCGACCGTCTGCAGGTGCACACTTACACAAACACACAGACGTATGACACGCTCCGTACGGTGTCTAAAGCATTTTGTTATGTTTGAGCAGGGAAAGAGGGACGCGGCCGGTAAACAGAAAAAGGAAATGGAGGGAATTTTGGCAGAAGGAGAGAAGATGCTGGATGAAGCTAACGCTCTCTCAGACAGCATCAACCGGGGCAAAGAGGTCAGTTTCACACTGGACACATGAAATGTTACTAAACGATAACTACTGGTCAGAGCCGTGGCTTACTGACTCCCGTCTGCAGGAGCTGGAGGAGATGGCCAGAGAGCTGGGTCCCCTGCACGATAAGTTGGATTTTAAGGTGGCACGTTTGGGCCGTGGTCTGGACGACTCCATCCCTGATCTGCTGCTGAGAGCGGAAGACCACGCCGGCCAGCTCAACGATTCTGCTGCCATACTCGACAGGTGTGTGTGTGTGTGTGTGTGTGTGTGTGTGTGTGTGTGTGTGTGTGTGTGTGTTCATTGCCGTTTCCAGCTCAGATGAACACTAAAGGCAGTAAAACATCAACTGTTATTTCTTTTCAAATAAATTATGATTACAAGAGCAGATTGTTGATTAATATAGGTTTATTTTTGCATGGTTTCTTGCACATTACTATGTTGTGAGATCAAAACATTTTTAGCATGGTGAATGAGTTGTAAAATGTTATAAATGTTACATTTGCATCACATAACCAGCTCTGTGTGTGGCTTTTCTGACACAGTAAACTTGCTTGATATCGCACCCGGTGCAGCAGTGCACTTGTGATGTGAAGCACTCAGATACCTATGAAACACAGGTCAAGAGCTCAAAAACATGCAGAAACCAGATCAAATGGCATGTTTGCTTCAGGAAATGCATTTTATCTCACATTTGCTTTTGTTAGCACTATAGGTTAGGGTCAGTGTAGGGTTTAGTGTCAGTGCTACTTTATTTATACGTACAACAACCAATGTAATAAAACACTGCCAGATTCACATTCATCTGTTTGTACATTTCATTTCAAAAGTGTCACGAAATGTGCAGAAGCAGTGCACAAAGCAATGTAATGGAAATGTGACCACAGGCATGTTTTTCCAGTGAGCCTGGGTTTGTTTATTTTGCGTTCTTTCACTAATCTGACTGTGTGTCTGTGTGTGTGTGTGTGTGTGTGTGTGTGTGTGTGGTCCCTGTAGTATTCTAGCTGAGGCAAAGAACCTGTCCTTCAACGCCACCGCTGCTTTCAAGGCTTACACCAACATCAAGAACTACATCGATGAGGCTGATAAGGTGGCCAAAGAGGCAAAGAAAGCCAGCATTGATGCTCTACAGCTGGTGAGGAAACACCCACACACACACACACAGAATCATGAGTGTCTCCTGTCTTCATCAGTGACTGTTGTGAAATGCTCCACATGGGCAGAGGCTAATTCACATTTGGTTGATTTTTTATTCCGCCATGATTCCAGTTTGAAGGAAGTGGATATTCATTCAAAGGGCATTAAAGTGTGCGAGACGTGAATTTCAACTGTATTTAATGAATGTTCAGAAGTGAAGTAAAGTTCGACAGATACCCTGTGCTCAGGAGTAGGGAGCAATGAACACTGTGTAGGGATCATGTCAAGGGGAACACACTTCATGCACTGAACTCTCTTCTCAAGAGCTGATGATCTGAATCAGTGTTAAATAAGAGAGACATGCACAACATGCAGAGCAGGACTGGAACTGAGAACTTCTGACATTGAACATAAACTATATACAGTACATATATATATATAAACACATAACACAGTCTAGTTGAATTACTATGACGATTCATCCAGGATACCTGTGTGGTTGTCGGGAGCTGGTCTGTAATGTCTAGAATCGCTGTGCTTGACTCCACACCTCAGGCACGTCGTGTTAAACTGTTCAATTCATTTCCATTTGTCCTGCTTCAGAGATCAAAGCTTTCCTCCTGTCCTCCGGTTATCTTCCCTCGTTCCTGTCGTTCACCCTCTTTCATCATCCTCTTCCATTTTTCGCAGAAATAGTGGGCCGAAAGGTTAAAACTGAACAAGGGTGCTTCACACAACAGTGTCAAAGCCAACAGTATGCAACAATACTAAAAATGAGCTTTCAATCCTCTAACCCTCTCTCAGCGTGGAAATGCATGACAAGAACACACTGATCGTGGCACGTTCAACAGCATTTCTGTGTTATGTTTCAAACAGAGTATAATTTTTGTTTATTGCCACACAACCAGGGCCATTGTTTCTGTAACTATTACTTGATAATAATCAGAAATGCTTCTTGAGCAGTAAATCAGCATATTAGAATGACTTCTGAAGATCATTGAAGACTGGACAGATAGTGTACTGCAGGTTCATTCCCGTGAAGTGTGGCACATATACACATTTAAAAATGACAGTCCTTTGTCTTATATAGTATTGCATTGAGTTTTTATCCCAATAAAACACAAATCTCCAAAACATGTCCCTCCCTCTAGCGTCTGAAGCGTGAGTGGCATCCGCTCTAATGTGTGTGTGCTGTCCTGTCTGTAGGCCTCAGGACCCAAAGGATCTCTGAAAGACCAGGCCAAGGGTTCGGTTCAGAAGAGCCACCGTCTGTGGAACGAGGCCAAAGAACTGCAGAATGACGTGAAAGGTGAAAAAACATTAGATTACCATCCTCAGCATCTGCAGCTTCTCACAGATCTTCCCAAGAAAAAACGTATTTTCTTCCAACATCGTTTTTGTATTTATTTATTTTTTTCAGAAAATGGAGACAATCTGGGTGCTCTTCAGTCCAGACTGAAAGGAGCCAACAAAAAGAACAAAGACTTACAGAAAGGCCTGAACGACACAATGGAGGAACTCAACGCCATCCCAGATGGTGTGTGTGTGTGTGTGTGTGTGTGTGTGTGTGTGTGTGTGTGTGTGTGTGTTTGTGTGTGTGTGTGTGTGTGTGTGTGTGTGTGTGTGTGTGTGTGTCAGGGTCATCCTCACCAGCTTGACTGCAGAAAACACAGAATCTCCCACTTTAAACCTTCATAAGGTTTGATGTTTGCTGTTCCTATGGTTACACAGAGGTGAGTGTGTGTGTGTGTGTGTGTGTGTGTGTGTGTGTGTGTGTGTACGTCTGAAACCTAAAGCATCCGTCTCACTCTTCACACAACAGGTTTCAGACAGGCATCTAGAACCTCACAATGCCACTTCTAAGGATTTAAAACAATTTTAAGCACCAACCTCCACACTGGACACACAGAATTGTGGGTAATCACAAACAACGACTGTAAAGGGCAACTCTGCGCAGCTCTAAAAAAAGCCCAGATGAAGGCATCTTAGTAGACAGGATATTAGGGAAGCATTGGATTTGGACCTGAGAAAACTGCTGGCAGCACTCAGTAAAAGATCCAGTCAGTGTTCTTAACTGAAACAAAAATGATATATATATATATATATAAAACTTTTCACTAACTGATTGCTTAAAAGAAAATAAATGTTAGATGAAAAATTTTAACTTTAAGTTGAAGTTCTAGAATTACTAAGAATAACTAAGCTGAAATAAAATAAAAAACCTAAATAGAAATGTCAAAATTAAAAAGCTAATTCTAAATATTAATAAATACTGTAATAGTATGTAAATAATACAAAAATAATGTAGGCAAGGCAAGTCTATTTATATATCACAAATATATAAATAATTATAAAATAAACAAAATAATAAGAAATAAAAAAGTAAAAAATTTAGTATCTTTTTTTTTAAGAAGCGTGATCTAGAAAGGTGATAAATTTGTCACAGATCATTTTTTTAATGGAAATGTATACTTATGAGTGAGTCTTACAAAGCATATTTCCTTTTAATGAAAAGAATATATATATATATATAGAATTGAAACCTAGTTTGAGGAACCTCCGTGAAGTTGGCACCCCATAAAAAAAAATAATCACCAAAACTATGCCATTCTTTGTGCTACGTTTGTGGTAACATGAGGTGGAGGGTGACGTCACATGGTCAAAAAAACAATGTTTAATATCTCAAACACCAAACCAGCACAAACGTTTGTTTTTGCAGTACAAATCAGCACAAACGAATGGCATAGTTTTGGTGATTATTTCTTTTTATGGGGTGCCGACTTCACAGAGGTGTTTGACCACCATTAAAATTTTTTTAGGATTGTGAAATTGATTTTATGACGATTAAACAAAGTTCTCCACCAGTTTCATTACTGAAAATATAATAATAACCATAGCAATAACTGATTAATATAATTAAACAGGAAAGTATCTTTTCATTTTGGTAGTATTTGTAGTGCTGATGTAAATGCATGCTGATTCAGTCTACTGACAATCACTGAGAAGAATAAATGTACTGAAAACTCAGAATGAAAATGTCTGGATGCCTGAATTTAGAGTGAAATGTGCTTAATTGTCATGAAAATAAAGTCACAATAAATAAATAAACAAATAGTTCTTAATTAAACAGGTTCATTTATCTTTTTATTTTTTCTCTGATTGTGGAGTGAAATATGAGCTGGGTGTATTGTTCATCTGAATGTTGTTATTGAGCTTTGTGAGCATGATGTTTGAGACGTGCAGCTAAACCTGTGGTATTTTCTGGTTGTGTGGATGAGGGCAGATCTGGCAGCGAAGATCCAG
This sequence comes from Cyprinus carpio, assembly GCF_018340385.1. Taxonomy (NCBI): domain Eukaryota; kingdom Metazoa; phylum Chordata; class Actinopteri; order Cypriniformes; family Cyprinidae; genus Cyprinus; species Cyprinus carpio. Next base: position 600,378 of record NC_056591.1, read on the forward strand.
GCCACTAAGCTGAAGGCAGCGGAGGCCAACGACACGGCCATAGACGTGCTCAACCGCCTGAAGGACATGAACCTCAACCTGATGGGCCTGAAGAGGAACCACAGCAAACTGGAGGACGACGTCAAGACAGCCAACAACCTGATCAAAGACCCGGAGAAAAACAGTACGACACCCATCCAACTCCAGCAACAATCCTTCTTTAGAGAGACAACAGCTGCATGGATCATAAAGATTTGATTTCTTAATTGAAATGTTTGTGTTACAAGATCACTCAAATGCTTATTTGGTATTTTTCCCCCCCATTTGATTTTGAACGTCAACAGCAATAAGTATGTATACACGATTTTCTTCTTTCATCTGTGCGAATGATTTTAAGAGCTCTCTCCGCTCCCCGAGGCTTCAGCATGGTGCTTTTATCCGGAGCGCTGCATGTACAGAGAGAGTGTTTTCCCAATCGCTCCCTTTCTCCGTTCTTTGTTTCAACCCAACAGGATTAAACGCAGCCTTTCAAAGCTTCACTAAGCTTGTTATCCTAATGAGCGCTTTAGCTAATTACAGATCGTTTTTTTTCTCTCATCTTCTCTTTTGAATAACAGCTCCATGTCTTTCGCTGCCTACGCTGCAAATGAGAGATATATAACATGTCACTTTTTTCCCATTTTAGCTTTTGTTTCTGAAGTCTTTCATAGTCTCCTACGCCTTTCATTCTCTGTTACTTATGGCTCCGCTCTCCAGCATGTTTCTAATGTGCTGTTTATATTCTGCGGTCTCGCTCTCATGTGTTAATGTTGGTGACGGCCGCTCCTCTGCGTGTGTGTCTGCAGTTCATGCGGCCGGAGCTAAAGTCAAGGATCTGGAGAAAGAGGCTGATAGGTTGCTGGAGAAACTGAAGCCCATTCAGGAGCTCCAGGACAACCTGAAGAAAAACATCTCACAGATCAAAGAGCTCATCAACCAGGCTCGCAAACAGGCCAACTCTGTGAGTACTGCCATCATACTCCAGGAAAACCCTGTAGAAAATAGCCTGTGAAATCAGTTTATTTACTTTTTTTTATTTTTTTTTACCAATTTTCATTCTGTTATTTTTTATTGCAATTTTTTTTGATTTACATTTTTCTAGATGATTAAATGAAATTGCAGTAATCAAAAAGCATGTTTAATTATTTTAAATCATGAAACGTAACTAAAAGGTTAACCAGAAATACATTTGTATGGCCCTATGTTTTTTTATTTTTGTGTTGTATATTTAATTTGTCTGGCAATCAAATGAAGGCATAAAACATTAACAGTTGAATTAATCTTTTAATCAAATGAAAACCATTTTTTTGCCAAAGTGCTGCACGACAGAGGTTTACTGTTAAAATTAAAGCATGGAAGAAAAACTGTGTGATTATTCTTTAAAAATAAATATACTGTTACATTAAGACTTACATTCTGTACATTACTGTACAATAGTAATATATTTCTGTTATAGTTGCTTTTCACTTTCACTTCAAGTTAATCCGAACTTATGTTTTGGCGGGTTTTAGTGAAGACCTTTGAGATTCTGATGGTAGTTTTTCTGAAACTAAACGTTGGAAAGCTGCTGAAGTGGCTCTCAGAGCAGCTCCGGAGATGAACTTGATGTGTTCATGTCCTCATACAGTGAGACGCAGACGAACGTCACATGTGACCTTTAACATTTAAACACATTGCTATAAACACACATGCTCCATAAATGTTGAATCGTTTTAATTTTAAGATGCTCTTGTTGATTTCTGCTTAAACATGTTCTCCAGTAATTTGCTGCTAGAAAGGAAATAAGATCATTCATCGTGCGCTGTCTGCACTCCCTGGCTTGACCTCTCATGACCTTTGACCCCTAGATTAAGGTGTCTGTGTCGTCCGGTGGAAGCTGTATCCGCACCTACCGGCCAGAGATCAAGAAAGGCCGCTATAACACCATTATCCTCCATGTGAAGACCGTTGCTGCTGATAACCTGCTCTTCTACCTCGGATCGGCCAAATACGTGAGTGTAAAACTGTCTGGATCTTTCAGGTCTTCTGCTTAAGCCATCAGTCTGTGGTTCACACTACTGGACATGTATGCTTGAGTCAGTTTCATGAGAGCTACATTTCCTCAATCGTGTGTAGGTGGATTTCTTGGCAATTGAGATGAGGAAGGGTAAGGTGAACTTCCTGTGGGATGTGGGATCAGGGGTCGGCCGTGTCGAATATCCTGATCTCGTCATCAATGATGGAAACTGGCATCGGATCGAGGCCTCACGGTAATTCAGAGTTCACGTACACTGTGTTTTGTTGAAAAACAACAGTGCAGCAAATCATTGTCTCATTTTCTGTCTGTGTTTTATCACCCTTTATCACCCTTACACATCCTTAAAACAAGATATATTTACTTAAGATGGGAAATTGTGTAAGATCATGTGTAAGATACCACAGAATAAAAAAGGTAATTGTTACTTTCTCAGTTTTCTCACAATTTGAGTTAACATTTTTTATATTTTTTTGTTTATATTTATATATATATATACACACACACACACACACACACACACACACACACACACACAGTATTTATTTATTTATTTATTTGGAAATATGTATTCAGGGAATATAAAAAAAATCTGAATTGGGAGATGTTATCTCGTAATTTAAAAAAATAACTAAAAAATAAAGTCAGAAATTGTTTTGTTATTTTGTTACATTCTCACAATTTTGAGTTAACATCTGGCAATTTAGACTCTTATTATTTATTTATTTCAATTTAGAAATTTATATGCATTTCATGATACAGACAGATTCATTCGTCCATGAAATTACGCTCCCTTAAAAGAGATATAAACTCAGAATTCAGAGAGAGAAAAAAAAAGATGTAAAGTTAAAAAAGTTAAAAATAAAAGTCAGAATTTTTTTTGTTTTTTTTTTGAATTTTGTTTGTTTGTTTTAAGTTGTTTTTGATGGTTTTTTTTTATTGTTGTAGTTATGTTTTTCTTGCGCTACTGAAATATGTTTCCTTGTTTAAAGCTTAAACCGCACTAGATTTCATTTTATTTATGCTAAAATCAAGAAAAACTATTTGTTAGTGGACAAAAAAAAAAAAAAAAAAACACTTGATTCAGAATAAATATTAAACTTTTTCTAAGTGTTACTTCAGTATAACCAAGTCATAATTTTTGCCAAAATAACATTGTCTTATCTTATGCTTCTTCTTAAATGCTTTTGATTTCTTTCCAGACGTTAGTTCTGTAGACAGATGCCTACATTCAATTTTTTTTACAGCACTAAAATGTTATTTCACATGTACTGTCAGCAGTAAAGATAAACAGTGTTTGGGGGAAAATGTTAATTATGCACAATCCTTCCACTAATCTTGACTGAAAAGGAATACAGCAGTTTATTAGTAACTGTTTATTAGTATTGCTGGTTATTAGTGGCTGAAGTGTTGGTCTTCTTCTGACGTTGGTGGTGTCCAGTAACGGGCTGAACGGCAGTATCTCGGTCCATGCGCTGGAGGGGCCCAAAACAGGCATCTTACCGACCCTCAGAAGTGCCAAATCACCCGAGAGTTACACCGTGCTGGATGTGGACCAGAACGCTTACCTGTTTGTCGGCGGCATGCTGGGCTCAGTGAAGGTGAGAGATCGCTTCATCAATGCATTTTCTTCATTAGTATTTGAATCTGGTTTTGCAGTAAAAACATCTTTAAGGCCAGACACTACAGGCAATAGCATCATTTTGTTTTGTTATTTTATTTTTTGTTTTGTTTTGTTTTTCATGCACGGGTCAATTTTGAGAATTTGCTTGAATAACGTCTTATTTCAGACTAGTGGATATAAAACATACAAAATATACATTTAAGTTTTTATTACACTTTATTTATTTGTTTAGTTCAGTTTCAGTACATATCTTAAAAGGCAGTTCGTTTTTCTTCCACTTCAGCAGCAGTTTTATTTCTGTTTTTATTCTTTTATGTGTTTTTTTTGATGTGTTTTTTAATGTGATTTATAGTGAATTTTATTAGTTTTTTTTTGTTTATTATCTACTTTCTGATTTATGGAGTGATGAATCCACCATCCCCTCTGTAAAAACCTTTCATTCAACAACAACATCAAACAATAAATCTTAACCCGACTCACCCAGTGTTCAGAATCCAGATAATGTCTCATTTGCATATTTAAATATTGCATTTTAAAAAACTTGTAATACAAACCAATTGTCTTAATGTATTGTGATTAATCTGCAGGAGAAGGATGGTAAGATCCAGTAGTTAATATTTTTTAGTGTATTCACCTGTAGTATAGGTCTCAGATAGGTCATTCAAGGAAGCTTCGCTACATCTAACTACTGGGGTGCCTCAGGGCTCAGTTCTTGGACCACTTCTCTTCTCTGTCTACATGGCATCTCTAGGTCCTGGTATCACTCTCTTGTTTCATACAATCGCAGCTGCTGCCATTTTACTACGATTGTTTTGTACGCTGTAATGGATTATAAAAACCTTGCTATGTGTACTGCATTAAGATTAATGAGACTTTTTATAGCACATGCATATCATTGCTCTTTTGTTGATTTTGATTGCTTCCATTGTCCTCATTTGTAAGTCCCTTTGGATAAAAGTGTCTGTGTTTAGTAAATGACTAAATGTAAATGTAATGTAAATGTAGTGTCTTACCTTAAACTGTTCAGTGTTTAAAAAAATTAAACTTTGTTAATTGTGAAGTAATTTGCTTAAGTTTAAGTCAGTCCAAGTTTTGTTCTCATCTGATAGTGTCGGTGCCATGAAACTGATGGTATTACTGAATATTAAGCATCCTTTAGACCTTAACTTAGCAAACCGAAGGTGACAGTGGCAGGGACTCTCGGAGGGATTAGCATGGTAATGTTAAAAATAAATAAATAAATAAATAAAAGTACTGATACATGCTACTGCTAATACATCCACAGCATGCTGCTGTGAGCATGTAAGAAATATTGCTACTGCAAATATAACATACATGAAATAATCCCATAGCATACATGAATCACCTCGTAGCAGATCTATACAGGTGGAGCTGGGGAAGCTGGAGGGTTTCTGAAGCAAGCTTCACTGCTATGGCAAGCCCTAGTCATATATTTGAATGTTGAGCAGCAAGCTCATTGGCTACCAATACAGGAGAGAACCAATCAGCTGTGCCATGTGATGATGTCATTAGGTCAGATTGAGTTAGACCTTTGGACTGCGCCATCTAGAGTTTCATACCAGAACTCTGTATATATTTAGAATTATTGTGCAGTATATCAGAATAGTAAGTCTGAACTTTTTAATCAAGTGAGAAACATACAGATTTTCCTTCTCTGTGTGTGTGTAGAAGGCAGACGCTGTGAAAACCACCACGTTCTCAGGCTGTATGGGAGAGACGTCTCTAGATGGAAAACCCATCGGCCTCTGGAACTACAGACAGAGAGATGGGGATTGTGCTGGTTGTGTGGTCAGGTGAGCGCGCACACACACAGCTGTGAGTTCAGTGTGAGAGTGTGAGGAGCTCAGTGTAATGCTGTGTGTGTGTGTAGTCCTCAGCCAGCTGATACTGAAGGCACAGTTCAGTTTGACGGAGAGGGTTACGCCGCCGTCAGCCGTCCCACCAGATGGAACCCCAACGTTTCCACCGTCATGTTCAAGTTCCGCACGTTCTCCACAGACGCGCTCATGATGTACTTCGCCACCAAGGACATGGTAACAGCCCGCACACACTTACACCATATTTTACAGTATCTACATGCGTTCTGCTGGATGTATCTGTACTCTGTTTGTCTGTCTGAGCAGAAAGACTTCATGAGTGCAGAACTGAGGGATGGGAGGGTGAAAGTGAGTTATGATCTGGGCTCCGGCACCGGCTTCATCATCAGTGACAAGCGCTATAATGACGGGAAATGGAAGTCGTTCACCATATCCCGAATGAAGAAAGAAGGTACACATATGAAAACAGAGCAGCTCACCTTCAGCAGTGTGCCGAGTCGATCTCGAGATGGGTCTAAAAAAATTAACATCCATTACTTACCCACCCTCACGCTGTTTCAAATGTGTTTCTTTCTTCTGCGTTCACATTGGTCTTTTGCAGGCTTTCGTAACAGTAGTCCATACGACATGTGCAATGTATTTAAACTCCTCTGAAGGCATATGATGAGCGTGGCAAAATTAAACTTATTTTTTGACTGGAGATCGGTCACAGCTCTTACAGTAGATGCATATGATGTTATCTTATATGATATGCATATTCAGATATGTCATGTGAGCTCAGTGATGCCAAATGCTGTTGATTCAGCATTTGAGACATGGAAAATTTTATGTGTCAGTGAAAAATAAGTGTCATTTTAGTATTATAGTATTTATTAACATTTTAGCTTTTATTTACAATTTTTTTTTTTCATTGTTAGTTTTAGTAATTTTATTGCTTATTTTATTTCAGTTGCCAAATTTTTTTTTTTTCATCTATTTTTTTTTCTATTTTATTTCAGCTTTATTTCAATTGTTAATTCAATATATTTTAATAGCTTTAGTTTTAGTTAACAATTACACTTGTGCAAAGGCGATATATATATATACTATGAACATACATTTATATTTTGCACCATCCTAATTTAGGAGGTTTTATTTCATCACAAACATGCACTGCGTATGATACAAAACCATGCCAGTCTGTATAATTTTTTTATTTTATTACTGCTATTATGCACATCAGAGTGACCGATACTTGAGTCTACTGTATGCGTGTCACATAACGGTGTCTTTTTGCTGCTTGCAGACTCCTTTTTTTTTTTTGCCCATTTGCATTCATTGCAGAATTACACTGCACAATCACAGGCTCACTCTTGCTTGTATCCACTAACTATCGACGTTGTCCTCCAATAAAACATACACGCATGTTTCTTGACTTCCTGAACAATTGCGGACTCCAGTTAGAGTTGCGATCACATTCACACAAATAGCACTACAGTTCCATTGCAACTGAACTTTCACATTAACAATTTTTCATGCAAACTGTGCTTTGTTTCAAACTAAACTGCCGGTGTGAAATCTGCTTTAGTTAATGGTCAAACAAACAGATCAGACTCCCTCCACTGGTTGAGCGAGTGCTGCTGTGTCGATGTTTTGAAAGCGTTGCGGTGTTTCACTTGTCTGGGACTGGGTCTTTACTGTCTGTCTCTGATCACACTGTCTCTTTTACGTTTGCTTAGCAACCATCTCCATAGTGAACATCGATACTAATGAGGATGAGCGGTTGCGGTTGGCATCTCCAGGTGGAGCGACAGGCCTCAACCTGAGGGAGGATGAGAGGATGTATTTTGGCGGTGTACCCAAGACTGGAAACTACAGGTGTGCAAATGTGTATTCAGAGATAGGCCTCTCATGCTATTAGATAAATTCCTCCTGTATTTAATCTCACTTGCTGGATGAGGTTTTCAATTTCTTTCACGTTTCCTCAGGTCAGAGGTGGTTTTGAAGAGGTTCTCTGGCTGTATGAAAGACATTGAAGTTTCCCGAACGCCGTACAATCTGCTGAGCAGCCCAGACTACACAGGACTGACCAAAGGCTGCTCCATTGAGGTACAGTAAGACAACACCTTCCTGTCTTTGTTATTCTCTCTCTTGACTAAAGGCAACATTTGCTCAATTGAAATATTTCTCCACAAACACTCTTTCTTTTAAAGGGACAAGTCAAGAGACAGAGTGTTTAGTCTGAAATCAGAAGAGAATTAGCATTTCTGAGCTGTCGGTTCCCTCTGAACTTTTCTCTGGGTTTTTAGAATCACATTTTAAAGAGTAAAAAAAAGTCTGTGTTAATATTACTTAAAGGGATAGTCACCCAAAATTAACGATTCAGTCATCATTTACTCACCCTCATGTTGTTGAAACCTGTATGATTTAAGTTTTTGTGTGCAACACAAAATAAAATATTTTGAAAGTGTTATTCATTTTTATTTTTCAATGGGGTCCAATGTTGTTAGAACCCTATTTTTTTAGAATATGTTCCAAAGAAGAAAGTCAGTCATAACAGGTTAATAAAATGAGGGTGAGATTAAAAGATGACCTGTAGTTTCCAGATTCAGAATTCACTTTTGAGGTGTGTAATTTATGTTCTTAAACCAAATATGAAGATATCATCAGGCCTTATTTTACTCATACACTGTTAATAGAAAAACAGTGGAAAGAGCCCTTGTTAAACCCCTGGTCTGCTCGTATCATATAAACGTTTTTATTCTTCTGACTTATGAATCCTCATTTCCTTAACACAAATACATGTGTTCAGTAGTTTGTCTTGAACAAGAGGGTTTTACTCTGGTACTGCTGAGGTTTACAGTGCTGACAGCTTGTAATTATGATTATCACTACAAAAGAGTACCATACTATATCATGAGTTTTAGACTTGTGCATTAGTAACTTTGTCCATTAAACATTTCCTACAGCATATCAACATTGATCAATGTGTTAAATTTAGAAATTCAGTATCATTTTACAAAAGAAATAAAAAAAAATACATTACACAATTTTTGTAACAATAACACATGGAATATCTTGTTTCTCTTCCTAAATCCTCACCCTTTGTCTTTTTTGCAGGTGATTTATTGGCTATAAACATTTATTTTTCTCTTTTTGTCCACTTTTAATCCCTATATTTGCAACCTTTATTGTGGTAAAGTTGAAAAACGCTGTAGATCAGACATGTGTACTTGTCGAAACAATAGAAATCATCAATGATCCTTTTTATTTATTTATTTATTTATTTATTTATTCAAATTCAGTAAATATCGGTCATTTGTTGGTGCATTAGAAATGACTGGCCTTTGTCTCATAAAGAAATGTTTTATGTCATGAGATTCAGTTTTCAGTTTCTGTCCTCACATTCAGCTTCAACACATGCTTGTGTTTGTAAAGCACATTTTCCACATGCCAGTAATTCAGTATTTTTTATTCATGTTCTGCATTAAATTTAAATAATTTGTTGTGGAGTGAGAGGAACTAAACTAAGTTCATATTGTTTAGAATGTTTGTAAATGTTTTGTTTTATTTACTGGTAAATATGTGACATACTTTGACGCAGAATTTTTTGTTTGTTTGTTTGTTTGTTTTGTCTCAACAATGCAGTTTTGACCTGGTGACCAACTTTTAGATGCAGTACATAAAGCCATTTGAAAAGTATAGAAAAAAAAATGAAGGCATGATACCTGTTTCCAGGACAGTTGACATAGCTGAAGAAACACCCAAGAGCAGTCTGATGCCATCAGCTGATGAGCCACAGGAGGATTTTTGTTGAAACTCCAAATTAAACTCTGGCTTTCTCTCTCTGTCAGAACCTGCACACTGTGAGCTTCTCCAGGCCCGGGTACATGGAGCTGAAACCTGTGTCGTTTGACGTAGGCTCAGAGATCTCTCTCTCCTTCAGCACGAAGCGTGAAAACGGCATCATCCTGTTCGGCAGAGGAGGACTGACCTCTGTGATGCAGCGGAGGCAGGGCCTGACGCCCGTCCACATCCCACGCCGCTCACGCAGACAGACCGGAGAGGTGCTCACACACACCTCACACTCTTATTCAGTCATGAGATTACAAAATATGTTTAATGCTGATAAACCCTTTTTATAGTAGATTGACATTTTAACTGCACAGCAGTCCTGTACTCAACAGTCCTATAGTACTCTCGTTTATCAGTAAACAATGGAGGAAAATTCTTTATAAATCAAATCCAGATTTTGTGGGGAGGCTTTGAACAGTTTCATGCAGCCAGACTTATTGTTCTTACATTTCACTTAGAGGCAGGTTTATCAAAAAATCACAGCAGTAGACCAGCAGGGACAAATAAGCGGCTTAAAAAAATAACATAAGAAATGAGTGGAAATGTGTGTGGACTTCATAAACAGCATTTCTGTCCTGAAGTACTGATTGTTTCAAAAACTTTCTTCATCAGTGAAGTGGAATAGATGAGAAATTACTAGTTGCATTCCGAATAATTCAAAATAATTTTCATTATTCCTTTAGAAAAGTGGTTCCCAAACATTTTCTGGTGGACCCCTTTCTGTCAAAAAAAATAAAAATAATAATAAAAATAAAAAGATCAGGAATAAAACATGCATCACTCTCTCAAAATCACAAAAACATTACGATAGTTTGCCAGTTTTCTTATTTCAAAGAAAAAAAATGCTTGATCTGACAACAGAATTTATCTGAAGTTTTATTTTGTTTGTCAAATTTGTTTTTTTAATTTTTAAAATTGCATATATTTTTTTTTTTTTTTTAAAGTGGCTAAATAAATATTAGGGGACATGATGCATTAGAGGCTCCAAACATAATAATCTTCATTTGTTTAAATGCAAAAAAAAAAAAAATCACAACGAACCATGTTCTTAAGTCTATCAAACATGCAAGAAGAGGCTCTGGTGAGTTACTTTCCATCTTTACTGGCAGTGAAATGATGCTCCATTTTTTTTATAAACCTATATATATATATAGTGAAAACATAATAGGTCCCAAAATAGGTCCTTGTGGAACCCCATATATAAAACGGGCTGAAGATGATACAAATTCACCTAAGGTAACTGTAAAACCTTTATTTGTTATATAGGACTTAAATCAATTTAAAACAATACCTCAAATCCATACCAAGCATTCAAGCTGTGTAATAAGAATTTTATGGTCTATAGTCTAAAATGCTATTATCCCCAAAATTGCAGCATCCCCAGGGTCTACAGTTAACAAGAAATAATTAAGAGCCTTTAAAATTGAAGTTTCTGTGCTATGATACTGTCTAACAAAAGAGAGAAATACTTTGAAAACTGAGTACTTATTCAAAAAACATTTTGAAACAGGTCTATAGTTCGAATACACAAAATAACAGTGTTGTAAAATGTATCAGTTATGAAATAAATTCAATTTAAGCTGTAAAGTAGCTCTACAGAACACAATAGTGTCATTATTCAGCTCAATTCAGATTTTGTCCTCATCTGATTAAAAATAAAATATGGCTGAAAAAATGTTGCCGTTTAAAAAAGTTGCTGAAAATAAATTGTCTTTTAAACCCCACAAACACAATGTTCCTGTTGGTATGGCTGAGTCTGAGTGTTAGCTGCATTGTGTAGTTTTGAGAAATCCAGCTTTCTTCCAGCCAATTGCAAGCACAGACACACTCGAGACTGTGTGAGATGGTTCGATGCTATTCTTTTTGCCTGTCTGAGTGTTTAGGATGGTGATTATGGGTAATGGTGGAAGTCCAAGGAGCCGTGGCCTTCAGTATGAGATCATAATGAGTCCACAGGGTTACAGGGGTCTCATAGCCCATAAAAGAGATTTATTATCCAGGCAGGTTTGTAATTGCCTCTGCCCTTCAGCAAACACAAGTTGATCTTTTTTTTTTTTTTAACCAGGTGGACTAAAGTCCAGGGGCACGGTGATCATTTTAATTAAAATATGACTTTCTACATCTTTGTCAGTAACGTCTTCATCATCCTTCTCTCTCGCCAGCTCAGGGGCAGCACATCAATTATGCTGAGTATTCATAGTAAGCAGTCGCCTCTCTCACCTCCCCATGATACTCATTTTGTAAAAATAGATTTACAAGCTGCAGTTTTGATAGATCGCGTCCAATTTGCGCTAACCCTCCTGGGAGAGGGTGCCGGACCGCCACCTTTTGAAAATCATTATTGCTTGTAAATTAAGTGGGTGTCATTTTTTTGCGGGAGTGCGGCTTCGGAGAGGCCAAGGGTTTTCTCCACTGCTCCTCATTCATTCCTCCAATTTACGGCATGTCCAGGGTCAACTGCGCTGCGTGGGTGTCGCCATCGGCCTGAAGAGGATCCTGCTCTTGCATCGCTCTCCTCAATTACAGTGCAGCGTGAAGAGCATGAGTGTGTGCTCTCAGAGCCGTCTGTCTGATTACCGGCCCTCAGCTCAGCTCACTCCCCCCAAATATATTACTGTGAGCCATTCTGAACCTCAGAATGTACCATTCTTATCAAAAATACTTCACTTTTTATCTTTAGACTAAATTTTCATATATTATAAAGAAACATTAAATGTTTTATCTTAGCTTACAAATCTCACCATTAAAATGCTTGGGTGTTTTTTGAGTGGCTTAGAGTGTTACGCAGTTGCACAGTAAGTTGTCAGGGCGTTGTAAGCTTGTTGGTTGCGTGTTCTAGATGGTTGCTATAGCATTTCTATGTAGTTGCTGGGGTATTCTGAGTGGTTTCCAGAGCATTACTATGCAGTTGCTAATGTGTTCTCAGTGTTTGCTAAAATGTTGCTATGTGGTTAAGTTATCTTAGTAATGTTTCACATTGCTAGGATGTTCTGAATGTTGAATCAGGTGTTCTTAGTGGTTTCAGTACATTGCTATGTAGTTGCTTGAGCGTTGTAAGTGGTTGCTAGGGTGTTGCTAAGATGTTCTGAGTATTTTAAGCATAGTGGGTTAACCAAATATGTGTTAGGTGGTTGTTTACGTATTCTGGCTGGTTTATAAAGCATTTCTAGATGGTAGCTGGAGTATTCTAAGTAGCTCTGCTCTGTTGCCAGGGCGTTGTTATGTTGCCAGTAGGGATGCACCGAATGTTCGGCAACCAAAATTATTCGGCCGAAAATAGCATAGAAATCTCATTCGGTGTTCGCAAAATAAGTGAAAAGGCCAAATAAAATGTACCGAACAATGACTAACGCAATCAAATAGAGGCACGCACTAATGCAGCAAACATGTCGGCAGTGTGAAAGAATTTAAAACCATCAGAGAAAGATGCAGAAATCATTACAAGCATGAAGCACCGACAGCGAAACACTGTTTAGTGCTGCATCATGTCTCTGATGAGAAGAGGTGGCTGCTTCTGGTGGTTAGGTTACTGTATGATGATTGAAATCGAGAAATTACTTCAGACGATTAGTAGCATAAATAAACTGCAGAATATTATATTTTCTAATGCATGTACAAATTGCATATATTCTGACAGTGCTGCACGAGCTCGCATCGCCAGTGTTCACAGTCCAAAGCGCGAGGAAAATCTGCGCTGAACTTGTTACTCGTCAGTTGCTCAGTAACATTTTTGAGAATTTTTTAAAAGGTATGTGACAATGTGATATGTGCGACAAACATCTTCCCAAATTCGTAATGAGAATCATTTATAAATCTGCATGCTGTTGTCAACAAAAAGAAGCACTGAGATCTTCCTGCAGGTTTCTGCCAAAATAAAAGCCGAGAGAACGAAACAACTACATCGACATTCATAAATGATAGTATTGTAATTTTACTGTCATTCTGTAAAATAAAATAAAAAGTAAGACAATAATAATGATAATAATAATTACCCTGCAACGGCTCTATTAATACATTTATTATAACATTCACATAAAGTGTTCAAATTGGGATCTGTTATAAATTCTAATGTTTTAAAAGAAGTCTCTCTGCTCTCTGTCTTTATTTGTACAGTAAAAAATACATGCCTGACTCAAGTCTCAAAAATATTATTTTACTAACTTATTAAATTTAAGTTAAAGTGGGTGTTGTTTCTATAATGTCTTCTAGAACGTTAAAAAATGGTTAGTGTTAAGTAAATATTTATAATTGTTGTTTTGTAATATCAGAACAGTGAAAAGCTTAATTTTGGCAGTTTAATTAATGCAATGGTGAAAAAAAAAATTTCCCTATAAGGGAAAAACCATGTTCGGTGTTCGGCCTTCGGCCCAGTGTTTTATTTTGTTCGGCTTCGGCCAAAAAATTTGTTTTCAGTGCATCCCTAGTTGCCAGTGTTAATATGTGGTTGCTGTAGTATTCTGAGTGTTTCTTATCATGGTGGTTTGTATTGAGTGGTTTGTTGTAAGTGGTTGCTAGGGTGTAATAGCTGGTTGCTAGGTTGTTGCTATGTGGTTGCTATAGTGATTCGAAGGGTGTTTTTTATCATGTTAGTATGTAGTGATTGGTTTATACTGTGGTGTTGCTAGGTGGTTGTTGAGGTTCTAGTTGTTTGCTGTGCAGTTGCTATGGTGTTGAGTGGGTGTTTTTTATCATGGAGGTGTATAGTGAATAGTTTGTTCTAGGTGGTTGTTAGGGTGTTGCTCTGCGGCTGATATAGTGTTCTGAGTGTTATTTTTTGTTTAGATCACTAACACTGCACACAATAGTGACTAGTAACACAAGTGCTTAGTAATAGTGATTTCCACTGATCTTTTATCGCACAACTTTGCTGTCTAAGCTCCATCGCATCTGTCTGTGTGTCTGCAGCCCTTCCTGTCTGTGCAGCTGAATAAAGGGGCTCTGGAGGTGCTGGTGTTCACAGGCAGCAGGAGTCCACACAGAGCTCTCAGAAAAGCGGCTAAGGGAATACTGCATGATGGGAGAGAGCACTCCCTGCGCATCCAGAGACTCTCGGGAGCGTAAGACCACTCTCTCTCTTTCTCTCTCTCTCTCTCATCATGTTTTTCAGGCCACTTTGAAACTAATGGAGCATGTGTGTGTGCAGATTATTCACTATGCAGGTGGATGAAGAGCCACTCTTCCAGCAGACATTACTCAACGATCATCCTCTGAGCATCCATCGGCTCTTCATCGGAGGCATCCCAGCGGACATAGAAACAGGTGTACAGCGGCCCAACGTGCCGTTTGAGGGCTGCATCTGGAACCTTCTCATCAACACTGTGTATGTCCAAACTCATCATCCATCCGTCCTGACCTCACATCTCTATTAAAAATACATGTTTTTGGTCGAGTTAAAGGTGCTGTATGTAATTTTGTCTGTTAATGTTTTGCTCTGTGTGACTCCGCCCTCTGCCAGTTCTATAAGTATTAGTTGATGAAAAAGATAACGTTTTCTAGCCATGGAAGTGAACATATAAACTGGGTTAGAGATCACAGATTCTACTTGGCATCCATCAAAAAAAACTCTGTAACCAACGCTGAAAAATCAACTCATCAACTCACAGTGTAAGGCTTGGCATCTTCCATTGTCAGTTGCGCTCGTTCAATTTGGGTGTTCTCAATCTGGCAACCCGCATGAGCATTGAGTCTGAGGAGGAATAATATTTTGTATATGAACTGCAGTACCCATTTCAGCCACTAGCTGTCAATATTACACACTGCACCTTCGAATGGCTTGATGCAAGTTAATGCTTAATAGTTTAAAATTTATGTGAAAAAGAAAAAATAATAATGAATGATAAAAACTAATGAAGGTGACGTTTCTATTTAAATTAAATTTAATAATGAAAAAATGAAACATGTACATTTGACAAGATACTAATTAGATATTTTTTGTCCATACAGTGTTTCTTTTTGTTGTTGAAACATTCTTTAAAATATTGTTCTTTGTGTTTCACAGAAGAAAGTAAGTCATACAGGTTTGCATCTTCATTTTTGGATGAACTATAACTAGAACTATAACCACATATTGCTACAGTTCCTGATAACTGCCCCATCAGTGTTGCCAGGTCTGCAGTTTTTACCCTGGAATGTGATTTTGATCACAGGGGAAAAAATTGTTTTGAATAAGCAGTTGGGCTGGTTTTGTGTGCCCTATCAGTTGCTCTGGATTCTTGGTTGTAATGAAAACCTTTATTTTTAGGTGTTAGATATAGAGTGACTGAATGGTTTCAAAAGCTGAGTTAAATTCAAGCATTAGTTTGGCATTCCTTTTGTTTGGTAAAACTAGTTTTTCGTTCTGTCTTAGCCCCAGACTTATCATTAATGTTGGCACATCACAGCTTTCTGTTATACAGATAATAGCAAGAGAAAGATGTTAGCAAGCTTTTCGAGGTCACCTTTAACAGCCCAAGATAAATGTACTGACCTCCAGTGCACAATGCACTGCAATATGTCACGACTGGACTGTTTGTAGTGACTCGTACACACAAGCCACTGGTGTAAACATTGACCCATTTTTTCCAGCCTCCCGTGGCTGTAGATTAAAGGTCTTGTTTTCCTTCCAGTGCAGTTTTGAGGTGCAGTCATAAGCTCAACGCTTTATGGCATTAATAATCACAGTTTTTCTTGCTCTAATGAGGAGTATGAATCTCTGCCAGCGGCCTGTGCGTCTTTTCCACTAGAGCGAACCCCATTGCCCTCTACCAGACTCATTTAAATGAGTCTGTCCTTGCTCATAAGCGTGTTCATTATTCACCTGATTGGAGTCACGTTGTGTCATCGTTCCCTCAAGAGCGGCTGTGTGTTGTGTCTCGTTTCTGTCAATGAAACAGGCCCGTGGATTTCTCTCAGCCCGTGGCCTTTGAGAACGCAGAGATTGGGCAGTGTCCTGACCTAGCCCCGCCTCCACCCCCGCCCGAGACCCCTGAGGAGGAGGAGGAAGAAGAGGAAGAGGCTCCAACCAAACCAGCGCTCATCCCTACAGAAGCAGCTCGGCCTCCACCACCAGCCTCCACTGTACGTCCTAACAAATGCATTGTGGGTAGAGAGTCCTGTGTGATTCCTGTAGTTTAAGACTGACTGAAAAAATATATCCACACTGCACAAATCCCCCCTGCTGAAGAGTCCAGTATGCATGCATATGCTCATCCAGGCTGGTTTATTCTGGTTAGAGCCGGTCTAACTGGCGCAGAGTGTGATCTTGATTAAGGAAGTCTTGATGGTCAAGCTAACACATGCACCTGCACACCAGCATGATCCCAAAACACACATCCTAAACTGTGTTTATGAATTTAAACGGTTTTGAACACACTTTGGTTTGGGACACTAATTGCACGTTCACTAATTTAGTATATGAATTAGCACAAAGCATATAAAAACTGATCATAGGATTGTGTTATCCTGAGAAAGAGATGATGGACTGAAGCATAGCAGTGAGAGAGAGTAAAAGCTGGAGCAGTTAGCCTCGTAGATGAGCTGAAGACAGGAGCTGTGCACAGATTTCCAGGGAGAGAGAAAGAGGAGGATGCAGTCCGGCAGTGGTTCATGCACTGCATGCTACTTCTAACACAGATCTCCTCTTCAGCTGACAGAGCTAACGCTAACAGCATTAGCAATCATGCCAGTCTCCTGGGCAGCCACTGTCTATAGATTCTTTCTCATTCATTATGTTTGACTCTCCGAGTGCTTCATTCACTTCATTAATTCTAATCAGTTATATAAGCACTTATAGGAGGGTGACCATATTGTGCTTTTCAAAAAAAAAAAAAATTCTAATGGAAAAACTGAAAATATCAACGTTAAATAATGTATTATTAAATGCATTAGGAATCATGAATCTTAATATAAAAAATGTTTTAGCTCATGTATAAATTAAACATTGTCAGATTGTGATACTTAAAGCATTATCTAATATTACTCTAATTATAAAGGCAATATTGTTAAGTGTTTCATTTAGTTAATTTTGTTCACTCAGTCCTTTGGCTAATGTTTTGTGCTTTGTTGGACCAATATGTCCTTCTAAATAGTTTGCACCAATATTTGCCTCCAACAAGCGGTAGCTTCGAAATCCTAACAGGGATGAACGCACACAAACATTTGATTCGATGATTTTACATGTTAGTTTGAGTAAAGTAGATGCAGTGAGCCGTACATGAAACTGCGTTGTGCATTTTCTTTAAGGCAAAATAATGTATTTTTAATTACATTTTAAATATATTTCAAAGTATATAAAAAAACAATCGCCAAAACTATGTATATATTTGCTAAAATATGTTTCAGAATGTTTTATGAAAATATTTTTTCTACCAATATATTTTCAATCATCTTTTGTACATTTAAAAAATAAAAATAATAAAAATATTAATATATCTTTTAAAAGCATTTAAAAATATGTATTTTTCCCGAAAAAATGAATCCGAGAAAATGTTTACGTGACATTTAAAAAAAAAAACTTTATTTGTTGTCTAGAACACATAATAAAGTAACACATCTAAAAAAATATTGAAATGTACTTTCGTGCCTCTGCTGAAAACATCTAAAAAAATATTGAAATGTACTTTCGTGCCTCTGCTGAAATAAATGTTGAAATACATTTTGGTATATGAAGGAAAATGTGTGTTTGTGTGTGTGTGTGTATGTGTTCAGTACACATCTATCAGCATTCAGAATTTCAGAACTGACTCTCTTTTAAATTCATGAATGTGAATCTGAATTGGTCAGATGTTGAACTGAAATTAGTCAACACTGACAATTACTTTATTATAATATAATATTATTAGTACAACATTTGTATACATAATTTTTAACAATTTGACACAAATCGGGGGGAACCGTGTTTATTTTCTGTTTGATGCACCATAATGCTTTGATGCTGTAATAATGATTGGCTTCACCTGAGCTCTTCTGTCTCCATGATGTCTCTTTCTGCTGCTGTCACTCTGCTGCTCTCAGGCCACGCCCCTCACCGAGGCCACGCCCATCCCAGACACACCCACCAGTGTCAAAGAAGCCGCGGTATTAACCTGCTCTCTCTCTCTCACACACACACACACACACACATCAGAGATAGTGTAAATATTGTAATTCCTCCATTCAGACGCACATTCAGTGAGCTTTCATCTGCTTTATGCTGCTTGTGCTGTTTCTGCAGCTTCGTCTTTGGAGGAGGTTTGATTTCTGAGTCACAGTATGTTTCTTTGTTCAGCAAGCTCTTTATTCTCACTTGAGAACTGAATGCTGAAGATATTACTGAGTGCAGCTCCGTCAGCTGTTCTCTGGCTCCATCTACTGCCTGTACTCGAACATTTCTGAAACTCCTGCTGTGGTTCTTGCTGTTTAGATCTTGAGTTAAATATTTTGGTGGATCAGAATTTACATTAACACTTTATAGTAAGTATAGAGTAACAAAGCACTCAAATAATTTTCGAGCTTGCGAGTTTATTGTTAATTCGTAGTTTATAAACTGTAGTCCTCTACATTGTTAATACATTAACAGGCTATATATTACACACATACTACACTCTTCATTCATTCACTGTAATTACCAAATTAGTATTTTTAAAGTAGCTCATATGTAAGGAGTTAGATAATTTTAATCATTTGTTAACAACTTGCTAACCATACCTAACTGATGCACAGTGTTTTAAACCAGTAGTAAATAGTTCTCACATCATGCAAAATACTTAATTGCCATTAATTAAGTGTTTTAAACCTACCTTATTTGGACATGAATTGCATTAATTGTTTTTTAAATGTTTACAAATACATTAAGCATAAATGTATCATTTAACTTTATACATAAACATTTATTTATAGTTCTTTTCTACTGATTATCATTTTTTTGTTGTTTTCATGAACTGCAGATATATTTTAGATCCCTTTAGATTCCCAAACCTAAACTAAAAAACAAAAATAGGCAGAAAAATGTATCGTGACAATATATATGCAGTATATTTTATACAATATACTGTTATATAAATAATTTTGCTCTCCTTTCTCTAAACTAAAGCTTCTCTCACCCTCTCTTAAGTAAAACGAGTCAGCTGCATTAAATGTGAGTGAAAACAGAATCTCAATCATCACAAATTCAATAGAATTCGAATTCCACGAATTCAATATTCACAGATTAAATCAGGATTTGTAAACATTTGCAGATCTGTAGAGTTGTTGAGATCACATTTGATGAAGTACATCAGTTAGGTTTAGGATAAAAAAGAAATATGATCTAACTCTTTACATGTTAGCTAATTAACCAATAACAATTTGTATATTACAGTGACAGTTAATGAAGAACTATATACTATATGAAATATTAATGTATTTACAGTGAACTATCAATTAACTAGTTAAACTATCAATTAACTAGTTAGCAAATGATTTATAAGTACTTTAGTACTATATACTGTAAAGTGTTACTGAATTCTGTAATATGTAATGTTTGATTGACATCTGCTCTGTCCAATCACGCAGGTGTCGTGTGCAGCAGGGGCGGAGCCTGTCGTGCTGGAACTGGCCAAACAGTTCGGTCTGTCCAGAAACAGTCACATGGCCTTTGAGTTTGATGACAAAAAGGTGAAGAACAGGTGAGTGTCAGGTATCATCATCATCTTTATCCTCCTCCTCCTCCTGATGCGTGTGTGTCTGCTCCTCAGGCTGATCATCGAGTTCGAGATACGCACAGAAGCAGCCTCTGGGCTGGTG
This sequence comes from Cyprinus carpio, assembly GCF_018340385.1. Lineage (NCBI taxonomy): Eukaryota > Metazoa > Chordata > Actinopteri > Cypriniformes > Cyprinidae > Cyprinus > Cyprinus carpio. The sequence continues at coordinate 620,446 of NC_056591.1, forward strand.
TTCTACATGGCCAGGATAAACCACGCTGACTTCGCCACCATCCAGCTGAAGGAGGGAATGGCTCACCTGAGCTACGATCTGGGCAGCGGCAACACCTCCGTCAGCGTGCCGCGCATCATCAACGACGGACAGTGGCACAAGGTCAGAGCGTCTGGCCTGTGACCCCTGATGCACAACACACCTTCACTGTCTGACCTGATTCACAGCACACAGAATACTGAGAGCAAAGCTTTTGGTTCATCCAGATACAAGGCCATGCTTTTGAATAATATTTTGTCTCATATTCTATGATGACCTGGATCATGGAAAGGATTTATGGGTCATAATTAGGCCAAAAACATAATTGATGAATGTTTATCCAGTTCATTACAAGCATCAAGCATGCCGCGTCATTGAACTACCATTTGTGACCCTGGAGCACAAAAGCAGTCATAAGTAGCACAGGTATATTTGTAGAAATAGCCAAAAATACATTGTACAGGTCAAAATTATCAATTTTTTTTTATGCCAAAAATCATTAGGATATTAAGTAAAGATCATGCTCCATGAAGATATTTTGTAAATGTCCTGCCGTAAATATATCAAAACTTAATTTTTGATTAGTAATATGCATTGCTAAGAACTTAATTTGAACAACTTTAAAGATGATTTTCTCAATATTTAGATTTTTTTGCTCCCTCAGATTCCAGATTTTTTCAAATAGTTGTATCTCAACCAAATATTGTCCTCCTAACAAACCATACATCAATGGAGAGATTATTTATTCAGCTTCAGATGATGTATAAATCTCAATTTTGAGAAATGGACTCTTATGACTGGTTTTGTGCTCCAGGGTCACATTTATTTATTTATTTATTTATTTATTTATTTATTTATTTATGACAGAAATGAATTCTTTTATTCATCAAGGACGCATTCAATTTATCAAAAGTGACATTAAAGCCATTCATAATGATATAAACGATTTCTATTTCAACATTGATAATAATCAGAAGTGTTTCTTGAGCAGCAGATCATCATATTAGAATGATTTCTGAAGATCATGTGACACTGAAGACTGGAGTAATGATGCTGAAAGAAAACACTTATTTCAAACTGTGATAATATTTCACAATATTACTGTTTTTACTGTCTTTTTGATTGAATTAATGCAGCCTTGGTGAGCAGAAAAGACTTTTTTTTTTCAGACCTCAAACTTTTGAACTTGATGTGTTTGATGGTCAGAGTATTAAAAGCAAGCAAGTGTTGATTTCTTCTCTTTCTGCGTGTAGATCCGTGTGACGAGAGAGAAGCAGAGAGGATTCCTGGTGATTGACGGCCGTTACTCCAAACACACCACCAGCCCAAAGAAAGCTGATATTCTGGATGTGGTGGGAATGTTGTATGTGGGAGGTTTACCGCTCAACTACAGCACCAAACGCATCGGACCGGTGAGCATACAGCCACACACACATTCAGAAGAGTCTGAAGTTAGAAGTTAGTCTGACTGCTCAACACAAAGCTGGCACCATCTGATGCTGCCTGTGCTCTTGTAGGTCCTGTACAGTATCGACGCCTGCATTAGGAACTTCAAGATGATGAATCTGCCGCTGGACATGGAGCAACCCACATCCAGCTACCGCGTGGGCTCCTGTTTCGCCAACCCAGAAAAAGGAACTTATTTTGATGGCACAGGCTACGCTAAAGCTGGTGAGGACCCACTGTAGTCATTAACAGCTAGTCATTCAGCAGGAATATTTAAAAACACAGATGTGATTTGTGTGTGTGTACAGTGGACACGTATCGAGTGGGTAATGATGTGTCCGTGGATCTGGAGTTCAGGACGTCACAGAGCAGCGGCGTTCTGTTAGGAGTCAGTAGCCAGAAGATGGACGGACTGGGAATCGAACTTGTCAATGGAAAGGTACGAAAGAGAGATCTAGAGTTCCTTGTTTTCAGTTTCATTAAAGAACTAAAGTAAATTGGGTGGGAAACAGGTAAATGATTGAGAAGTTGTCTTTATATGTGAGCCTGGAGCACAAAACCAGTCATAAGTCTCTGGGGTATATTTGTAGCAATAGACAACAATACATTGTACAGGTCAAAATTATTGATTTTTCTTTTATGACAAAAATCATTAGGATATTAAGTAAAGATCATGTTCCATGAAGAGATTTAGTAAATTTCCTACTGTAAATATATAAAAAATTCATTTTTGATTAGTAATATGCATTGCTAAGAACTTCATTTTTACAGTAAAGATCGATGATTTTCTCTCATTTATATTGATTTTCTCAATACACCATCAGATTCCAGATTTTCAAATAGTTGTATCTCAGTCAAATATTGTCCTCCTAACAAACCATACATCCATGAAGAGATGATTTATTCAGCTTTCAGATGACTGGTTTTGGGGTCCAGGCTCACATATGTGAATTGTTTGTTAATGAGAGTGTCTGTTTTTGTGTGTATTGGTGTAGCTTTTATTCCATGCTGATAATGGAGTGGGACGCTTCACAGCCGTATATGAGCCGGATCCGGAGGCGGGGCTTTGTGATGGACAGTGGCACACAGTCTCCGCCCACAAGCTGAAGCACCGCCTGGAGCTCATCGTGGACGGCAAGAAGTCCGAGGCAGCGAGTCCAGACGTCCGCTCTGCCTCCGCCGACACCAATGACCCTGTGTATGTGGGCGGATACCCCGGTATGTCAATCAAACCCTGTTGCCATGGTGTCATAGTTAAGAAAGCAGTAGTAACTTAAAAATGCAATGGCATAATAAAGCTTCTGTTTGATCATGATAAATCAAAACATTCTCAAATTTGATGACATTTCTGATTCTGTGGCTCGTTCTCATTTACATCATAAACAAACAGAAACTTCTGTTGACGCTCATGACAGCAGTTGGTAATAAAGCAAAACATTTACAAATAGCAAACAAAATTGAAAATGTGATTTTTTTTGAAGCTCTTGATTTGAAGACTTTGTAAATGTAATATAGAGCAGACGTAAGAAACCTGGATTGGGGACAATCCTAAAATACAGAAGTTCTGGAAAATTTAACATTGCAACATTCTTGAAATTAGGAACAGACAATCAATAGATTCAGCTGCTTTTATAACGTATACATTAAACTAGAAAAGCTGTTTTTTTAAGCATTGTTTCTTTCAGCTCATCTTAGTGGACACAGACACGTTGACAATTGGATGAGTTGAAATGTGTCCTGAAAGATAAATGACTGATATCTGTCTTGTGTGTGTCTGTTGCAGAGGGTCTGAAGCAGTTCGGACTCACTATAAACACACCGTTTAAAGGCTGCATGAGAAATGTGAAGATCTCTAAAGCTGGGAAGACTCTGGAGGTGCAGATGAACAGAGTCCTGGAGCTCCGAGGAGTTCAGCCTCTCACCTGCCCCGCTAGTTAAACACACACTCGTCTGACTCCTACTCAAACTGAATCAGTTCATGAATCAAAATCAGAATTATTCAGAGAACTAACTGTGAAGTACTAGCTGTGCCGCTCATAACCAAATAACACAAGGAATATTAAAAAACAAACAAACAGCTGGAAAAAACCAAGGATTTTAGACAAACCCAGCCAAATGGAAACCAGATAACAAAAATCCTTTAAATCAGATTCTATCAGATGTCATAGGAGAACATTTTTATAAAAACTTTCAGTAACACTTTACAATAATGTCCCATAAGTTAACATTAATTCAGGCATTAACTAACATGTACTAACTATGAAAAATACGTTACAATATGTAATTATCTGTTGTTAGTTAATAAAAATACAGCTGTTTTGTGTTAATTCATGTTTGATCTGGTCAATTAAAAATAACAGAAACGATTTTTTATTTTAATAATGTATTATTAAATATTGAAATTAATAAAAACTTGAATTAATAAATATATTCAAATATTTTTCATTGTTAGTTCATGTAGTTAACAGATGAAATCTTATTGTAAGGTGCTACCAACTTTTTATGCTGTAGTTCTTTTATCAAACTATGTATTTGTGTGTTAAAGGAACCAAAAACCAAAACAGAAACTGTAGTAAAACATTGAGAACTTTTTTTTTTTAATCTCTGAAGCACAACTACATCTTACACAGCCAAAAGGATCCTAACAAAACCATTAAAGAGTGAATGACCCAACGAATCGGGATTGTATCATTTAAAAACTCAGACATTGATAGATGAGGCTTGATACTCATTTAAAACAGTATCATACTTTATTACGTGGAGAGCGTTGGACTTACGGTCTTACATTTGTGCATTTCGAGTTCTTCTGTTTGCCACTTTTCAAAGTGTGACTACATTTGACACCTGATACAGTACATCAAGAAATATTTAAACACAAACAAAAAATGTTTGTGCCTTGCTCTGATACTACATAAACTGCATTTAGAAAGGTTACACTGACATAGAAAATTAAGGAACTGTTCACAATGAATTAGCCTTGCCAAAAATCAGCACAGACACGCTGTATTAAAAATAAAAATCAGATGTAGGAAAGTTGGACAGATCAGATTTTCAGATTTAAGTGTGACCGCAGTGTAAATGCCTTAATGATCAAACCACACTTGAAGAATCAGGTTGGCTGCATATATGAGGAGCAACATATTTCATCTAAGAGCCAAAGAGATTGTAAGACACATTCATGGAAAGAGACCTTGTGTCGAGCCCTGAGACACTTTTCTCTGAGGTCTCAGTGTGTGGTTTTGCATGGAGTGATGACATGTACTGTGTAATGTTCAGTATTTCAAAATAAAGAAGTATCCCCTCTGATGGCACTTGATTTGGTCTGTTGTGTTTCCTTTTATTGTGTCGAAATAACCGTTAAAGCTCATGAATTTGTTGTCCTTCGAAGGGTCATTAGTAGTCACACTTTCCAATTTTAGACTGACTTCCAATGTATCATGGTTCAGTAAAATATTTAAGAAGTTAAGGTTAAGTTAAATTCATATTCAAAAAATGTACTTGTTTGTAGGACAGGTCATAATAAAGCTTCAGTTTAAGTCTTAGGCTAAGTGCAGCATTTGGTACAATAGACCACTGTTAAATACTAAGACTTTTAAACAGTTTTTGATCTTTCTGAAAGGCTGTTTCTCAAGTGACTGAAACTTAATATATCACATGGTGTTCCACAAGGGCTGGTTCTCAGGCTACTTTTATTCTCATGCCTCTAGAAATGAATGATCATGTTTATAGACATCATACAGTCTGATTGGCCTTTAGATACTGACTGAACATCTGTCCTTCATTTTACTCTGGAAAATTGTGGAATTAAGGTGAATATAATGTTCTGTCTTCCTATGAATGTTCATACTTTATACTCACAGATAATTTAGTGGTTTTTACATTTTATATCACGTATACACTACACACACACACACAGCTTGTATTCATAAAAATCAGTTAACTCAGTGTGGTTTCCTGTCCAAAAAATCTGAAAGCAGAACTATAAAAGATATGAGTGCAGTGGTTGGTTTCATCACCACACAGTCTGGAATTACAACAGTGGGAAAAAAAACAAGGAAGTACACTTTTTTTTTTCAACAGTGTACAAATGTTGAAGACCATTTAACTCATAGCAGAGGACAGCAGAAGAGACCGAGTCATGCTCATCAGAAGTCTGTTGCACAGAGCCATCCAGGATGGGACGATCCTGCTGAGAAACCGTCAGAAATGCTCTACAGTGTGGAGAGAGACTCACCACTGCTCAGCTTTAGTTTACAGAGAACACTCACATGACATCGATACTGTGAGGTATGGACATATCAGACTGTTAATATGCTTATATTAGTTCATAGCAGTGGATTACGTTATACTGCAATGGTAAGTAGTTTTAATTATAAAAAAATAATAATAATAATGGTTCATTGCTAAATTTATTTGGGATTCTACCAGGGTAAATTCATCCGAGATTTGGAAATTTGGAAACAGTATTTTTAAACCATGATTGGCATGATCCAGCAATCAGAATCAAAGTCGTCATGTTTTTGAGGTTTTTTTTTTTTTTTTTTTTGGTTTTGGTTGTTAATTTTAAGTTATGTATGAGAGATGACATTTATTTTTCAATCAACACCCAGAGTATATAAGCAGCTGCTTACCTCTGTCCAGTCTCAGCTGTTCTAGCATCCCTCCACCTCCCCAAATCTCCACCTTCATCTTAGGTACCTTGCCCTTTGTAATCATATCCTACATTAAATCTCTGTGGGGGGTATATCAGAGCTCGAGCTGAAGCTGCTTCATCGAGCCCCTCATCAGTGAACAGCAAGCTAAATAAATTAAGCGTAATTTGCTAAAGATTACGTGGGCAAACAGACTCCATGTCTTGCTCTTTGGTACACACTGGATTAACTGCTGGACACTTGTGAAACTGACATGTCATTTGTCTTCAGGATGGAGCAGCTGCTGCTGCCCCCCATAGGTGATCGTTCTGTGAGGCTCCACATGCTCGCAGCACCAGTCAATCCTGCAGACATGAACATGATCCAGGGTAAAGTCACCACTCATACACCTTCATGTCTATTTACATCCTTTCACTCTAGTGATGGTTAAATCTGAGATTATTTTATAGAAATTCTGTTCTACTCTTTGGGGTGATGGAGGCTGAACATGATCTTGTCTCCATAGGTTCGTACCCAGTCTTGTGCCCTCTCCCAGCAGTGGGGGGTAATGAGGGGGTGGCCGAAGTGATAGAGGTGGGCAGTGATGTCACATCTCTCAGACCTGGTGATTGGGTCATGCCCATAGATGCCGGCTTTGGTAAGGAGATATTCAGTGTTTCAGTTTAGGGATTAAAAAAACATCAAAACCTTGAAGTCATCATGGAATTCAGTTCCAAAATGCAAGTGCATTGCAATAAAATTCTAAAATATTTAAGGTGGGTCTTGATTGTAAGAACTGAAATGCAGGCTTTCACACCTGATATCTTTGTATAATTATAAGTGGCTGCTGAATGTCATTACCTCCAAATATTTATGTGTGACTGAGAGCAATGTGTTCATCCTGAAGTTCATGCACAGTAATGTGGCAAGCTACGCAATGTCTCATTCCTTGTATCTCAGGGAAACAAGGCCTCTCCAGTTGAGTTGACATGCTTATAGGAAAACTCCTGTTACTCTAATACTGAAGCCTGATTTGTTCACATTCGTGTAGCTGTACGAACCAATGGTCCTTCAACCTGCCAAAAGGGGAGGAGCAGACCTCTTTATAAGTCAGCTCTAGACGCCATTATGTCAGAATTTAATCTCCTTCAGTGATGAAGGTCATCTCCTCGCCTACTCTGCAAGCAAGAAGCCGAAGAAGGAAGAAGCTCAGCACAGCTTGCTGCTCGCCACCGTTGAAGAAGCCATTGGCAGTGGAAGAAGCCAGAAGCCTTCCCCTGCGGTCATCCAGCACATCCGGCACAGAGCATGAGTCTCACCCTCCTCCACTTGCGGATCTCCTTCTTTAATGGAAGTGGTCCTCCCCACTCTGTTATCCCATTTCCTCTATCCCCTAGGAGAAAGAAACAGCAGGCTTTAAGACTTAGCTCGAGTGAACTCACGCCTGCTTTACACGTGAGGTTCCGCACCTCTCGTCGGCTGCGAGTGTCTTGATTTCCATCTGAGGAGGAAGCCGTTGTTGATGACTTCATGTCATTAATGGCTTTGGATGCTGAAGAGTGAGCGTGCTCTGGCAAAGAGCTTGAAACCGCCTCTGATGGAGACAACATTGCCCAGCATGGACAGTGAGCTGATCTGTGTTTTAACTAAGGATGTGGAGGATCTTGACCTGGCTTGGTCGGCTCCGGAAGCACCCACCAACAGCCTCTATGATAGGTGGTACCTGAAGGGATGCCGTCAACATTCCTCTTGCCAACAGCCCACTCCTTTCCTGCCAGCAGTTCACGAGGAACTCATTAGGACATGGCATGTCCTATACTCAGAGCGTATTAATCACTGTACTTCCACCACTCTCACCATTGTTTATAGCACTAAAGAAAGAGGTTATAGCAAGCTCCCCACTCTGGAAGAGGCAGTAGCTGTGCATCTGTGCCATCCATCGTCCCTGGGGTTGAAAGTCCATGAAGCGTATCCATCTAAGCCCTACAGGACTAACTCAGCCCTAGAAAACAGGGCTTATCCGGCTGGCCAGGCTGCCTCAGCACTTCACATGATGGCGGTGCTTCAAGTGTTCCATGCCAAACTTCTCGGCACCATACTGCTCATTGTAACTGACCTGGTTCTGCACACTATTAAGGCCACTGCGCAGGCGATAGACAAGGCCATGGCCAATATAGTGGTGCTGGAGCACCATCTTTAGCTGAATTTGACAGAGTTCAGGGATGCTGACAAGGTCGCCTTCCCAGACTCACCAGTCTCTCCTAAGGGACTGTTTTGGCCCTGCCTTGGATGGGCTTGCCGAATGGTTTACAGCGGCACAGAAGTTATCACAGCCAATGCATCACTTCCTACTGCAGCACTCTAGTGTGGCAGCTTGTTCAAGTCACCAGAAGGTTCCATCCACTCAGCAGCCTGCCAAGTCGGCACTCCCTCAGCCCCAGCCTAAACCTGGAAATGCTATCCGTTACCAAAGCGCCAAGGTCCCCACCCCAGAGTGATGTTGCTCACTGAGCCTCAGAAGCCATCCTGATCCAAAAGCAGAGAGGAAGAGAAGAGGGCCAGTTCTTACCAAAAACTCCCTCTAAGAAAGATTGCGCTCGCTCTCCATTCCTCCTCTTAACACCGAGCAATGATGCTCACGTTCTCTTATCTGAAGAACAAACACTGCTTGCAAAAGGAGCCATGGAAAAGGCTCTTCTAGTGAACAGTGAGTCAGGTTTTTAGAGCCATTATTTCCTTGTTTCCAAGAAAGATGGTGCGCTCAGACCCATTCTTGATCTTTGGCATCTGAACCACTCATTTCTGAGATGGTTATTCAAGATGTTAACATTAAAACGGATCCTCACACAAGTATGTCCCGAGGACTGGTTTCTGTCAGTGGATTTGAAAGACACTTATTTCACATCCAGATAGCCCCCCATCACAGACAGTTCTTGAGTTTCACATTTGAGGGAGTGGCCTATCAGTACACAGTCCTGCCATTCGGACTGTTCCTGGCCCCACACACTTTTACAAAAGTGCATAGATGTGGCTCTTTCCCCTCTGAGACAGGTGGGAATCTGCATTTTTAACTACCTCGATGACTGGCTGATTTTTGCCTGGTCAGGTGGGAACTCATTGCTCACAGGTCGCTGCTGCTCAGTCACCTGGAGCACCTTGGGTTGAGAATTAATTTAGCTAAGAGCTCCTTGTCTCCCAGGCAGCAAGTGGGCTTTCTGGGGACAATTGATTCTGCCCGAATGGTGGCATGAATTACATCAGAATGTTCTCTGACTGTTTAGTGACTAACGGTGTCATTCAAATTATGGACTTCATGTCCTCTCAGGGCTTTCCAGAGGATGCTAGACCTCATGTCATCTGCTTCCTCTGTGATTCCTCTGGGCCTGCTCAACATGCAGCCCCTTCAGTACTGGCTCAAAGCCAATGTCCCATCCCACGCTTTGCACCTGGGATGTTTTCATCTCCCCACTGCTGCATCTGAGCCATGGCCCCTTGGTAAACCTCTCCCCTGACTGAGGGAGGACCTTCTCTCACGAACGAAGGTCATGATTTGGCATCCCCAGCCAGAGCTGTGGAACCTTCATGTTTGGCCCCTCGACGGGAGTCTTTGCAGCTCCCCGGGAGTGTAACTAATACTATTTTGGAGGCTAGAGCTCCATGTATAAGATGTCTTTATGCCCTTAAATGGTTAGTCTTCACTGACTGGTGTGCAGTGCGGAACGAGGACCCGTCCTCTTGTGAAGTGTCCAAGTGCTAACCTTTCTACAAGAGCTGCTAGATAAGGGGCACACCTCTTCCATACTCAAAGTGTATGTGGCAACCAATGTGGCAAATCATTCTCTTGTGGCTGCCCTTACTCATTCTCACAATGAGTTAAAGCAAATCTATATTTCCCAGCATCCTTTGCTTCAGACTGTTAAAGGAGAGTAAAAAAATGAATTTAAATTAAGTGTTATGTCGTGTTTTTTATAAGGGAGATCTTATAGTGTTTAATGTTGTATTATTTTTAAATTTAAAAGGGTTTCTGGTATGTGTAAGTTTGTGGTGTGCAGAAGAGTAGAGCCTGTGGTTAGGAAGATAAGTAGGTGTGCTTATGCTATTGTAAGCTAACTATATTTTAAAATATAAAACGTGTACATATTACATCATAAATGATAAAAAAAATATGTGTGTATATGTGTGTATATACTGCATGATTAAATATATGTTCAATATATTTTTGCACATGCAGTACCATATCTTATCACATGTACTGTACATCTATATATTATAGCCTAAAGTGTATTACTGAATATAAAATTATAAGTATATATAAGTAAATATATTGTCACATATTTTTCATATATGAAAACGGCAATTCCTTATGTATTAGTCAATACATTGTAATATATTTACACAATATATTACTCTGTATTATTTCTAATATACCATTATGTTATTTAATATATTGATCATTCATATATTACAAAATATATTTTCTTTGCGTAAGGTGGCGAGTCAGTCAGCAGAAACTACTTAGTCCTTAAGTTTCTGAGGGGAGCTTGGAGATTGAATCCTGCCTCACCCTCATACTGTGCCAACTTGGGACTTATCTATAGTCTTAAGGGGCCCTCCCTTTGAGCCACTCCAGTTGACTGACTTGTAGCCCCTGTCACTCTCCTTTTGGCTTTATCGTTGGTCAAGTCAAGGTCAAGAGTAGTGATGGGAAGTTCGGTTCTTTTCCGCGAACCGGTTCTTTCGGACGGTTCGATTCAGTAAACCGGTTGAAAAAACCGGTTCACCGGTTCTTTTACGCTCGACGTAATGACGCCATTGGCGATGACGTAATGGCGTCAAGTCTATCAAACATTCAAATATATAAAGTCAGTAATCATAACTTTAGTAAGTTAAAAACCTCATAATCATGAAAAGTTTACAATTAAGTTTTGCAACAACGCACCCAAATACAGTAACAGAAGTAATGTGCATACGAGGATTTAAGTCTTGAAGATATAAAGTAAATAAATTAGGTGTCATCAGCGCAGAAACCATGATCCACTTACTATACATAATCCATTGCGATTTATTTGTTATTAAATAAACTTACGTTTCGCCAGATTGCCCTTGATTCAAGCCCTCGGTTTACCCGCGCTCCTAACATTAGCACAGAATCAGTTCAGAATCAATCACCAAAAGAACCAGTTCGGTTCAGACGCGCTGTGTGTCAGTCTGCTTTACGCTGAATCACGCATGCGTAGTATCATCAGCTCATCGGTTCTCGAATCGGACGTGTCCAAAGGAAACGGTTCTCGGTTCAGTGTACTGGTGATCCGAAAACCGATGCAACCGGTTCTTGACTCGTGAACGAGAACCGCTCTAACCGACTCGCTGCAGTTCAGTATCATCAGCTGCTCTACTCGTGTTCATGTTCTATTTACTACAAACTCAATTTGTGAATGTGTCATCGTTAACTATAAATACAGTACAGATATTTCATAAATCATCCCTTATTCCTATTAAACGTAGAGTCTTTAGAGTCTTAATTATTGTCCAACTTCCCTGAAAACCCTTTTGGCCTATAATCTAGCAATCTACAATTTAACGAAATACACAGATAAGATACATTCATCTTTAAAAAAAAAAGAAAAAAAAAAAAGAAAAATAAAATATAGTTATTTCATCACACTTTCTGATGTTTAACAAAACGCTTGAAAAAAATTATCATTAGTTCACGCATGCGCAGTATCATCAGTTCATCGGTTCTCAAATCGGACGCGTCTGAAAGAAACGGTTTTCGGTTCAGTGTACTGGTGATCCGAAAACCGATGCAACCGGTTCTTGACTCGAGAACGAGAACCGCTCCAGCAGTGGGCGTGTACGTTCGTCATCTGGCTCGGCTCGGTGTTCATATTCAGTTCTCTCTTCACAGCAGTTCAGTCAGTGTACTGTTTGAGTAAATGAATTACTCCGGGATATTGGTTTATTTTGACTCAGAGGGAGTGTCAGCCACGTTAAAAAAGTTAACAGCTTAAGTAATTTGTGAATTAATGCTTATTGGAGACGCGAACCGTTTCAAACGATTCGGTTCGATTTGGTGAACTGGTTCAACCGGTTCACTAAGAAGAACCGGTTAAATCGAACGATTCGTTCGCGAATCGGACATCACTAGTCAAGAGTGACTTGCAAGCACTCTTAGTCAGTGCTTCCTGTCTTAAGTTTTGGCCTAATGACTGTAGAGTCGTCCTCAAACCGAGACACTATATGCCAAAAGTGCTCTCCTATCCTTTTAAGGCACAAGTCATCACCCTTTAAGTGCTCCCTAATCCAGTTGGTGAGTGGGGTCCCAGTCCACTTAGAGTGTATGTTGAGCACTATGGCCTGTTTGGACAGTCAGAGCAGCTCTTTGTGTGCTCTGGAGGTCACCCTAAAAGGCTTTTGGTTATGAAGCAGAGTGGATAGTGGATGCTATAGCCTTGGTTTATGCCTCGGCAGGCTTGCAGTGCCCTTTAGGTGTGAGGGCCCACTCCACCAGGTTTCATCACCATCTCCCTCCACCAGGTTTTATAACTTGGACATCCCTGCCCTGCAGGCTCAGATTTTGTCTGCTAAATTCTACCTAATCCTCTTTGTAAGTGAAGAGAGTTATGTTATGTAGTCCTCAGCCTAAACGGCTTGGGTCTCATTGCTGACATTCTTTTCCAAAAATTATTTAGCTATAAAGAAAAAAAAAATGTATGTTCAGTTTATGATAATGTCGGCAAGTGCTTGTAAGTAAAAAAAACATGTCCAAACAAACACCAATGCAAAACTCACAACACCCAAATCAGATTTAGGGAGTGATTAATCAAAACGGGTGGTGTGGCAGCAAAGTGCTTGTAAGTGAGTACCTGTAGACTTAACAGTGCCTACAACAAACAAAGACCAATAGCAAAACTCAACACCCAAACTCAACACTGGAACTCAAGAACAAATCACAGAGTGACTCTGAGATCACTTTCTCCATTCACCAGGTTTGCAGGCACGGATTTTGTCTGCTAAATTCTACCTAATCCCCTTTGCAAGTGGAGAGGGTTATGTTATGTAGTCCTCAGCCTAAACGGTTTGGGTCTCATTATTGGCTTATACTTACAGAAGCCCTCATTCTGCACTTGCTTATAGCACAGCACTATTGGACACGTTAACCATAAGCGTGTCAATGCAACGGGAGAGGCCATTCCAAATGGAAAGCTCCATTTAATAACATAACCTTGGTTCCCTGAGATAAGGGAACGAGTGTTGCGTAGGCTGCCATGGTATAAGGCTGCATGCGAATCAATCACTATCACTTCAGTCAAAAGATTCTGACGAAATGGCTATATCAGACTGAGCTGGAACCTATAAGCCTGTGCCATCTAGAGTGTCATGAAAAAGTTTGTATTTCATTTTATTGACTGTGCAGTTGTGTGTGTGTCAGGTACATGGAGGACAGGTGCTGTGTGTGAAGAGGATGAGCTCATCTCTGTTCCTAAAGACATCTCTCTTCTGGGGGCTGCCACCATCTTCGTGAACCCCTGCACTGCGTACAGGATGCTGCATGACTTTCAAACACTCACCCCTGGTATGAAAACTCATGTAATGGTTTATTATTTCTATCTTACCAAATCTTATCAATGGCTATCAGTGGTTTGTCATGATCTGTAGGTTGTACAGTGATTCAGAATGCCTCTAACAGTGCAGTGGGACAGGCTGTGATTCAGATCGCTGCAGCACTGGGCCTGAAGTTTATATTTCCCCTGAATTAGAGGTACAGAAGACCTTTGGAGCAAGAGGCAACAACAGGCCGCAAATTCATTACAGAAAAAGTTCTACTTTGTAATAATCTCATGTGATAAAAAGTTTCATATAATGTTTTTTTCAAACTGTTTCTTGAACTCAGACCAAACTGTGCTGAGTTGATTGATGAGCTTCAGTCACTGGGAGCTGATTATGTGGTGACAGAAGAGGAAGTCATGTCAACAGGTCTTCATCGGGTATTTGAGGTGGGGGATTCTGCTCTTCTGCAACAAATTAATTTTCAGTGATTTCTGCTTAAAGAATTGCTTAAACACAGAATTTTTTCTTAGGAGGTTCCCAAACCTAAACTGGGCTTGAACTGTGTAGGAGGCTTGAGCGGAGGAATTGTGTTCTCTAATCTTGAGTAAGTGTCACACATATTGCAGTTTTACAGTAGTTTATAAAAAAATGACTGTGATCAATGGGAGGGTGCTGACAACTGTCCTCTTGTATCTTCAGTTATGGAGGAACAATGGTCACATACGGAGGGATGGCCAAAAGACCCCTCCAGATCCCTGCTGTGAGTTTATTATCTTCATGTACAGTATTTTATTTTCTGTGTAATCAAGTTTAACTTGTATTGAACCTTGAACATCCCTGTTTATAAAACAAACTTTGTAAATTTTTTATATTTAATTTCCTGTCATGCAGAAATCCTTTATCTTCCACAATGTGACTCTAAAGGGCTTTTGGCTGACGCAGTGGAAAAGAAAACACAAGGAAGGTAAACCAACAAACACAATACTACTGAAAGTCAAATGAAGGGTTGAATGAATATGATGAAACTGTAAGAACATGGTTGTTTCATATCTTGATGTTGTGAGTCGGCACTCATGTAAGTTGGGTCTCTTGTGCTTGACCTCTCTTTCTGCAGATAAAGCCCAGCTGAAGGCCATGTTGAATGCTGTGTGTGACCTCATGAGAGGTGGACAGCTGTCTGCACCACACTGTGTCCAGACACCATTTCACCAGTACACACATGCATTACAAGCCACAGTGCAATCACACAGCCGCAAGCACGTTCTTATCATGTAGAAAACAAAAAACGTCATGTTCTTCCGATCCTCTGCAGAACCATATTGGACATCATGAACAAATGTCTACAACTGAACATGCTTGCATTATTCTTCAAAAAGCTGCATTATTCTTGTTTGCATGAATGTAATGGCTGTCTGTTGGTCAGTGCAGTGCAGGGTTGGAAAACAGCACGTGTGTCAGATCTGTTATAAACACCTAGTGCATGTCATCGTTTTTATTGATTTAAAATGTTCTGTATGGGGTTTAAGGTTTATTAAATATCATATTTTCTGTTTTCTGTCTGGTGTCACTATTAAAACCTGTCCATCTTTCAAACGTGTCTTTTGTTTGAGGATGTGAAGTATATTGACATTAGTATGTATACTAAATATACTTCACATCAAGCTTTTTCATTTACTGTTACATTTTTCAAACATCACTGTTTCAATTACACAGCACAGATGTTATGCATGGAACATCAAGCTTCATGTACTTCTAGTTCAACTGTATCAGAGTTAAAGGGGTCATATGATGCTGCTAAAAATAACATTATTTTGTGTATTTGGTGTAATGAATTGTGTAATGAATTGTGTTTTAAAAAAAAAAAAAAAAAAAAAAAAAAAAAATCCTGGCTACGTGTTCTGTACTAGACTAACTGAGATTTGTCATAGCACTTGTATACCGTTGTTGTTCTCTCGTTGATCTGATTGTTTCTACTGTTCTCATTTGTAAGTCGCTTTGGATAAAAGCGTCTGCTAAATGATTAAATGTAAATGTAAGTGTTTATGCAGTTTAAGGTTCAATAAACATTATTTTCCACATACTGTACATTATTGTTTCTCCTCTATGTCCCGCCTTCTGAAACGCAGCGATTTTTACAAAGCTCATCGCTCTGAAAAGTTTGGTGTGCTGTGATTGGCCAGCTATCCAGTGTGTTGTGATTGGCCGAATACCTCAAGCATGTGACGGAAATGTTACGCTCCTTAACATACTGTGATGCCATGTCCGGCTGGAGCGACAAGACATAAACATAAAACCCATTATAAACGTGATATAAACAGGATTTCTAGTTGTGTCCTTTTTTGTAAGGCCAAACAAAGTAGTTTCACTTTCTCAAAGAAAGAGCGTCACACACATTGTGTCACACGCCTTGAGTGAGCAGAGGCTGGCGGCTTGAGAACGGCACGGCTGGGGGATTCGACGAAGGAGCTTGCGGCAACCACATATGATGACCCCGGGCTGGACTCCGCTTCATCCACGGTGAAAGCCGATTCGAGCGATCCACAGTGCAAAGTTGATGTATTTCCTCAGCGACCAGCAGTACGGATCAGCTCCAGGCATGACGAAGCGGATATCGTCCTTTTTTGGAAGGCCAAACAAAGTAGTTTCGCTTTCACAGTGAAAAACACAAATCTTCCCACACAGTGACGTCAAAGGTGGGTAGTAACGAATTACATTTACTTGAGTAAAACTATTGGAGTATATTTAAAGATGGGTACTTTTACTATTACTTAATTAAACTTTTGGCGAAAAATCTGTACTTTTACTTCATTACTGTGGGGACGCTCCTCTCATTACTTTATCTTAATGCAATACTATGGAGTCAATATAATACCACATATATACGCAAAAAAATAAAGTTTTGCAAAAGAAAATAAAGTTTTGCAAACAAAAATTAAATTATTGAGGAAAATAATTTTGCTTTTTGCAAACAAAAATAAAGAATTGCAAAACATAAATGATACCGTGCGAAAGCAATGATTTTGCAATACATATTTTCCATTTGGTCATATCTACAATTTTATTTGCAACACTGATTTTATTTTGCGTGTCAGTCTAGTTTGAGGTTGCGCTGCAGTTTTTCCTTTGCGCTTCATTTTTCTGCGCGTCTCGCTTTGTGGCGCTGTTTTGACGTGGGGGTGGAGTCAAGGGGCAGGGCCGTGTACAACATGCCTCCCTGGAAGTGACGTCATCGGCCCGAGACGCAGCTCACTGATCCAGGTACTGTCATGATGAGCAGATGCATGCGAGTGGATCGCTTCCTTTTATTCACTAGCATATAAGGCTTTTATTATTTTTTTCATTATATATGTATATATATATATATATATATATATATATATATATAAATAATATATCCAAGTGGATGCTGCACACTGCTGGTGGTTGAGGAGAGACCCCCACATGATTGTACAGCGAATTGGGTGTACAAACAATACATTATAAAGCGCTTTATAAATGCATCATTCATTTATTCATATAGGCTAACCGTATATAATAATTGATAATAATATTATATTAAATAGGGCTATATTTTTATATTTATTGTTATGCTTATTTCCCCTTTTAATTCGTGTATTGCTTACCTAAATAACGTTCTTTGTTAAATTAGTGTTTTCATTTACAAATGAAACTAGCGATTTATTCATTTATAATTCTAGTATTTATTATTATAGGGTTATTATTAAATTCACCCTCTAAAGTGCACTTCCAGTAAAAAATCTTTATTGGCATGTCGGGCTTTTACAGTATAGGCTATTATTTAAAAAAACTCTTCAGGGCTGCGTTTTCCAAAAGCATCGTTAAAACTAGCAGTAACTCTGAACTAATGTGAACAAAGAACGCTTCTGTGCCACAGGTTAAGAGATTTTAAACAAACACTGTTAATACACATGCAGTTAACCAAATGAAACAATACACATTTTAATGCTATAAAAGTGTGCACATCGAGAGAAATAAACAGCAGATGTGCATGGTAACAACTTCTTTAACTTGAGCAAACGCTGCTAATACACATATACATTTGTTAATAAAGTTAATATAATAAAAACCATGCATGTTTTAATGCTAGTGAATAAAAGGAAGCGATCCACTCGCATGCATCTGCTCATCATGACAGTACCTGGATCAGTGAGCTGCGTCTCGGGCCGATGACGTCACTTCCAGGGAGGCATGTTGTACACGGCCCTGCCCCTTGACTCCACCCCCACGTCAAAACAGCGCCACAAAGCGAGACGCGCAGAAAAATGAAGCGCAAAGAAACAAAGGAAAAACTGCAGCGCAAGCTCAAACTAGACTGACACCCAAAATAAAATCAGTGTTGCAAATAAAATTGTAGATATGACCATGGAAAATATGTATTGCAAAATCTTTGCTTTCGCGCTGTTTCATTTATGTTTTGCAATTCTTTATTTTTGTTTGCAAAAAGCAAAATTATTTTCCTCAATACTTTAATTTTTGTTTGCAAAACTTTATTTTCTTTTGCAAAACTTTATTTTCTTTTGCAAAACTTTATTTTTTTGCGTGTATATGTGGTATTATATTGACTCCATACAATACAAGTTGTTATTAAATGGTTCCACTTGTGATGATTAGTCTAATTTTCTGTGGTGATTGTGTGGTGCTTTTTTATGTATGTTTATTTCTTTTGAGTCAATCCTGTTCAAATGCTTTATCAAACCAGTTGGCTAACCAGTGAATTGGTTCGTGAATCAGTTTGAATGATTCGTTCAGTTCCCGCTGCGCGCGCTGAGTCTGCCCTCAATGTAAAGCAAAACATGATTGGTTATAGTGAGATCGTGATACGATTGGTCAACAAAATGTGGCTGTTATTGGATTGGCTTGAGTAGACGGTGGGTGGGGTTTGGTCATTTGTGTGTTGTTGGTGTCTTGACGCTAGAAATGTTTCAAAATCTACAAATGCACAGCGAGCCACAAATGTATGCAGCGATCTACAAATGTACAGGACGTGATTCACAAATTAATAGCAGGCAAAACTGTGTTTGTGACATAAACATTTATTTGTGAATATGTTTTTATTTGCAAATCTCATTTGATTTGTTTGTGAATTTAATGAATGTGAAACTCTGAGATTTATTTGTGGGTCTCATTCTATTTCTTTGTCAATATGTTTAAATTTTTTGTAAATCTCTTAACATGTATTTGTGGACCATAATCTGTTTATTTGGAATAATGCAACAGTTCTACCCCCATACATCAAGAGCGTTGAAGACGTGGCTTTGGTTCTGCACTGTATTGAAAGCAAATCTACAAAGGCTATTGTTTGCTTGCGATGAAGATCTTTATTAGAGGAACACCGCGTGTGCTGTCTACGGTTCAACAGGTATAACTTAGGCTACACTCGAATACAGAAAGACCATTCAGATTTTTGAGCAAAGTGGATTTTGAATGCAGCTTCCAAAAGAAAAAAAAAAATGAGTCATTAATATTTTCTATATTTGGTACAATCCGGCGTGAGATCGTTCAGCGAGTCTATCATCAGCTGCTAAATTCAGATCTGCGTTTATGGAGTCAAAATAATGCCGTATATATACGCAAAAAAATAAAGTTTTGCAAACGAAAATTAAAGTATTGAGGAAAATAATTTTGCTTTTAGCAAACAAAAATAAAGAATTGCAAAACATAAATGAAACCGCGCGAAAGCAATGATTTTGCGATACATATAACCAATCACACAAGATTCTGTTGAGCTTATGAATGCAGTGACCAATCAGAGGTGTTCAGATGAGTCATCGCTGAAATGCCGGTGCTTCCTTCACTCGCTCGCTGACTGAATACCTCTTTCTGGAGAATTCTCTCGTCAGAAACAACAAAGTGCAGATGTGTGTACGAATCTATAAATAAGATATTGATTTCACAGTGTTAACAGTTTCAGTGATTTTAATGAGTTTTTGAGAGTGGTTGAACTCTAGACTGTCAGTGAAAATGTTCTTTGATAAAGTTATTTGCTCTCTTTCTGTACAATGAAAGATTAGTAGCCGTTTTTATATCACGTTAACTCAATGTTATATTCACATTTAATATAAAGATATGAAATATAAAAATATGTTATGGCATGACACCCATATCTGTTAGCCTACTTAAGTAAACAGACAGGTTTTATGCATAGTTAATAGATTACATTATTAGGCTACTTTGACCATCGCATATTATCTAACATAAACTGTGAAGGTGAGAATCGAGATATTTCATGACATAGTTTATGCGTCTGGGAATGTTTCTGATAAAAATTAAAATCATAAATAATGCTTAATAATAATTTGCCAATATTCTGTTGTGGCTGCTGTATTTCTATTCATTAAAATGACATGATCTAAGATCTTTCTACAGTGTTGTAAAGACTGTAAGTCTATTCCTCACAACCTCGTTTTCATCCATCTTAAATTCCATACGCCGTCTAACCGGTCCCAGGTTAACCAGTCCTGAAACGCCTTTCAGCAACACTGTAAACCAGTAAAGACCAAAACATGCAATGATTCTCCTTCTACAAACTGCACAGTTTCATTGGTAATCAGGCCAGTTAATAAAATCCAGTGGACAGAGATGAAGAATTACAAATTTATTTACGAAAATATTTAGTGGTTATTTCAGAAGCATTAAAACATACAGCAACAGCCATTTTCCGCCATATTCACAGTTTTCCAGCACAATAAATGCATGACATCAGCAACAGATGTAGCAGTAAAAAATAAAAATCACAGTTCAAAACTACTCATTGAAATGAGATGTGCATCGCTGTAAATAAAAACCGACAAGGTCAGTTTAAGTGCCAAGTGTTTCCCTCCATTAAAGTATTTTATGAGGTCTGAGGTCTAACTGAGAAACTTGATTCCAGTTGTTTCAGTCATGAACCCTTTTCAGATATACAATATCATCTGACTTACATTATTTTCTCCAACATGAAAAAAAAGTACATCTAAGATCCCTGGGAGCGGCTGAACATGTAATAGAGTGCAAACGTTTACTGGCAGTGAGGGCTAATGTATCATGTGACTTAGTATTGTAGCAATCTCTGCTTCAAATCAGAGAACACTCGCGTGCAATCAAATGTTTAAGAAAGATGTGTGAGAAATGTAGGTTGGCTTGTCTGAGGCAATATTTTCATGCAATATATTTCATTTAAATATGAATGAGATTTGTGGATGGGTGCATCTCATAAAATCTATAAAGAACGTATCTGGGTCATGTTGTACCCCAAAAGAAAAAAGTTAATTAACAAGCAAATTGTTTTTTTTATTTTTTAATTACACAGACACTATATATATATAAAATAGACTGATCATTATTTGCATTGTAACAATTTTCATGATAATTAAGCATATCCCAGGTCCTTATTGCCTTAATACAAGTATTTCACTCCTTTAACAGTAGTGAGAATGTAATGAGAATTAACCCAAAAGAAAAATTCCAGATGCATGATGAGATTTTTTAGGTGTCACAATAATAAGATTGTGAGAGTGGAAATGTGTTGAATTATGATAAAAATGTTACATTGCAAAAGTCTTTTAAAACAGCCAACATTTTCTTGCAAAATACAGTTTTTATTTTTTTTTTAGGACGAAATATGACCTGGACCTTAAAATGTGCCAAAGTGCCAAACCAGTCTAAACCACCACAGACACTATGAGCTTTTTTGGCTTCTACTACAAAACATGCTCATCCATCGGCTGCTGAAGAATCTCTATATATCTGTGTAGGTGTAGGTTATAGTGTTGGAGGTGTGCGGTTTGTTTGGTTTGAGCAGTGGCAGAGGATTTTTAGATCGCTCGTGCTGGCTCTGAATCCCGCTGCTTTCCCTTTACTCGTCTGTTTGTGGTGGACTGTGAGGCGCGTGGCATGAGGGGTTGATTGGCGTGTCTTGTTGCGGGAGGCCCAGTCAGTGCTGGACAGATTTAATGACCCACTCTGCACTGGGGTTGAGCTCCAGGAGAGCCGTGATGTACGTCTCTTCATCCAGACATCTCTCCTCTAGACAAACACACAGACGTCAGACAACAGCACTTACAGATTCAAAAAGCTTCTTAAGAAGTTAAGAATGTTTAGGATAAATTCTAAGTTTGTGAGAATGTGCCGAAGGTTTTATCTGATTGTATGGCAAGTCTTGAGGAAGACCTGCTGACCAAACAAAAACACACTAAAGTAATCTGAAGATGGATCGTCCCGTTACAGTCGTTCCTCTTTCTAGCGCTCTATCTGGAGTGAATGTGTTCGGTGTGGCTGCTCTTATTTGTGCTGAATGCTGCTGAAAATCATGTAATTTTAGAATAAAATAAGAGATGTTCCTGGATTTTGAATTAATCAGTCATGTCACGCATGTCCAGCAGAATAATAAGAGGTGTTTTTCTGATCTAGGTCTGTTTAGACAGGTTTAGAGGATGCACGCTTGGCATCGCTCACTTACTCTCAGATGAGAGCGCGTCCTGAGAGTGTTGTATATTTGCTGTGGTGATTTATTTGGACATTTTTCGAGAGAAACAGAAATGCAAATAATCTGTGCAATTATTACTGAATGAGAAACTTCTTCTTATGTTTTGTCTTCAAAACAATCCTAATATTCGTAACTTTATTCTAAAATTAGAAAACATCAGCAAAGATGAATTTTAATCTCAAGAATGTTTCATAAATCCGGCTGCTGGTTTTACACTGAACATCATGCGCCGACTTCATCGCAAAACTGTGTATGGCACAAAAATGCCTATACAGTAAAATCAAACTGAAATGTATTAATATTCCCATGAGCAGCATCGATCACAAACATGCTAGATAAAGCCTTTATGCAAAATACAGTTTGAGCCTTTGACATCAACAACCAAAGATTTAGGAAGTGTTTCTCCTCTCTTATATGTCAATACAAAAAGTTGAAGATTTCTTTATTTTACTATCCGAACTATACATGGTTTGTATGGTTAGTGCCATTTTACGAAATGCACTGTGTATTGTGTGGCTGTATTTAATGTGATGCTTATTAAACACTCACTGATGTTTCCTCCCATCTCATAGAGACACAGATCCTCTCGCTTCACAGACGGAGACCTGTGACACAACACACAGTCACACTCACTGAGCTCAACATCTCACAATCACCAGAAAATATTATACTTCGCCCCCAAACCAACAGACTACAGTTCTGGACATGTTTCCATTAGAGCACTTGTCAAACACATCCTACCCAGAACCTGAAGATCGTGAGTGCATGCGTGTGTTTGCTCACCTCTCCTGACTGAGGAAGTGTGTCAGAACATCTGAGGCTTTTAAATCCTCCGTCAGCTGTACGGCCATGGACACCTTCGAGAACTGAGGAGCCTGGACCCTCATGAAGCCTCCTTCAGCCTGGACACACACACCAGACACACCATTAACACACACACACACACACACACACACACACACCTCCATACTCCAGCCAAACATGTACAGCAAACCGTTCTCTGTCCTGAGACACATATGCAAAGAAACATCTACATTTTTAAAGGAACAGTCTGCTGAAACTGTTAACAATATATGTTTATTGATGAGTATAATTTTTCCATCCATCCATCAGGCTTTTATGGTTCATATAGTCTGATACAGTGAGAATATGGAGATAAAAACAACTCAGTTTTGTTCAGAGAAGATTATGATATTTTTATGATGTGTTGCAGATTCTTGTGAATGATCTTGTATAAATATCAGTCGTCACTCTTTATCTCCAATAATCTGTCTTAGTAAGATGGTGTTTAAATGATCAAAACATATAATGCAATGCAATGATGATTGAGAGATGAACAATCAAACGCTCCTCAAAAGATCCTGATGATCAGATTTGAGACTCTAAAACATGATTGATGGAGAATCAAGTAAAGCTGAGCTGCTTCAGTCCAGTAAGAGTTCATCTGGAGATATTACTGCAGTTATTCTGACCTTTACTTGATCACAATCACTCAAGATTTGACACACAAAGCTCCAGCTGAAGCTTTTTATTTGGTGTCAGATGGGGGTCAGTTTCTGTATGTGTGATTTATTTGTGCTGACACACACAGGACTGTAAAGCACAGACGCTCAGACTGGATCCGTCCTTCAGCTCAGTGCACTGCTCTGTGTCTGTGCGGCTCCTCTCACCTCAGTGTTTTTCTCCTGCTTGTCAGAGGCTCTCTCGCGGTCGTATGACATCTTCTTCAGTAGTTTTTTAACCGCTCTGTCTCGGTTCATCTTCCGCTGGTTCTCCATGTTTTGTTTGCGCACCTGATTCAGGACGAACTTGGGAATCTGAGACACAATAAAACACTCATCTGAGTCATCTTCCAGCTTCACATACGATGTGCCATGCTAGTCAGACAACTCTCGATTCTCTATTTATTTCTACAGCATCACAGCAGTAGAGTGCTGATTTCACAGCAAATTAACTAACTGAAGTATTAAAAATAATGATTTTATTAATCAAGGACGCATTAAATCGACCAAAAGTGATAGTAAAGACATTTATAATGTTACATAAGATTTCTATTTCAAATAAACACTGTTCTTTTGAACTTTCTATTTATCAAAGAATCCTGAAAAATAAAATGAATCCTAGTTTCCACAGAATTATTCAGCACCACAACTGTTTTCATCATTGATAATAATCAGAAATGTTTCTTGAGCAGCAAATCATCATATTAGAATGATTTCTGAAGATCATGTGACACTGAAGACTGGAGTAATGATGCTGAAAATACAGCTGCACATCACAGAAATAAATTACACTTTAACAGAGATTCACATAGAAAACAGCTGTTTTTAATTAAAATAAAATTTCACAATATTTATTGTATTTATGATTAAATAAATGCAGCCAATGCCATACTTTTAAAGAGTAGAGTATTGCAGTTTTCTGTTTATCTGTAGTGCACCGTCAGACGTGAGATTCTGTTACAGCAAAACCACTGAGAACGGAGAGAGTCTCTCTGAACACTGATCTAAGGTGAGGAGCGTACCGTCCAGAGCAGGTTCTGGTAGCGGACGAGCAGCCTGACGATGTTAGCCGTGCCAGTGGCCATAGCGAACTCCTGCTGTTCACTGATCTTACTGCGGAAGCCCTTACACATGAAGATGTTGGGCGCCATCACCACTGCAACATTGTTCAGCGTCATCTTATTCCTGTCCTTATGGTCAGTCACTCTTTGGAAGAACTCCAACAGAGCCTGAAAGACACAGAAAGACCCCCCGAGATGACGCTGTTTACATGTCTCTGTGTACAAACTCATCAATCCACATCACTGCTGAGCATTTTCTCCTTCAGACTGTCTCTGTTTCCTACTGACACAAACATGCAACCGATCCGATCTGCTGCGACTGAGTGGAGGCGGGGCCTACTTGCATATTCATGATCCATGCATACTAAATGAGGTAAGGTCGTACCTTGAGAGTGTCTCTGTTGGGTTCGGGCAGCAGGAGCAGCAGCAGATTGAGAGCCTGCAGCTGCTGTTTCTTAGTGGGCAGCTCTGATCAGAACCAACACAATCACTTACACACAGAAACACAGATCACACACACACACTGTACAGAGTCACGTGTGGGACTCACTCAGCACGGAGGTGAAGGCGCTGAAGTACTCGACGGTCAGCAGAGGATACGGCAGCTCTCTGATGAACAGCTTCAGGAGGCTGGCCGCGTCGTGCTGTTTGAGGCTCTGCCAAGGGAACACGCCTTCATAAAACTTGTGTTCCAGCTCATGGCAGACGGCCTGGGAAACACACACCAACAAAAACATCAGGATAGCATCCGGTCGTGTCTTCCTCACAATAACACATGCTAGCGTCTCTCACCTTCACTCTAGTAGCGGCTCCAGGGATCCGCAGCACGCCCTCGGTGTCTAAACCCTGCTCCTCGATGTGAGACATCAACTGGAAACAAACGTTTAATAGCTCGTGTTTTGGAGCTTTTCTGTGCTAGTTTAAATTAGCTGATCACATGTGATATGTAAAAAAAAAAATTGGGGGTTGGTAAGATTTGCTAAAAATGTTTTAGAAACAGGTTTCACTATTTATTTGATCAAAAATACAGTAAAAACAGTAATATTGTGAAATAATTTAAAACAGCTGTTTTCTATGTGAATCTCTGTTGAACTGTAATGTATTTCTGTGATGTGCAGCTGTATTTTCAGCATCATTACTCCAGTCTTCAGTGTCACATGATCTTCAGAAATCATTCTAATATGATGATTTGCTGCTCAAGAAACATTTCTGATTGTTATTAGTGTTGAAAACAGTTATTTTTAGTGGAAACTGTGATACAGTTTCTTTTTCAGGATTCTTTGATGAATAGAAATACATTAAAAATGTATTTACTGTCACTTTTGATCAATTTAAAGTGTCCTTGCTGAATAAAAGTATTAATTTCCTTTTTTTTTTAAAGTTCAAAAGTTGTGGGTCAGAACATTAGTGTATATAACACAAGTACAGACATACAGAAAGGAGGCTGTGGTTGGTTGCCAGGGCAGTTTGTAACATTCAGATTTCTTTCATGAAACTCAAAATAATTTAGTCTAAATATTGTAATGGGTGTCAGGTAGATTTGTGGTAGTTCTGAACACCCCTGGTCTGCGCTAGCCTCATGTTTGGGTTGGTTCTGCTCTCTTACGTGCTGCAGGATAAGAGGCACTTTGGTTCCCGGGATCCTCCGCTGGTCTTGTTCCAGCAGCGTAGAGAGAGAAACACCAAACAAACCCGACTCTGCGGAAGACAAAACAACACAGTCACATCCAGCTTCAGCTCAGATACAGCCACAAGAGGATCTGTAATCAGACACAGTGCTCACACAGAAGTACATTAACCTTCATCAACAGCAATGAAAGATCGGACGTGAAGGTGCTCTTTTTTAAGGGGCTTTGTGAGTGTGTGAACTGTTCGGCATTAGGCCACAGATCTGACGCGTGTAATCAGGACTTCAGTCGTTTGATTCTGAACACACTTCAGAGGCACTGACCTCTCACTCTGACCTTGAGAGCTTTATGAGCCTTCACCTCGATGCCACACGTGTCGAACAGAGCACTCATCTCGATCAGAACAAGCCTGCGAACCTTCTTCATGTCCTCAGCGGAGAGATCGCCGACTCTGGTCTGTCCGGTCTTATCCTGAGACACTCTGAAATCCTGA
Source organism: Cyprinus carpio (assembly GCF_018340385.1). Classification (NCBI taxonomy): domain Eukaryota; kingdom Metazoa; phylum Chordata; class Actinopteri; order Cypriniformes; family Cyprinidae; genus Cyprinus; species Cyprinus carpio. The sequence goes on from NC_056591.1 coordinate 647,261, forward strand.
GACAGAGAAACAGAACAAGAAAATAAAAACACATGGACACATTTATGAAATGCTATATGTTGGTATTCTGAGCGGTTGTGTGTTGGGTGCTGCTAAGATATTCTAATCTCTTATTATACCGCACCTCCTTTAGTGTCAGAATGTTTTAAACTGATAAAGCATCCTCCAAAGATGGTGCATCTGATCAACAAGACACCTGCTGTGAGGAATCATTCATGTCTGGAGCACAAACTCAACTTGATACTAGTGTTAGTGTTCAGAATGTTGAACTAAATATAATGTAATATAGTGACACTTTAATTTAGGGACCAATTCTCACTATCTACTAGCCTGCATATTACTAGCATATTGGCTGTTTATTAGTACTTATAAAGCACATATTAATGCCTTATTCTGCCAGATCCCTTAATCTGACCCCATAGCTAATCGTAATAACTGCTTTACTAACTATTAATGAGCAGCAAATTAGGAGTTTATTAAGGCAAAAGTTATAGTTAATAGTGAGAATTGGTTTTTGCTTTGGAAAACACCAGTAAGAAGTTAAAAAAGAGAATGGATGCATGAAAGAGAGAAACCCCAGAGCAGCATGCAGTGCCACAGACTGTCCAGCAGAGGTCAGGTTTACTCATTACGAGCACACAGACACCTCAGAGGATCCACATTAGTGTCAGTTCAGTCTCCGACTAATGCTTTAAATCTTGCATTGGACATTTCTGCACTCTAGACATGTTCAGTCAGATCAAAGGTCTCCGTCAGACTCATAACCACATAAACATTGACATTCTTTATCCTTTAGCAGCCAATCAGAGCGAGACATCTCTCGGACTCGGCTTACTGTGCTGCATAAACTTTGCACTGATCCAGCACACACACACACACACACACACACACACACACACGCGCGCAGTGTTAGTGTTAACCTGATGGGTGAATGTCTGACTCACGGGTAACCTGTCGTCAGCTTCATTCTGGGGCTGGGTAACCTTCAGCCCTTCTTTGTAGGTAAGTGCTTGCTCAGAGAAGGACACCTCCAGGTTAATGTCCGTCTCAGCATCAGCTCCGCCCCCTGGAGTGCCAGGCCCCGCCCCATTACCTAACCAAACAGTAAACACATCCACAATAACATTTCACACCGTTTTAAAACAGGGGAAACAATCATGGACAAAAACACACAGGTGCAGTTGTGTTGGTGCACTTGACCGTCTGATATCAGGCTAGACAAAGTCCAGCAGTCCCAGACGTCATTATTGGACAGTCAGCGCTAACTTAACCACAGTCATCCCTGCGACTGCAACCCGAGAGCACACTCTGTCTGGAGACTTTCACTCTGGGTAACAGATGAGCCCTGATTCCAGCAGCGTCCCACACCTGTGAGAGGGTCTCAGCGCTGCACTTAACCCTGCGCTACGAGCACCGCAGCGCCAAACAAAGCAATGCTAGAATGTTCAGCAGCAGACAACCAATCATTAACAATGCCATTTACACACATATATATTTATATATATATATATATATATACACTGCCGATCAAAAGTTTGGGATCAGTAAGACTTGTAATGTTTTTTTAAAGAAGTGTCTTCTGCTCATCAAAGCTGCATTTATTTGATCAAAAATACAGAAAAAAAAAAAACAGTAATCTTGCAAAATGTTATTACAATATAAAATAATGGTTTCTATTTTAATATCCTTTAAAATATAATTTATTTCTGTGATGCAAAGCTGAATTTCTCCAGTATAAAGTGTCACATGATCTTCAGAAATCATTCTAATATGATGATTTATTATTAGAATTATCAATGTTGTGCTGCCAAATATTTTTGGGGAAACTGTAATATTTTTTTCAGGATTCTTTGATGAATAAAAAGTTAAAAATTACAGCATTTATTCAAAATAGAATTATTTTCTAACAACATAAATATTTGCTATCACTTCTTATCAGTTTAACACATCCTTGCTGAATAAAAGTTTTAATTTCTTTCGAAAAAAAAAAAGAAAGAAAAAAAGAATAACAATGTACTGATCCCAAACTTTTGAACTGAAGGTTTTATATTGTTAGAAATGATTCAGCAAAACAGTTTCAGCTCTGATAATAAATCATCATATTAGAATGATTTCTGAAGATCATGTGACACTGAAGACTGGAGTAATGATGCTGAAAATACAGCTGCGCATCACAGAAATAAATTACAGTTTAATGTATATTAAAATAGAAAAACTTTATTTTACATCATAATAATATTTCACAATATAATTTTTTTCCCTGTGTTTTTGATCAAATAAATGCAGCCTTGATGAGCAGAAGAAACTCCTTTAAAAGCAGAAGGCGAGGACGCTGACAGACACATTTTACAAAAGCAACTGACATCCCTGCATTTCTTTGAATGTGTTGCTGTGCCATTTCAGCTCACCCATTTTTTTTTTTTTTGTTGCAGTTAAACACTTCATGTGAACGTATTCACGAATGCCACAAAACAGAAGAGGCATTACACTTTAACTCATGATACTTACCCAGTCCTTCCACTTCCTGTTTACTGCTCCCACTTCTTTCTGTGGATTCAGCCTCATCCTGTCAGAAAACAAGGGACGCAGTCAGTAAATGATCATGTGAGTCTTTGTCAGACGTTCTTGATGCCCTTTGGATGGTCTGCATCAGGTCATGTTCACGAAGCTCCGTTCTCATGGACTCAGACTTTCAGTTTTCACCGTATTGATTATTTTGGTCTGCATCTACTGTAGCAGAAACATAAATCACAACTTACAGCGGTCCTTAATAAACCACTCAAGAAGACACAATAAAAGCCGTCTGTGATTTATCACACATCCTTCAAACTGGAAAAATCCTTCACGTTTACATTTTCTCAGTTATTCATTACACTGTGCTGAAATCTTTATTAACAGGGAACGACGGGGTAATTTGTGACCTGTAAAAACATCAGAGTTTTTTTTCCCAGAACCGTCTCCAGTTTTCTGTCCCAACTGTTTAAATTCACTTAAGACACAATTCATATCCGATATCTGTGTTTACATGAATCCCAAACCAAACTGAATGATCGCACTGTGATCACGGTTGACCCGCGGGTTTTGTATTGACTTTCTAAAAATAATTGATATAATTCACATCGTATGATTCTTTGGCTTTAATGCATATGTGTTTGTCCCGGTTATACAGTACTACGTTCACCTGCCAGCACGGATAATCACTGATGCATATGCCAACGGTTTAGACTGAATCAGACCATCTGGAGAAGAATAAACAGACTGTCACTGATCTGAATCATGTCCCGGACTCACAGATTCAGCTCAGTCAACCAATCACTGGTTGCTAGCTTGTGTAGGTATCTTATGGAGCTGAATGAATATGTTCTTCTTTTTTTTTAGTTAATGGTAGGTTTTTTTTTATGTAACTAATATATATAAAAGATTGGAAAGGACTTTCTCTTGTAATCTACAGCAGTTTGGATAGGGCTTTATTTTGTATTATACATGATTTTCAGCCGCGGTCAATTGAGTTTATTTATTTCTTATCAGTGATATTAGGTATTTGTGTGTGGTCTTATGTGCACACGTACTTTACTTTGTGAAGCAGGTTTAAAGATCTCTCGAACGTCCGGGACACTGTACGGTTTGTTGCGTTTGCGTAGCGTCTGTTTGAGCGTCTCCACGCGTCTCTCCACGGCGGCCGCTTGCGTTCGGGTCAGAGTCGACAGCAGAGCGATGCTGTCCTCGCCGTCTGAAGCCGATTCGTCGAACAGCGTCGCAAGCCCCGCCTCCATCAGCCACGCCTCCTCCTGCTCGCCCTCTGAAGAACACAACATGAACATATACGCCAGATAACTTCTGACACAGAGTGACGTGCAGCTCTGTCAAACTCAACCACTCTGGCTCATAAATGAGTTAAAACCTCTTATTAATCTCACACACGTGACAGCTGCAGTATATGTCACAATGTGTTGTTTTCATCACAGTCATGGTGAGGAGGAAAGCATTAATCCAGCTCTGACAGGAAACAGAAATATCTTCCTTTTCCGGTAACTTCACTATTTAGACACTAACAGAAGTTAAGGAAGTCACAGTTTGTTGTTCTCTTAGGGGCAAACAATCCTGTTGATGGGTTTTAATTGTAGGCTCTTCCTGTAAGTTAAGCCTATTGCTCTTACACATGGAGGAGTATAAACAGACAGAGCCACATGCAGTGCCTTTAAGAAGTGATATAAGAAGAAATATGTCTAACACTGTCAAGTCAAGTCACCTTTATTTATATAGCGCTTTTAACAATACAGATCATGTCAAAGCAACTTTACAGTATTAAATAGGAAAATAGTGTGTCAATAATGCAAATGACAATAGTAAACACTCAATTTTCAGTTAAAGGCAGAAACACTGTTTCCTGCTGGTACCATAACACACTCGTGACAAATGGAAATCAAGAAAAAAGTTCAATATTGTTGAAGTAAAGGCACACTCTTCAGAAGGCTGCCCAGTATGGCTGAATTGTCCATTTACACAAAGAAGTGAAGAACTATCTGCAAACAGCATGCAAGACCTTTATCTCTTTTCTCTTCCGTTTCCTGTCAGTTTTATTAATTTAAATGCAGAAGTGTTTAAGCTCTTACAGTCTTCACACTCGGTACTGTGTGTGTGCCAGGAGTGTGTCAGAGATGTGAGTGCAAGTCATGTTTTAATCTTCCCTCACATAAGCTTGCTGAACTCAGCAGAAAACATGTTGACATTGACAACACACAAGAAACCCATCAGTCATCACCATCTTTTGCAATATAGTATTTTACATGGAGCAACTCCTAATAATGGTGCAAATGACTCACCACTGGTTAGAAAAAAATATGTTTGTTGGGTTTAATCCACATAAAGAGACACAAAAACTCTCTATTTAGTCAATCTGACAGAATCCAGATGATTAAAAGCGTAAAATGTTATTATTGTTAAAGGTGCTATATGTAAGTTTTTGACTCTACTAAAGCATAAAAATACCATAATATGTTTGCAGATATGTAAGAAACATGCTACGTTAACATACTTGTTTATCTGAAAAACAATGCTACAGTCAGTTATTCTCCTTTGAATATGTGTGTTCCAGGCCTGAATGTCGGTGTTTGTTTTGGTTTGTGAAACCCGTCCACTGCCAGTTTACACAATTGTATTGCGGCACCCCGGGTTGCCAGTTGTCTGAAAACACAGCGTATTTCATTTCGTTCATCATCAAGTGTGCACGTTCCTGTTTGTGTCGTCAATCTGGCAACCTGTGTGTGTGTCAAGTCTGAGGAGGAGGGGCCGGGTGAAAAAACCCTCTCCAATATTTTGAATTTGGACTGCAATACCTAGTTCAACCACTCGGGGTCAAGCCTACATACAGCACTTTTAACTAAACATAAAACCATAAAAATCTTGGGAGAAAAAAAAAAATCATTCATTACTTTCAAGTTGATATATATCAAATTCTGTCATGAAACTCTAGATGGCGCAGGCTTATGGGTCCTTTATGTAACCAATGATATTCTTAGCATTAAACAACTTGTCACAAGCTGATTGGTTCATGTTGCATACGCAGCCAATGAGCTTGCTGCTTTACATTTAAATTGCTGATTAACATTTGCTTGAGCATTGCAGCGCACTTCAGAGTTCTCTGAAACCCTCCACCTTCCCCAGCTCCACCTGTATAGATCTGCTGTGGGTTATTTTATATGCTATTTGTGCAGCAGCAGTATGTCTTAAAAAAAAAAAATCATACATCTTTTCTGAAATTCATTGTTCCCCAGCTAATTCTTGAATTTTATTTTAATTGATTTAATTCTATTTTAAGTGTTTTAAAATTATAATAAATGTCATATTTACCTGTGCCCTTCAGCAAGTAGGAAATATACAGAAATTGAATAAAGTTATCAAACACTAAACTCTAAATTAAATATAGATGAATCCCTAAAGCTACAAAGGTGCTAGATGTCCTCTTCTTTCTTTAGTTCTTTGATGAACAGCATCACAGCAGCTGGTTATGAGGTTATTCTGGCTGCTTTAAGAGCTGCTGCTGCTGCTGAACATGACGTGGATCTGACACACATCGTAGTTTCTCATGACTCTCTACCTTTTCTGACCCACCTCAGCTCTTAAAGTCTCTATACTGAGCTGAGGAGTTGAATCAGGAGTGTTAGATGAGGGAGACAGTGTTGCAGCTCCAGGACAGACGTTCTTTTCACCTGTTTGGAGACTTCAAACAGACGTTTGCATTTCATGTTTGTTTTACCTGTTCACACGTTTATAACGTACGCTTTGTCCAACTCAAAATGCAAGTATGTGATGGCCATTTTATTATGATTAACGCACGTCAAAAACATTTTAGGTGACTCCAAAGCACGTCGAGAACATGTGTTTTTATACCTAATCACGTGTCCAGGATGTGAGTTTTGATACAAAACAAGACGTTTCCGACATGCGTTGTCCGTCACCACAAAGTGCGCATAAAAAACAGCATTTTTATGGAAAATCTCACATGGAGGATGCACGTTTTGCTGTGAAGTCACACGCTTTTGACGGGTCACTGTGCAATGAGACACCTGACCATTTGAATACTTTGGCTTGCCATACAGAGCTGGAGTGCTCGTCTGAAAAGTGTCCCATTTGATGTGGTCATTAAGACATTCTGCATCTAAATAAAAGCAATTTTTTATTTTTTATGATGTGACAAAAAAATAAATTATTTATTGATTGATTTAGTTTTTATTTTTTTTTTTTATTTATTCATTCTCAAATTATTTCTAATTTCATGAATATTACAATAATTATACATTTCATTTCAGCAATTGTTATGCATATGTTTTTACTAAATATTACAATTCAAAATATTAACAAAAACTATAATAGAATATAAATCATACTAAAAATAACACTGGTTTACAGCTGCCCTTTGGGTTTTGTGTAGATTAATTATAATTTAAATGTGATAGTCCTCCTCGTGTTTTACTGATGAAACGGTTTGTCATAATTCAACATACCTAAACTTAACAACAACCTTATTAACTATTAACAAGCAGTAAATTAAGAGTTTATTTATTTATAGTTAGTTAATTGTAAGAATTGGGCCCCAAACTGTATAATTAATGGTATTTTTTAAAGGCAGTCTTCAATGAAATGATCCAGAAATGGTTTTATTTTCTGTACACAGCTGCATCTGTCAGGCTTCAGAGTAGATCATTGTTTAGTCTTGTAGCTGGAGGGAAACACAGACTCTTACCATCAGCCACCTTCAGCTGCACCTCCTCCTGCGTCTCTGCGTCTCCGCTGCGCTGGATGATCTCCACCTCTTTGAAGTAGTCCACCATGGCCTGCTCGTCCAGAGAGTCCTGGGAGCTGCAGCGCTGGTACGGTGTCTTACCTGAGCTCGAGCCCGGAGCCGCACCGGCCGCTTTGCACCGCTGGACATTGTACTGGCCGGTTTTGCGGCTGCGGGGACAGAGACAGAGACAGATGTGAAATACACCAAACCTCCACTGCTGTTTGCAGCAGCTCTCCAATCCCAGTGCAGCAGTTCAGACAGAGAGAGAGAAGACCACAACACCTAATACAGACACAAAGACCACTCCAACTCCAGCACTTCTCTGTTTGCACTGGACTCAATCATCAGCATCTGATAATAGTTTGGAGGAAATGCAAACTTTCTGATTGTAATGATTGTTTCAGTGCTGATATTCATCACCGAGAGCTCAGGGCCTCTTTCCAATCCGAACATCAAGGTTGCATATGTTTTTAAAAAATCTTTATTATAATGTTTCTTACAAGACCAATATTACATGGCTCATCGGGCTCAATATATTTACTTCATTTTTATGTATTATTAATATCCCAAAATGATTAATTATTCAAAAACTTATTATTAATTTTATTCCATTATTTATTAAAATGATATTCCACATCTTGTGCAGCGCTGTCCTCCAAACAATGCCCAATGCAAACACATACAGTCAATGTCTAGGAATGCCATTACCATTTTTCTTACCATTTTTAAAGCTGATGTTAAAATAAATCTACGTTAAAAATGATAATAAAGAAAAGCAAAAGCTGATACAAGGCAGGAGACACATGCATATTCACTCATCTGAACACTGTAATTATATTACATTTATACTCCATTACAATAGTCCCGTTACTGTTACTGCTTCATAATAAATATACATGTACTTCTGTTAAATTGAGACTTGTTATAGCACTGATATATCATTGCTCTTTTGTTGTTTTTGATTGCTTCCATTGTCCTCATTTGTAAGTCGCTTTGGATAAAAGCGTCTGCTAAATGACTAAATGTAATGTAAATGTAAATTGAACCAATTCAAACCAATATAAAATGACTGACAAGAAATATTTTATCGAAATGTATCTTTTAGTCATTTTAATGCAGTCATATTGTATTGCGCTCCGTCTGTCTGATGTGCATGAGTGCACCGGCACTAGTTCAGTGAAGTTTAACACACGTCAGGACGTGTCTTCATGCAAAATGTACATAACTGCATGAGTTACACACTGAAAAAATAAAAATAAAAAAACAGCCGCTCACTCAGTGTCTTCCGCTATATCATATGCAATTTGTCCACAGAAATGTGTTATTCACCACTGTAATGTGACCAGCTCATGCTGTCTGTGCACATTCACTCATAATCTAATTAGTTGATTATTATTGATTTCATCAATTAATTGTTGCCGCCCTAACTAAAATAAAGAAAACTGTGCTTCAGATTTCACATATGAATAAGTTAAGCGAAATCTTTTAGGGGAATAATGCACTGAAAAAAATCATGCTGAGAATGTAAGAGGCATTAATTGAAGTCACTTGCTGTTTTGGTGCGAGAAACCTTGACTAGCATTATACTGTAAGTAAGTGGACTTCAGGGAGAAATGCTACAAAAATGCAGAATATTTGATCCTCTTCTTCTCATTCGATGCATGACACAGCAGGCATGAAGAGCCCCGCTGCTCGCCCCGCCAGAGGGATCAAGTCAGGAAGTGTGAAAAATAAGCCTCTGTGCTAGAAGGACATAAAGATGGTATTGTCAGGCTGATGGTTGTGTGGGGCAGTCTCCAGTTTCTGGGTCACGGCCGCTTTAAGACTGAACCTGTAACTGTGCATTAGCAGCCAGTGGTGGACAAAGAGCACAAGTCACGTGCTCGAGTAAAAGATACCCTAATAAAATATTACTCCAGTAAAAGTACTCTTTTTCAATTTTACTTGAGTAAAAGTAAAGTATTTGATGTACTTAAGTATTAAAAGTAAAAAGTACTGATCAATGAATGCTTTTTGTTATTTTAACTTGCATGCTTTTATATTTAATAATGTTATACTATATTTTTTATATAATCTTACTGCCAAAATACCAACATATAGTATTTAAAAATGAGGAAAAACCAAATGTGTGTTGACAAACAATATACTGTAAAAAGATCAAAATGTATAAAATGTCAAGAACGCTACGCAAACATACTACAGGGGTTAAACATGTTTATTCTGTTAACTATTTGTATTCTTACAAAAAACATTCATGAAAATAAGATAGAAATCATGAGAAAAAGAAAGGATTCCAATAATCTTTCTGTGTGCAAAACTCTGATAATGTGAAACGCTTCAAACAGAGCGGCACAAAGCTCTTACGCACATCTAGGGAGCAAAAAGGTACAAACAAAAAAAGAAGAGAAATGAGAGAGCACTGAACTCCAGCAAGAATCCCCAGACCTTTATCCACACATCAAGTGTTATAATAGGAATATATCATCTTGGAGAGATGACTGTCATAACTGAACGTGACGTGCTGTTTGAATGCTGAGCGGAGAATTACTGCAGCAGAAGGAAGAGCAGTTTCTGTAAACTTAAACTTAACAATGTAAATACAATTCTGTCCCTCACATTAAGATATGGAATGGCTTCAGATGATACAGGCTATACAGTGCATGAAAACCAAACTGGTGCTCTTCTGTTTCTTTGACCCCTTTAACTGTTACCAAATACTGTTTTAGCATGTCTAATTATTTATTTTTTCAGTAATTCTGTGCTGCATATTTAAATGTTTCTGGTTATCAAATGAAGGCACGAAACACTTATTTAATTTATCTTTTAATTAATGAAAATTAAACAAACTTTATTTTTTGGCAAACCATGGGGAATTTACTATTAAAATTGAAACATGGAAGAAATATTGTGTGTTTAATGTTTATTCCTTAAAAAAAATAAAGTTTTAGTGATTTCAGTAGCAGTAGTAGTATTATATTCTACTGCTCAAAAGTAATATATTTATAAAGCAGATAGTTCCGGTCCTTGATTCTGATTGGCTGAGCTGGGTTCAAAGCTGCTGTAAATGACTCTACAAACAATAACTTTGTTTACTTCTGTGTGTTGCTCGGCAACCACTTTGTTACAAACACAACTGTTTCTGAGGAACTACATTGTTTGGTGGAAGAACACTGTTTTTATTAATATCATTACACTTTATTTGCTCTGTTTTAATCTGTGAAACCTTACTACATTATGGAATAACTGTTTTATAAAAGCAATAAGCCTAACAATGCCTCTTAGCTGTTATAAATTCACAGTAAACCACGGCTTAATTTATCCAAACTTTGTGAAATTCTTTTGGTTTACAAGTTATTCTTTATGTTCAGTTTTTATGACTCTGGATTCTGTGATTCCGTCTGTGTTTTCCTCATCGCGGTAATCATAGGGCCCTACTATCCGCTGACCTCTAGTCATTTTATATGAAAGTATATATGCACTCCTGCCATAACAACACACTAAAACACAGGCAAATAAACACAAAGAATTCAAAGTCTTCTATTATGATTATATGAGGCACAGCGTGTCTTTCATTGTCCAAGTGATTCCAGGCATCACTGCATACTTCACTTTCACTTTAGTCCTCCAGTCTTCCAGCGCTTATCAAGCACAGCTCACGATACTGCTCAACACTGCTTGACCAATTACCAAAAATCAGGACAAATATTCTGTCAAAGTCACATGACTATCAATCATCACTGTCCCTTTGGAGTACTCAGTACTCAGATCACATATTATCAACAAACACTCAACCAGTAAGTGTTTACTTGAACACTCTTAAACCACTCCAGGGCCTTTACCCATAATGTGTTTGGCGGGACTTCCTTTCCTTTCCTATAGAGCCATGAGTCTCAGTGTTCTGTGTTTCTTCCATTCATTCTGCACGAGGGATACATCTATTCCTCCTCATACTGTCTCTTTACTGAACACAAAAGCAAGACAAAACCATAAAGAGTTGATTCCTCATCCGTGCTTAAAAACCCCATAAAATCTCTTAATGTGTTCAGTGTTTGTCCAGTGCTGAAGGGCCACTGGGGCCAGACAAATCAAAAGACCAATAGGTTTTAATCGCAGACATGAAGCATTACTTCCTGGTCACTTTCAGAGAGAAGGACATGCTTTGATGGAAGAAGGAGTGTGTGCATGCTCATTATATTGCTCTGTACTCCCAGAAGAGAAACACATTTCTACTAATATCTGCTAAACATTGCTTCGTCAACATTTAAGAGTGCACTGGCAGCATCTAGCAACTACTAAATTTAACCTCATGGAGTCTTTGAATATGAGAAGATCCCATCCAGCCAGAACAAATCAAACCTTTACTCTTTAACAAATCACACTTCTTCACATTGGTTGAGGACAAATAAAAGTGGCTAATATTGACATGGATCTCAAATGATTTTCCCCCTTGCATTTCGTCTCATAAATGCTGACGACGCTCGGCTGACGGTTTAGCTATTAACCGCTGGGAACTCTACATGCTAAAGGTCAGACAGCACACATCGCAACACAAACGAGTGAAACCTGTGCCCTCGGCCACAGATAAAGAAAGAGAAAGAGGACAAAAGGGTCAAGCGTCACTGTATTTCTCGTTTTACAAACACAAACAAAAGAGGCAGAGCAGCAGACAAAACACCAGCACAATGTGTGTCCCTCCGGCGGCTCACGGTCCAGCGCAGGCTTCAGGCTGAAGTTCTGCTGTTAGTCTCAATGGAGTCGAGTCGAGGAGAGAAAGCAAAGCGGGAGTATGAGCTGCTGCTACGATGACCTAAAGTACACCTGTGGAATGTGGCTGAGAGGTCATGTGGCGTTTCAGACAGCGAGGACATGTGCATTCACGTTCAAATGATCAAATCAGGCTAAAAAGTGAGCTTCTGAATCACATCTGTGCAGTGCATTCAATGTGAAATACAGAATATCCATCGCAATATAATACAGAATGATACTTGAATTCATTTTCACTTTAAACCTATATTGCCTATTTATTTATTATGATTTACTAAATAACAAAACATAAGTATGTAATCAAGAACAGAGCGCAAGCATATGTGTGTAATATAATTCAATATTTTTAGAGAAGCAGAATCGAGACTATTTATATTCTGGTGTCACTGTTGGCCAAGTCTAATTCTATTAAAGTTGATGCAATACCAAATGCATTTGAATGAACAGCACATTTTGTAAACTGTTTACCACACTTTAGACGTAGTACTTAAAAAAATAATAATAATAATTTAACTCTATTTGATTTTGTTCAAAGTATTGTGAGAGTGTCGAATCGTAAAATGCTGAGTAAATTGTTACACCCTATATTTTAGCGAATAAATTTGTTATTTGTTAAAAATATTTGTTCCTAGTCATGTGTCCTGAGACATTTGTACAGCTGTCTGTATAAACATCCCTGACTTCACTTTCCATGTGTGTGAAACCTCTCAGAAATTAAATATTGAATGAAAACTCAAACTTACAATTCATTTTCTTCGTGTTTAATAAAGAATAAAATTCCAATTTCTACCAAGCATTTACATTTAATGAATAATAAACGCAGCCATATTTAATGAAGTTTAGCTCCAACCCAAATCAAACGCACCTGATGGAGCTAATCAAGGTCTTCCAAGCAGGCGTGAGTTGGAGCTAAACTCTGCAGAGCTGTGGCCCTCCAGGAATTGAGTCTGAGACCACTGTAGAAGAGTGACATTTGGTTCAGCACTGGCTGACTCCGCAGCTGGTCTCTTGGGGACGCAGATGATTTTAGCGTTTTTGGCCCATCTGGCGGATAGCACTCCTCTACAGGAATAAGTCTGTTTTTGGCTATGGAATATGACTTGGGCTTCTTGATCCTGTGGGACACACTCTGAAATCCTGTCTCTATAGGAACGGCTCAAAATCTGAGTTTGGCCAGACTTGAGTCAGAGCGTGATCTGAGGAAGCACAGCGGTCTCATGCTGATACACCGGGACTGCGGAGTGTTTACTCAAGAGCCGTGGAGAACGGATGCGTGAGTGTTTGATGCTCAGGATAGTTTATCACGTCTTAAAACCATCTCTATAGCCATCAAAGAGTTTACAGGTCTCAGCAGGCTCGGCACAGCGACGGGAAACTATTTCCTGCCTGCTTTTGTTTCAGCACTTCCTGCAGGAAGAATCTGAAGCTGATTCTCAATGACAAAAACAGATATTTTTATGATATATTCCAATTTACATAAAACTCTTCGAGATTTCTTCATAAGAGCATCCACATATCACACATAATCTCAGCTTTTATTACATTCAGGTGAATTTTCCAAAACAGACATGAAGGTGCACAAGATCTGTGTGCTGTGTCAGTGGAAAAGAGATAAAGGCTGTGAGAGCACTTGTTGATTCTGTACAGTTAATCACGGTGTGTACGCTGCTGTACGTGATACTAACTAACAGAGATGTCTTCATAGTCATGTTGCTGACCGGGCTCTGACCATCATCATCATCATCATCATCATCATCATCACACACAAAGACCATAAAGCATGCAGCGCACGCTGAATGAAATATTCATTATGCAATGGTACAGGACAGAAAGTCAAGAGATGTTTCCCAGGTCAGCACAGGTTACACCATCCAACACAACAACACAACGTCAAGGGACAGTTCACCTCTACGGATCTCATGAACTACATCCACACGAAGAGACAACGACAACAACCCGATGATACTTTACATTCATTACAGTGAAGCCTTAAGGAGGGCGCACACCGGACCACACAGAGTGTCCTATCATCTCAACACAATGCTGGCTACAAAAATCCACGCCACAGAGCTCCACTCGCATAGCTTTCCATTAAAGGTGCTGTATGTATTTGTTTGACTGTACTAAAGCATAAAAATACTGTAATATGTTTGCAGACATTGAATAAACATAGTAAGTTTCTTAAGCCTACAGCCAGTTATTTTTGTTTGTTTTGTGAGTTATGTTTCAGCATTAATTCTGCTTTGTGGTGTGTGTTACTTGTTGGATTTTTGTTTCACCCAATACTATTTATCGACACCCCGGGTTGCCAGTTGGTGGTAAACACAACGCATTGTAGCCGAGGAAGTAAACAAACGAATTGGAGAGATCACAGATTCTACCCGACCTAAAAGGCCTCGACTTCCATCGGAAACTCGCATGAGCATGGATTCTGAGGAGGAGGAAGACGGAGAAACAACTCTCTCCAGTATTTTGAGTTTGGACTGCAGTACCTATTTCAACCACTAGCTGTCATTATTACAGACTGCACCTTTGAAAGACATTATATTCCTAAATCATGCTTAATGTACTCACTGTCACACTGGTCTGCAGGACACATGGTGTATCTAAACCTTTTTTCAGTAATAAGTCTTTTTGTGGTTTGACCGTCTGAATGAAGTCTAGGGAAACATTTTTTCCATTTGCACTGTTAGGCTGTTGCCCTGCGTTTCTTCGTAAAGCAAACTGCAATCTCATCTACACCACTTTTTCATTCTTAAAGAGTAATTCCTATGAAATCACAATTTCCTTTTCCATTTCCAATTCTGTTTTCCCTTTTGATTTTACCTCTTTATTTTTTTGTAATAATAGGGTCATATGGAATGTTTTATTTTTTTTCAGAAGTGTTGTTTGTTTAGTTTTTTCTGGGTTTATGATGTAATTCAAATGTATTACAAGTGGTAATCAAATGAAGGCCTAAAACAGTAACAACTGAATTCATCTTTTACAATGTAAACAAATCCTTTCTATTTTCTGGCAAACAATGTACTGCACAACAGAGGTTTACTGTTCAAATTAAAACATGAAAGAAAAATGTGTGATATGCAACTTGAGCATAAGATCCCTGTGAGTTCAGCCGCAATGTGGTGTGGCCGTTCTCGTCCAGTGGGCTTAATGTGTTTATTTAGTTCACTGCATAAGAGAGAATCTCACAAAAACACTCATGGTTACAGCTGGGTTATATATCACTCCCAAAAACAAAATACAAGTATTAAATGTCATCATATTTTGCATAAACAAACAGATGCCTACTTCACAAGACTGTTAAGTACACAGTTCTCATTGCCATAATGCAAAAAACGTGTTCATGTAGCGTGCGGAGGCAAGCATCATCATTAGGGGCCTGTCTGACACACGCTGTGTCCGTGAGAGCAGTGCGACAGGCATGTGTTTCATGACCGTTTCTGCTGCGTAACACAGGAAACTAAAGGGATTTCTGTAACATACAGACACACTGGAATGTGCTAAATATCACTGAGGCTGCATTACAGCAAGGAACGTCCGGCGGGGAAGCTGTCACGACGGCAATAATGCATGTCACCACACAGAAACAAGGAGGGCAAAATATAATTTATCCTCTGATTCTGAGCTACGTCATAGACACTCAGATCCAAATATAGAAGTGTCTTGTTTAAACACGTGTTTGTGTCGTTCTTTCATGCTAAATCTGAACGACCGCTCTGTCTGCAAACAACCAGCAAAATGCAGATGCTAGAGCAAGCAGGCACACACACACACACACACACACACACTCAGGAACCTTGTCCTCAAGCAGCGTGTGCCACTGTGCTCCGGCCGGCAGCATCCACGAAGGACTTCTGCTCGCAGCTGCTGAACGAGGAAGACACCTGTGCTCCGTCTGAGAACACAAATCACAGCCAGCATCCCGTTTCACCGCGCTGTCAGCATCCGCTAACACTGCACACGACCGACACCAGCACCTCAGACACACTGCTTGTTCAGCTAGTTTGGGTTAAAACTACAGACCGACTGCTACAGGGTTTTCTGGAGCCAGCACATGAAGAACATCATCTGTCATCAACGCTGTTCAAATATGATGCACATCCCAGACTAGATTACCAACTTCATGCTGATTTGGAGTCAGTGAAGACTGCACACCCTAACATTTGAGATAATCAGACAGAATTTAAGTTAATACACTCCAGGATTAGGGTTACAGAGCTTTACATTTTGATTTTGTAGCTACTAAACAGGCATCTTGATAGCACTTCACATATAGAGTTTTTTAGCTCAAAATACACAAGGACAAGTAGGTTTTGTTTTCAAGTGCATTTTGATTTACTTTGGAACATTTCATTTGCATTTACATTTATGCATTGAAGCAGACACTTTTATCCAAAGTGGCTTATAAATGAGTGATACATCAAGTGATTCATCATAAAGAGGCATTAAACACAGTTAGTGCTATTAAAGTTTCAGACATGGATTAGGGAAAACTGAAAACCTTTTATTATGGATGGATGCACTTTATGTTATGTCTTTTGGACTATTGAAAAATAACACCCATTCACTTCCATTATAAAGCTTGGAAGAGCCAGGATGTTCTTTAATATAACTCCGATTGGATTCGTCTGAAAGAAGAAAGTCATTTATGGCTTAAATTATGTGGTCAATTTCATTTTTGGGTGAACTATCCCTTTAAAACACAAGAAAAGCTCATAGTAGCAGCGACAGGATCTAGTTGAAGACAATAGACATGCTCTCAAAGTCCCTTAAAAGACAAACTAGTAACTACATCTGACCACCAACATGTTAACCACTATTCAACCATCACTACTAATGTTACATCCAGAACAGCATTATTAGGGTAAAGTTAACAACTTAAACTGATCAACAGTAGCCTGTCTCCAGGATGGAGAAGATCTGTCCATCTGATGAATCCCATGCAGAGTAAACACGACAGACCTTGTGAGCTGAACATGTCACGCCCGTGCAAGCGCTTTAGGTAACGCGAGGCAGCTCACTCGGTTTCGAGACACAGCCCTAGGGTAACGTTACAGTGTTGCCATAAATAGCGCACTGCACACTGCTCTCAGTAATGAATAAATGCGATTCCTCACCTCGCTCCGAGAAACTCCGTTTGCTCTTTACAGCTGATAGCTGGCAAAGCCTCGCTGTTGCTGGTGTAAGCGGTTAACACGACACCCCGCTCGTCCTGCTGTCGACTCATCTTGAGCGCAACATTATTATTATGGGAAGTTTCTATTTTTTTAATTTGTTATTGCTTTTGTAAGAAAAAAATTAAGGTTTTGAGAAAGAAAATAAAGTTTTGCAAACAAAAATTAAAGTATTGAGGAAAATAATTTTGCTTTTTGCAAACAAAAATAAAGAATTGCAAAACATAAATGATACCGCGCGAAAGCAATGATTTTGCAATACATATTTTCCATGGTCATATCTACAATTTTATTTGCAACACTGATTTTATTTTGCGCGTCAGTCTAGTTTGAGCTTGCGCTGCAGTTTTTCCTGTGCGCTTCATTTTTCTGCGCGTCTCGCTTTGTGACACTGTTTTGACGTGGGGGTGGAGTCAAGGGGCAGGGGCGTGTACAACATGCCTCCCTGGAAGTGACGTCATCGGCCCGAGACGCAGCTCACTGATCCAGGTACTGTCATGATGAGCAGATGCATGCGAGTGGATCGCTTCCTTTTATTCACTAGCATTAAAACATGCATGGTTTCGTTTTGTTAACTTTATTAACAAATGTATATGTGTATTAGCAGCGTTTGCTCAAGTTAAAGAAGTTGTTACCATGCACATCTGTTGTTTATTTCTCTCGATGTGCACTCTTTTACTGGCATAAAGTTGGCTTGACGTTGGACGTTCGATATTCGCAAATCTAGGGACCGTCTCTAAAGTTACATGCGAAAAAACTACTATACACTTCTCTAACGTCAATAGCATGCAAGGAGAATGACTAACAGTCATGAAAACAACTGTTAACTGTTCATCCAGGTGTCAACTATAATGCACACCTTTTATATTTTTTGAAAATTATTAAAATAAACTGTAAATCATATGTAAAATATTGCTACTTTTCATTACACTTTTCATTAAAGTGCACTTTAGAGGATGAATTTAACAATAACCCTATAATAATAAATACTAGAATTATAAATGAATAATTCGCTAGTTTCATTTGTAAATGAAAACACTAATTTAACAAAGAACGTTATTTAGGTAAGCAATACACGAATTAAAAGGGGAAATAAGCATAACAGTAAATATAAAAATATAGCCCTATTTAATATAATATTATTATCAATTATTATATACGTTTAGCCTATATGAATAAATGAATGATGCATTTATATAGCGTTTTATAATGTATTGTTGTACACCCAATTCGCTGTACGATCATGTGGGGGGTCTCTCCTCAACCACCAGCAGTGTGCAGCACTTGGATATATTATATATATATAATGATAAAAATAATAAAAGCCTTATATGCACATATATTACATAAAAAGACACGATCAACGGACTGTGGGATGGATAAAAATATTTGATCAATCTCTGATAATCTCAGGTTGCTATGGTCACGCGGGTTTGTTTATGCATTAAACTCGTGGCAAAATTAAACCAAAAAGATTCGAGCTTCATTTTTTTTTATTTTACAATGACAGGCATTTATTAATTTATGCCAGGAGTTATGTAAATGAAAAACGAAGTCGAGATCGATATAAAACTTGAGTCGTAGACCTCTTTAATGATGTACGTTATAGTTTATGAAGTGAATTGCATAATTTTACATTAAAACTAGCAGTAACTCTGAACTAATGTGAACAAAGAACGCTTCTGTGCGCTGGCGTCCTCCCACAGGTTAGATCTTAAACAAACACTGTTAATGCAGTTAACCAAATGAAACAATACACATTTAATGTTATAAAAGTGTGTGACTGGCATAAAGTTGGACGTTCGATATTCGCAAATCTAGGGACCGTCTCTAAAGTTACATGCGAAACTACTATACACTTCTCTAACGTCAATAGCATGCAAGGAGAATGACTAACAGTCATGAAAACAACTGTTAACTGTTCATCCAGGTGTCAACTATAATGCACACCTTTTATATTTTTTCATAATTATTAAAATAAACTGTAAATCAAATGTAAAATATTGCTACTTTTCATTACCGAATGGGCTCAAATTTAAAATATGCCATAATTTGAAGCTCAATAGCATTTGAACAGAATGACTCACTTTCATAAAACCATACTATAAAGTGTTCATCTAGGTGTCAACTATAATGCACACCATTCATATTTTTCATAATTATTCAAATAAACTGTAAATCATATGTAAAAATATTGTTACTTTTCATTACCGAATTCACTTAAATACAAATTTAAGCTCAATAGCATTTGAACAGAATGACTCACTTTCATAAAACATACTGTAAAGTGTTCATCTTCGTGTCAACTATAATACACACCGTTCATATTTTTCATAAATATTCAAATAAAGTGTAAATCATATGTAAAATATTGCTATTTTTCATTTGAGCTTTTGAGCTTTAAATTAGTGTTTACGTCCATTTGGTAATGAAAAGTAGCAATATTTTACATATGATTTACAGTTTATTTTAATATTTTTCAAAAAATATAAAATGTGTGCATTATAGTTGACACCTGTGGATGAACAGTTAACAGTTGTTTTCATGACTGTTAGTCATTCTCCTTGCATGCTATTGAGGTTTAGAGAAGTGTATAGTAGCTTCGCATGTAACTTTAGAGACGGTCCCTAGATTTGCGAATATAGACAGTCCAACGTCAAGCCAACTTTATGCCAGTAAAAGAGTGCACATCGAGAGAAATAAACAACAGATGTGCATGGTAACAACTTCTTTAACTTGAGCAAACGCTGCTAATACACATATACATTTGTTAATAAAGTTAATAAAACGAAACCATGCATGTTTTAATGCTAGTGAATAAAAGGAAGCGATCCACTCGCATGCATCTGCTCATCATGACAGTACCTGGATCAGTGAGCTGCGTCTCGGGCCGATGACGTCACTTCCAGGGAGGCATGTTGTACACGCCCCTGCCCCTTGACTCCACCCCCACGTCAAAACAGTGTCACAAAGCGAGACGCGCAGAAAAATGAAGCGCACAGAAAAAACTGCAGCGCAAGCTCAAACTAGACTGACGCGCAAAATAAAATCAGTGTTGCAAATAAATTGTAGATATGACCATGGAAAGTATGTATTGCAAAATCATTGCTTCGCGGTGCGCGGTATCATTTATGTTTTGCAATTCTTTATTTTTGTTTGCAAAAAGCAAAATTATTTTCCTCAATACTTTAATTTTTGTTTGCAAAACTTTATTTTCCTTTGCAAAACTTTATTTTTGTGCGTATATATGTGATATTATATTGACTCCATATCGTCCTGCTGTCGACTCATCTTGAGCGCAACATTATTGTTATGCCCCCGGGCGGCGGCAGGACGACCAATGCGAAGAGTCGCCTAATGAATATTAATCGGGCTCACCCATTGGGCCTTGCTGATTGGTTGAAATGCAGACGCTGTTAAATAATTCATGAATATTAATAACATTACGTAACCCGACGCTCCAGAAAGGTTACTAGGCAACCTACAAGTAATAAATATACATAAACTAGAATTCAAATCAATTCAGGGCGGAGACTTCTATTGTTCAAGAAAAATTTAACCGGTTGTGCTGCTCTCAAAAATAAAAAACTGAAATCTATAACGTTTTAAATTAGAGCCTCGGAGATTAAATCATATTTTGATACGTTTGCACAGAGCATCTATTAATCCCCAATTAATATTGATGTGTATTAATTTAATGATCTTGGTTCCATTAATTAATTATTGCATCTCATGTCTAAACGTCAGGCTGATGTGAAAAAATAAATAAATAAATAACTTTAAAATAAAGCAATATTCTGTGAGACTGAATTTCAGTACAGTTGTAACATAAATATGAATGAGATCAATTAAAAAATAAGGCAAGCTCTATCTCTGCCTGACATTAAAGATAAAGTGGTCACGTAAATGGATCTCAGAAACACCTGATTGGAGAGTTTCCAGTCAAAAATATTCTTCTGCTGAGGTCATGGTTGTACAGATGTGCACAACATCAGCAGCATTCATCAAGCACTGATGCTGTATCAGTACATCAGAAGATCTGGATCATAAACACACACGTGACCCAATACTGAAAACCTAAAGCTGAAACTTTAAGATCTCTGCATTTAGTGGCAGGTTTGAAGCTTGCTCCATTTGCCTGTAATTTGCCTTCTGTGTGTCAACAATGTGCCCCATGGTCAAGACTGAATTACTGTACGTTATTCATATGGTTATTGTTATTGTACGGCTGTTTTTAGGCCGGGCTGAGAGTGAAGGGAAGGAAATATGAAGTTCAGCCCATCGCTGACCACACAGCTACACTGGAGACCATTATTTATTTATTCAAGTTCCTTAACACTCTTCAGAACACAATGAACACACACCTACACGTTTCCATTACCATCACAGTGTCTGTCTCTATACGAGCGCCTGCAGGCTGTTCTCGTGTGTGAGGATACGTCCAGTCAAACAGACACTGAATAAAGACTGCATGTTTCTTCTGACAGCTGTGTGTCAAGGATCTGCTGTCAGATACATTCACAACACTGATGTGCAGAAAACACAAACATGGACTCTGTGTATGTGGGTGTCATTATGCTGCACGTTTCAAAGTAAATAACTACTTCTGAAGCATAAATAATGTTTTAAAGGGAAGTTTTGAAGACAGTCATGTTACTGATGCAAATAAAATAGCCACTAATTAATACTGTAAAAGAAAATTGCCAGGAATTTACAGAATTAATGAGTATTATTTTACAATATATTACTGTAGTCAGAATTTCACTGTGAAATCAATGCATGCTGGTCATTTTCTCACAAATGACTGTGAATGAACAGCAGAATGATGCTAACATCACAGTAATTTACTGTGAATTCACATTGTAAAGTTGTCTTTAACTGTGCCACTGTGAGAAATGGAGTTGTTTTCTACTGTAATTGTTTTAAAGTCACCATAATGGTGATTAGTGATTAGTATTTGTTTTTCATATTCAACTTTATGATCTAGTAATGTTGATGATAACTAGTTAGAATATGAAATAAGCCATTTGCCTGAATTTGAGGTAGTCGAACTGTTCTTAACATGAACATGAAGTTATTATTTTAGCATTATTTAAGCATGAAGATTAATCTGTAAATTATTTCATATTCATAACTGTTTGTGGAGGGATCTTTTACAATGAAGCAGCTGCTGAGAAACTCATCTTTGAAAGATGTGACATCAATACTCGACATACAAATCACAACAATAACACTCAACAAATAAAACCAACACTTACAACATAAACCAACAACACAAACTGCTAAAAGTGAACCAAAAAAATAGTATTAAAAACACTCTACAGCATGATCTGTTCATGCTGCATGCTTTCAGAGTACATCTGCACTGTAGAAACACAGTATGATGCTGTTTGTTCACAAGAAATGTCTGAGAGTGCAGTTATGAGAGAAGTGCCACTGTGCCACTCAGAATTAAGAGTAAAAAGTGAGATAAAAAGTCACAAACACATTTTTTAATTTGTTTAACACATGGTGTCTTCCACACTAACATCCTAAATCTATGTTGGAAACATCGTGTGATCGGTAACATCAGTCGTGACACTATTCACTGCCATTTAGAAATGTGACGGATGTGACACAACTCTACTGCAGTGTAATATCTATCAGATGCACACTTCAGACTCTCAGCAGAAGCAGTAGCTCATATGGGTTTATGTCACATACACATATTTCATGAATACTGCACATTTGGACATAATACTCATTTGAAGTGCACAGAACAGCTCTCCTCAACAGGACACATGAAGAGAGAAATCATTCATATCCGAAGCATGATGGGATTTAGGCTCCAGGGTTTGTCATTGTTGACATCATGGGCAACTCAAACACAGAGCAAAGTTTGATAAAGACAGTGTCAATCTATCAATTATATCCACTCGGGATGGAAAAGAGCTTTTAAACAGAACTAAAGACACATTTGAGCTGAAGAGGCATGATGAGGTTCAGCTCTGCAGCTGTGATGCTGCCATCTAGTGCTCAGACTCACATCTGCATGTGTTCAGCCTCTCTTTGTTTGACCACGTGACTTCACACAAAGAGCAAACACATCATGAGTTTCCAGCCAGCTTCACCTTCTTCTGTGCTTTATATTATTATATCACTCTATTCTTTCACTTCATTTACAGCGATATCGTTGACTTGATTGCAAATGATTGCACAGATACTATTTAAACTGAACTGAGCTGCATGATGACATCACTGAATTCAATGATGAACTGCCTTTGACTGTCATTTTGCATTATTGACACACTGTTATCCTAATTAATGTTGTTCAGTTGCTTTGACACAATCTGCTTTGTTTAAAGCACTATATAAATAAAGGTGACTTGACTTGACTTTATTCAGCAATACGTCCAGCAGTCAGAAGCCACAGCAGCATCAGTTTTAGAGAGTAACATGTCATAATAATAGTGCATCTCTGATGGGTTGAGTCTTTATCGTTCATAATAGGCTGAAATATATTTGTGGCAGCAGAAGACCCAGGACATGAGGTCTGTTCAGACTGCTGTATCAGTCTCATGCAGAATTAAAGGAGGAGCTGTAGCATCATCATCCTCACCATCAACATCAACATCATCTGCACGCTGTGAGATCTTGAGAAACAGCGTCAGCTGCCGGGTCAGAGAAATCATCACTGCATTACTAGCATCTCAGGTTAGACGCCATATTGAATTTAATATGGGTGAAAACAAGGCTGTGAGGAATAAACATGCACTTTATATAGATCCTAAATTATGTAATTTTCACAATTCAGATGGAGTTTAGTGGCGTTTTTGTCTGAACGTTGTTGTCAGAAAGCTGTTTCATTGGTATGTTGTTAAATACTATTAAACATACTGTACTTCAGTCCCTCCAAGCCTCGTTTTCACTCCTGTCAGAAATTAAATATGGTATTACCCTGACTGAGGTCTATAGGGACTCTACAAAACAGAGCTGGAAACTCTACAGAAATAGATTAAGGATTATATGTTTTATTTAACATTTGCTTTGAAAGAGGTTTGCAATTTTTGCGACGTTAACAACATTTTCGACATGTTTAAATACATGTGCAAATAATCCTGATTTGTTTGATTTTATTATTTTCAAGTAATAACCCTTAATGGGGTGGATTAGGGTAATGTGGTGCGATTTTGACTTCTGTATCATATTTCTATATGAAGCCAAAACGGTTAATACAAATATTCTATCATTATGACATCTCTAAGACGTTCCTTTATTAAATCAGTAGAAACTTTTCAGATATTGTACTTAAAGTGGAAATGGCACGTATATTAGTGCTCCTTGTGCCAAGTGGTTTAATAAATTGTGGTTTTTCTAATGTGGGACAGCTCGTGCTCAAATCTGGGACACTATGTTTTGGGTTAGAAACTGTTTAATTTTTACAAAGCAGACTTCACATTTAACACTCCTGGTTAAAGGTTTATAACCTTTTTTTTGGTTCATTCATTTAGTAGTGTTTGCTGTCTTCATCAGTTTGTCTAAAAACTTGTGGAATGTAAAATACAATTATATAACACAGAAATCATATATCAGAAATCATTCTTTCACTTGGATGTTATGAGTTGCACTATATATAAGTAAATATACAGTAGCTGGATAAAACAAAAATGGTCTGTCTTCATTTCAGGCTGCAAAGCAACAAAATGTGATTATTTTTATTTTCTACACCCACTGTAAATATTTAACCAAAAAATACATTTATGGCATTTAACTTTCTTAATGCACATTTTATCAACTGAATAACAGTGTATTTGACTGTCCCACATTAGTCAAAACATGCTGGCCCACTTTTGAAACATCCTTACAGTCTGGAGTCCACTGTCTTGGTAATTTTAGAAAATATCCTGAGTCTGAGATATAATGCTGGAGATTCAGCTTGAAGATGATTCAGATTCAGCTTCCTTTTCTCGAGGAAGACACTAAAATGAATGGAAAAAAGTGAAACAGATCAAAATGGCCCTTAAGATCTCTCTAAGGAGGGTTAAAGGGTTCTCCCAAAAAATGAAAATGAAATTATTTATGCACCATCCATTTGTTGCAAACCTGACGGTAGCCATTGACTTCCATAGTATTTTTTCTACATTCTTCAAAATATCTTTCTTTTGTGTTCAGCAGAAGAAAGAAACTCATACAGGTTTGGATCAAGAAGATCATTTTTGGGTGAACTGTCCCTTTAATGAATGCAGTCAACACTACTAGTTTATGAAAAATAGTGAAAATGTAATTTGATTATTTACTTGTGTTCCTGTCATGCTGGAGAAACGCTCCAAATGATTCCACTTCCTGTGTGGCACAATTTTATGGAACACTCCATTTTTTTTTAAAAGGAGGAATGTTGTTGTGATGAGGTTGCATGATCGGTTTGCCACACAGCTACTGTAGACAACACTTTTCTGGTAACTACATTAAGTTAGTTTAAAAAAAATAAAAAATTCAAATGTCAATCAGATGATTTTATAATTATTGCATTGCTTGTGTAAAACAAGCCTGCTTGTGTAAACTGCTGTTTCAACGCAGGACCAGTGTTTCTCTGACACAGACACTAACAACCAGTTACACAACATCACAAGAGTGAAGGGTCATCTGCCAGATACAACACATCTCATACGAGTCTCCATTTACATTCACAAGGTAGGCGGATGAAAATGAAAAACAGGACAGTGCTGCTCAAACTTAGAAACTTGCATGCAAAGAAATCTCTTTCTGCTCTGCTCATCCAAACAGCTCTTCTCCTCTCTCAGGGTGAAACAGATACAGGCCATCTGAAGAATAGACTGAAATGTTATCTGTTCATAGCAGAGGTGTCACTGGCTGCTTCGCCCGAGCTGCTCAACACACGCCACGCTCTTGTGTTTTTAGAGAGCGTTTTTTAAAATATGCTCATGCAGAATAAGGCATTCATATGTGCTTTCAATATGCTAGTAATATGCATGTTAATAAGAAACTAGTTAATAGTAAGAACTGGTCTTTCACGAAGTTTACTTTATCTGCAAAAATACCTTGTTGTTACTATCACACATCACATTTCCATTAGCATCATCAATTACATGAAAGTTTGAGTTGTAGTGGCAGTTTCAGGGAGATAAAAAGTTATTTTTAAAAATGTACGAGCACTACTGTGAAGAAAAAGAAGGGTTCAGTAATATTTCGATAATTTAAGTTTCTGCACACTTGAGTCACTTTTAATTTGGTCTGAAAGTCTTTGCAGCATCTAACAAAAATTCAAAACATGTGTCATTGATAGGAAAGAAAGATGCACAAACACCCTTCACACGTTTGCTAAAAACAACAGATGTAGTGTTTAAGATGAAGACCGGCAGTCAGTATTTGGTTAGTTATTGGATGATGTTGCTAGTTAATGCGATTCTCTACACCTGCGTGAACATGGTGAATCACCAGCTAATTCAAACACACCCAGACTTCAGACAAAATGAAGAAAAGTGAACGATGGCCACGAGAAAACATCCCACAGCATTTGACACACACAGACACACTTCGTCTAACACATTACTCAGATATACAAACGTGTCTCTTTTGGGCCACTGTAGGAACAGGAGCATGACATCTCATTATCTAAATGATCTCAGCGGCCTCATGGAGAAGAGAAGAGCCCAAACACTTACCAGAGCTGCAGGTAACACACCAGTTTGGTCACCATGACCTCGGGGCACACCTCGGGTCAGAGGGGCGTCTGAGCCCTGCGTCCAGTGTGACCTTGATGCGGGTCAGGGTGGTGTCTTGCCATGCATCATCTCATTAAATCATTCATGACATTTTGACACCAGGAGAGAATCCCCAGACACACGATGCCTCTGGAAAAACCTGCCGCAGGACTGCAGTGCTTATGCGCTTATTGTCATGTTTGTGTCGAATCTGTCATTTTATAACTGTTTAAATGTATTAAACATATCAGAAACCCTGTATCTGAAAGAGCTGAGCATGTGTTGAATCTGTTTATACATGCACACACATGAGATCACAGAATAAAGCAGAAAATGGACACGCTTTCAACTGATCTAACGTGAGACGGCGGCCCGTTCCTGAGGAATTGGTAAAAGTTGATGCACTTAATCCAAACCGATTAGAGGACCGCAGCTGTTCAGGATTAGAGCAAACTCTAACTGCACTACATCTAGAGTTCCTCTGCTAAAACATGTCCAGGGCACATTTCACCACAAAATCAAGAGAGAAACAATACAGTTTCATTGAATGTCGATCTTTTGCATCGTGATGTTAGCTTCTATTTGATAAAGTCTATTAATTATCCTCAGTAGTGAGTCTCTTTTTTAAATTCAAACCAGTATCATGATATGCAAATACTGTACATCACAGTTAAAATATATCATTATTCTCTCATATTCTTGTCTCACAAAAATAATTTTGAAATGAAATATGTCTCAGGCATCGTTTCTGAGATTTCTTCTAAAAGATTTACCCAAAGGAAACGGTTACAGGCCCAATAAAATATCAAAACATCTCATAATGCTTGCAACTAATGTTTGCAGACTTATTTTAATCAAGCTATCACACAAATGTTTGTTTGTAGTTTTGGATAAACTTGTATTTGCTATAAATTATGGCACATTATTTGTTTGATATAATGGGGGTAACAGGCTTGATGCTTGAGACTGAGGAACACAGTCAACACTATGATCAGGAAAAATAATATAAGAAGAATTTTTGGTAATGATTTAGAATATTGTTCCGTCATTAATAAATAGCTACACAAGAACACGCGTGTAACACAATATTAGCACTCTAGTAACTACTAGCAACTAACAAGAAATTCTGATGAATGAATTAGTAAGTAATAGTGCTTAATCTAACTATTAGTTAATCGGGTTCATAATTAATATAAATAATGCATAATCGATAATTAATTCCAAAGTGAAGGTCGTGGTAAACCACTAGTAGTGACTCAAGTATTACCAAATTCTTCAGAAGGAATAATTGTAAAAAGGGTCAAAATGATGTCACTTCCTGTTATTAAAACATATTTTAATAGTGTCTCACAAAGTTGTTTACCTGACATTTACATGGATACTTTATACTGTGAATATAGTCAAAGCTAAATGGTGTAAAAGACAGTAGGATTAATTAAGAGGGAAAAAGAATTAGGGACAATCAATAAATGATGACAAATTCACTGCCATTGTGTAAATAATATGTAATCACATAAGCAATAAAAAAGGAACTGTAATCTGATTTATGAGCATTTTACGATTTTAATATAATCTAATTACAAGTACATGTACGCAGATAACATGTAATCAATTACTACCCAGTACTGCTAGTCAGACTGTATGAACGTGATCATATTAATATTAACCGTGCCAAAATCATACAGAGTGCACCTGACTTAAACACCTGAGGAAAAAAAGTTTCTAATCCAAATAATTTTACATATAAGACATTGCTGTACAGAAAGTGAAGCAAATGTAAACGTGCATGTAATCACAGACGATCATTTTTGCATCTGAGTCAAAATCCACTGAGATTTCACCACAGGGACGTCACAAAAGGCCATCAAAATAACATGATTACTGGAATTACTTCATCAGCATGAGCAGACAAAATATTGTTAGGAATAACAAAACTATTTCAAACTACCTATGATGTAAAAAAGAAATACAAAACTGAGAAAATTCATCCCTGTACATGTTCCACAGCGTGTCAGAAATTCTGAAGATCTGCTGGATGCACAAAATTACTTCTGAAGAGTCTGTAAGCCAGGAGCTGCCCGCCAAAAATCATCATCAACAACCCAGAGCCTGCAGGAGAACAGACAGACACACACACACACTCACACATATACTTAAACTCTCACACACACACACACACACACAGACAGACAGACACACACACACACACACACACACACACACACACACACACACACACACACACACACACACACACACACACCACCTGAGACAGACAGACAGACAGACACACACACACACACACACACACACAGACACACACACAGACACACACCCACACAGACAGACACAGACACACAGACAGACACACAGAGACACACACACACAGACACAGACACACACACACACACACACACACACACACACACACACACACACACACACACACACACACACAGACAGACACGCACAGGCACACACACACACACACACACACACACACAGACAGACACACACACACACACACACACACACACACACACACACACAGACATTACACACACAGACACACAGACACACAGACACACCACACACACACACGCACACCACACACACACACACACACACACACACACACACACACACACACACACACACACACACACACACACCATTTCATTACACACACTGATACACTGAGCATATGTTCAGTATCAGATGAGGGCCGTGATTTCACTTTATTACACTGATTTTAATATCTGTCTCTAAAGTGGTGACACAAATGATCAGAAAACTCCCGCCCCTTATACACAAAGGTCACGTGTCCTTTGACCTTTAACAGGGGTGAATAGTGAATAGAGAATGTGATACTAATGATACTGGAGTTAACACAGATACCTGCTTACCTTTTTTGTTTTAGTCTTGAAAATTACATATTCACATTCTTCATAGTATCATTTGCAAATGCTATTTGGTATTTAATTATTTTCTTGGTTATATATTCTATATGTCCTTTTAATTGATTCTGTGTGATGCTAAACTACATGACAGAGCCTAAAATGACGTCTGTTTCGCTGCCAAAACTGAAAGCTTTTCCAAAAGAGGGAACTTACCGAGAGCAATCCACCAATGCTCTGTCGAGGGAAAATCAGCCATAACTGAAACCAAATTCACAGTGAAAACAGGTTCGAAAACAGCCCCCGTGTACTTTCAGATAGACACTTTCACAAAACATTTATCACAAACACATGCATATCGTCAAAGCAAATACTATTAGTACATGCAAGGAAAGTTCTGGGAGTGTCAATAGATAGAGTTTTGTAATTATCAAATTACAAATTATTAAATTATACAAATTATTAAATGCAATGAATCACATCTATCAATCATTAAAAGACATTTGCCTACATTATTATGCCATGCAAATAAAGCATTGTATAGACAAAAAAAATGTCTGTAGAAGCTGATGTACTTATTATCACATTTTGCCTGTGATGACCATCACAACACAGCAGTCCATTTAATCATTTAACCATTTAAAAGTCCACCTTGTTTACCATTTACAGTACTGTATGTTTTAATTGTTCGTTTATGCACAGCATGAACACCATGTTTTCTGCTCTCAGTAAGTGTGCTTGGGTGAAGAGTGTCGCCTGACCACAGATTCACAGCAACATGAAGTTAAAACTTCAAGCTTTTCACAGAATTTAAGTACGGGTCAGTGCCACGATTCATTATATCGGCCCTCTCGTCAAACATACTTACTTACTAAGCTTTATGTAATTTTGAAGAACTGCAACTCAAGTTTACAGGACATAATTCTGTGCATTCAGTGAAACACAACAGCATAGGTCCACTAGATTCACAGAAGGAGCTGAAAGTGAAACAGACCGGCTGATGTTTCGCAGTAGTCTGAGGCTGTCAGTATAGTGTTGTGTGGGTGAACTAATGGATGTTATTCAATAGAGTCTGTGGCTCTGGAACTCTGATGTACTTATATGACTGCAGCATGACAGAGACACATCAGGTTTATCTATCATACTCATCTCATATGTTCAGGAAATGTTCTCTCTTAATCTAAAGAGAAACATTTTTAATGGAGCCAAAACAGAAAATGGTGAGTTTTTCTTCTTTTTGAATTCAGTTATTTCTTGGAGTTCAACACACCTGTGTTGGCTATGACAGCTGTGACTATCGTGACCAAGTAAAGCCAGTAAACATGGTAACTTGCATGATACACACTTAAAGGACAGCAGAAAGGAGTATGAAGGCCATTCAATGTGAATAACATTGGTAATGATTTACGAGAAGTCCATCTATATAGAAGAGGCGAAACAGTTGATTTGAACACTTTACGGCTCATAATAACTCACATCATTATATGCAACTGTATTATAAGTACGTTTATTGGCCCACAGTCTTCCGTTGCAAGGACATTTCTGTATCCTAGTAAAAAAATGCCATAATTTATTTAATATACATTAATTTCATACTAAGTATACTTCAAATCCATTAACTTTTTTTTACATTTCTTACAGAATTACTAATATAAAATTATAATTGAGCTTTATTTGGAGTATTTCTTTATTGCACAATGCACATTATTTTTAATATTATGTCTAAAATGTGTTTTAGTATCACTATTAATAAGGATTGTATGATTTCTGTATAATATCAGTCTTTAAATGCAAGACCTTTAAAGTGTACCTGAAGCATACTTGCACTAGTTCCACTTTAGCACACTCAAATGACCTTCAGTATATCTTTATTTGGACTTTAACACTACTTCCGCACATTAAAGAGCATTAAGCACAAAATGATTTGTTCCAGTTTAGCAGACTTTAAGTATAAGTGTTTAGTATACCAAAAGTACAACCGCAGGGTATTTTTAATATGCACATACAGTAAATATGTAAATGCATTTGTAGTATACTTAGCACAAAGTAAATGTCTTTCAAATACATTTTAGTATTTTCTTTCACTAGGGTAAATATGACTTTTTGCTTGTCTTTCACAAACTGTGGGATGAGAGATGGACATGTTTGCTGTGATTGTTTGATTACTTGATTTGCACCCATAATGTTCATATCAGGCATTCAGGTTATTTGATCAAACTGATTTGACCAAATATGTTTGATGTCAAGTCTTGACCTTGTACAGTATGTAGGTGTTCTCACCTGCTACGGTCAGAGCGACGTGCAGCAGTGTGACAGTGATGGCGTAGTCCCACACACACTCATTCATGATCGATGCGAGTGTATGTCAGCCCAGAACATACGTCACCTCGGTGGAGATCACACTCACTGCACAACACACGTATGAGAGCAACCCACAACACAAGATAACATGTTTAATAATGCACGTGATTAGCAGCAGCAAATCTTCTCCAATCATTGCACTGCACAGTAATGATACATAATCCAAAGTTTGTATGACTATAAGTCAAAATCTTGAGCTAGTATTTAGTTGAATGCAGCTTTACCTAAATATTTGGGACTTTGCCATGATGGTTGAGTTGTGTAGTCAAAAGGTGCTAACAAGCTGTCCACCTCCTCCACCCTGATAACAGCAAACAAACAACACATAAACACCCAGACAGCTTGAAATGTATTCTGTTTTTGGTTTTTGATATTAAGAATGGGATGCTCAAACCAAGAATGGGATGCTGCTTTCATGTTGATCATTTTTTATGACTGCAATAATGTTTACTGAAGATAAAAAACCAACACAATCTCACGGCAATTCCTAACTATTTTGTTTTGCTGAATTTGTGGCTAATTTGTAAATAATTCACATTTTCTCGTGAGATCAGGTTGAAAAAACACATGGTGATTGAGAGTCAAACTGATCCTGCTCTACTACAGTGAATATCGTGCTTATGATTATATTGTGTGGATCGCAAAATTTAGGATCCAGATTGTTCATTATACATCAAGCAGTAACCCAAACAGAGTTATTATAGTTAAATAAAACTAAAACTGAAACTAAAATTAAAACCGTTAAAACAGCATTTCATTATTTGAGATAAAATAAACGTTACTGAAAAAAAAAATATGAAAGATTTTTATTTCAGCTGCTTTCCAAAGCAACATTCTTTGCTTTAATTAAATTGAATTTAATTTAATGTACTAAAATAAAATTGAAATAAAAATGAATAAAAACTATAGACATATCTATAAAAAAATACTAAACATGACAAAAGCACAACAAAATTAATAAATCTTGGACTAAAATTAAAACTGAAAATGTAAAAATAAAAACAGTTTCACAAACAAAGTTTCACACACACACACACACACACAGTGTTATTTTAGCATAACTGAGAAAGAGTTATATATATATTTAACAGCCTCTCAGTTATGCTAAAATTGTTGCTTGTACATTCATAGAAAAAAAAACAAAAGTCTAACCCTTATAAACCTGCATAGGCCCAACAGTATTCTAATTAATAACATGATAAACTGTTCTTGGCTTGAACAGGAGAACTGATGATTTTGTGAATGCATATAAAGAACAGCAGCAGTGTTTTGGATATAACAGTCCATGTGACTAATATTACACGTGTTGAGAAACACTGACGAAGACCAGTTTTTTTCTGTACTACAGGAAGTCAGTAGACACATCACCACATAAGAGGCAGACAGAGAGAGAGGAAGTTGTGCCGCTCAACGTGGAAAATCTCACCTGAGAATGCCGATGCAGAGACTGACCACAATATAGTAGAGAGAGTAGAAGCACAGCATACACATCAACAGGTTCTGAAGAACAGCCTGACGACGAGCACACAACACAACCACGCTCAGTGCTTCTGGGAAACATCTGTACATCAGCTCGTTCTAGCAGTGTTAGCACTATCAATCAAACATCTTCTACTGGCACAGAGGCCTGCCTTATTCCTGCACATGGTTTCTGTTATTTAGTCAGTCCTTTCCAGTAGAAGCCTTCACAGAAAAGTGTGAGTTTTACATTAAGACTTACTGAAACTAAGGCCTATAGAAACATGGCTACTGCTACAGGGACGCAGTGGATCCTTCAGGATCAGCTCTGCTGCACCACTCGCAGACTATCAGACTTTACCCAGGTGTCATGCAGCTTGCTGCTGATGGGCAGATGCTGGGCATGGCGTTTGATCAGCGTGGTCCCACAGCACCGGCAGCAGTAGTCCAACAACATGAATGGCCAGCGATTCTCTGCTCGGCGCTCTCGCAGGTAGCAGAAGACTGAATCAGTGCATCTGTCATGGCTGCTCTTAATAAGATTAGCCACGCTCTAAAACGCTCCTGTAAATCTGGGCAGGATAAAGCCCACCTCCAGGCCCGGGCTACACTAACTGATTACCCACACACACTAAAAATACTCCTGGTTAAGTAAGGCTGTGCTAGAATACCTCACATTAGCATCCCGCTAGCACAGTTGGCTGTACGAACGTGTTTCAGGATTGGTCTCTGTTCTGTAGCACTGATAAAACTGTAGAAATGGTGCAGATTTCAGTTTTCACTGTGCACCAACTGCAACACATGGGTAAGAGCATGCACAAAATTAAGCCCTACTTGTTTGAAATAATATCTGGGTCATTCCTGTTAGGAAGCATCTTTTGGATATTTTTTATTAACAAAAATAAACATGCTTGTGTTGAAATTTAAGGAATATCCACTCAAACCAATTCTACCAAATGTATTTTCCATTCACCCCATGCTCACTTAATTGTGATACTGTGATTAAAAACTTAAAAATAAATAAATGAATGAAAAATGAAAATTTAGTCCAAATTCTAAGCCAGAAGTAAGTGGACACACCCTTCTCATGAACAGGTTTGTCTCTTCCAGTAAAGCCAGTGAAGAACATTCTCAATGCCTCACATACAGTGAGATTGTGCATGTCTCTCTTATTTAACACTGATTCAGATCATCAGCTCTTGAGAAGAGAGTTCAGTGCATGAAGTGTGTTCCCACTGACATGAAACTGCAGAAATGTATATTGTGTGTGACAAGGGCTCATCTCGGCCTTGAAAATATCTTTGGCCTTTGAACTCAATTTGAAACATACATTCTTTATGTTAGCATGAGGCTGAGTCCTTGCAAGCGGCCAAATGAAAACTAAAACCAAAACCACCTTCTGCAGGCGTGCAGCTCCTGCTCTGATTACATGAGCAGTGATGACAGTCGCTTCATTCAGTGTGTACATCTTTAGTCTAAACGCACTACCTGACAAACAAGTTTGATTAGATAAAGTGCAAATGGCTATACAGCTAAAGCCTGGCATACACTTCTAGCAAGAGTGCAGTAATAAATAGCACGTGTCACAAATTGCACAATAATAACTAAATAAATCCAGCTCTAGACTGCTTGGTTGGCCAACCAAATAACATATATTATGATTGTTTGTCATGTAGTGTTTTATCCAAAGATCTAAGATGAATTCTACTCTTGTAGCATCATTCACGTGTTGTGACCCTGTGTTTAGGTCAGAAAATAAAAGCGTGAGGTGCATTCATTTACACGACTCACAGAAACACACTCGTTTCGAGCCTGATCTTAGTGTAGTAGGCTAGAATTCAGTATGTTTGAGTTTAGTATGTAGAGTTGTTTCGTTTAGTGTAATGTTATTTTGTAGCCTACAGCTGAAAAGCGGTGTATGATACATTGTTGCGTCGCGCTAAATCCGACCATTTCTGTCCAGTTCAGGGTTATTTTGTTGCTCTGTAGAGCACAGGTCAGAGTCGTTTTTACAGATGCGCCCGGAGCAGTGCTGTTAAGTCTTCACAGCGTTTGTTTGCGTCATATTTCTCCAGTTAAACCACAGGCAACACTCGAGAGTTTGGTCGTTTGTATTTAATGAGACGTTTCTGTTCATTTTGGAAGCCTGGGTTGCACGCAGGAATTTATTTTTAGCAACAGAACAGCAATGGCGATGTTTCGCGCCGTCCGCGCACGTCGCCGCGCGTTAAAAGAGCCGCGAGCGGGGTTCGCGGGAGGTCGGCGGCGCGGCGAGTGCGCGCGACGTCCTCGAGATCCGTCGGAATTGTTTCAGCGCAAAACTTTCGTTATTGTCATGACGGGCGAGTGTGAAGCGCCACGGCTGCGCATGCGCACTGGAGTCCGCCTGGCCAATTTCTCAGTACTCGTGGGAGAATTTGGGTAAGAAACAGACAAATTAAAACAATCGCACGCTAGGAAAAACTGCTTGTGTAGCATTTTAGACTCTTTAATAAACCTTTATGCGCCGTCTTAGACTTCCGCGGGAGGTTTAATGCGAAGCAATAATAATGAAAGTTAGATTTAAAGTAGAAAACGCCTGGACGTGTCATCAATAATATGAGCAGCAGGAAGAGAGTATGAAATAAAGAATAGCGCGAATGAATGACACTCAGAATAGACGCAGTCGACAGAAAGGATCAAAGTGTGCATGATGGCAGGAATAAAGCATGTGTTTATCTGTGTCTGTGTAGAATAAGACAGAGCAGTGCATTCGCTCCTGTGTGCTGGGAACGACAGGAACTAGTCGTGCGAAACAAAACACGTCTCGTGCGATCGGCTCAATCATGCACTTTAAATGTCATTGATCAGCAATAATGTCGCGATTCGCCAGGCCCTGTCTTTGAATTATATAGTGAATTTAATTCCTGCTCCGCCATTTTGAGAAACTGCCTTTAAAACACATTAAAGAAAAGTGTTTTAATATCTGATCCTGTGTCGTCTGAAATATGTCATCGCAGCTCATCTTCGTCGATATTCAGGGGGAAATAATACTGCACTGTCGCCGTCGAGCTGAATCATTTCACCTCTTTCAGAGGAAACTATTTCAATATGATAGAGCTGCACGATAGAAATACACTCAAACCTTGAAATAAACGCGTTTCACAGAAAAACACACGGTGGGAAATTATATATATATATATATATATATATATATATATATATATATATATATATAATAATTTATTTTATCATCATCACCATCGTCGTCTTCAAATTTGATCTAAATCGTTAGTTAAATAAACTGTTATTTAAATAGATGTCGAAATATTGTACTTCACATCGAAAAGTAAAGCATTTGCACGGATATTTAAAATATCTGTCGAGAAAATGAACTTTGTTTAATTATATAATGCATCAAATAGCTATAAATACCAACTACAGCAGTGAAAACCGTTTCATGTCCAGATATGCGACTCTGCATTTAATGCGAAACTGTGTTGAAATGTATGAAAACACGCGCCGCGCACACAGGATCCTGTAATACGTGACAATGTTGCGAGCATTTCTTTTTGATTTCATTGTTGAACAGGGGCTTGAAAGTTTCCAGCGTCGCGGATGAAGTGCGGGCAACAGCGCTCTCTGCTGGCGACTCCGGGACCGACTCACGCGCGCTAGGCCTCATGCGGCACTGACACACACAACACTCACACACAAACACAAAACACACACAAACACACACAGAACACTAACACATACACACACACACACACACACACACACACAACACTCACACACACAGAACACTAACACATGCACACACACACACACACACACACACACACACACACACACACACAGAACACTCACACAATACACACACACACACACACACACACAGAACACTCACACAAAACACACAAACACAAATACACACACACACACACACACACAGAACACTCACACAAAACACACAAGCACACAAACTCTTACCACACACACATGCTTGCATACACAAACACACACACACACACACACACACACACACATCACTTACACAACTCACACACTCACACAAAACACACAAACACAAAACACTAACACACGCACACACACACACACACACACACACACACACACAAAACACTCACACAATACACAAAACACACAAACACTTACCACACACACATGCATGCATACACAAAACACACACACACACACACACACACACACCTCACTTACACAACTCACAGACACCTCACTCACACACACATATGGCCCATATTTACCCCCAAAATTAAAGAAAAATACATTTTAAGTCGATTTAGTGATCTCAAAAAAGGCTTAATTTTTTATGCAAAACAAATTAGTTTTTTTTTTTTTTTTTTTTTTGGATGAAATGTGACCAGTGTATCCTGAGATTCAGTCGTTATGGATTGCACACACTTAAGTTGCATGCATACAAACACAAAATAGCTACTAAATCAACATTTAAATTCGTGTTCTCAGTAGTAAAAGCACACAGCATGTGTGTGTAGAGCTCAGGAGTGTTCCAGTGTTGTTTGTAATGTCCTTC
Organism: Cyprinus carpio; assembly: GCF_018340385.1. Classification (NCBI taxonomy): domain Eukaryota; kingdom Metazoa; phylum Chordata; class Actinopteri; order Cypriniformes; family Cyprinidae; genus Cyprinus; species Cyprinus carpio. The sequence goes on from NC_056591.1 coordinate 685,459, forward strand.
AGTAAGGCTTGTGTGTTATCGTACAGTGTTCTTCAGGTTAGCTGTGCGCGGGTGTGATGGAGTCGGGCCCGAGCACAGAGTTTGATGTGTACGGGGCGATGGACTGGAAGGACGGAGTGGGAACTCTGCCTGGCAGCGAACTCAAGGTTAGCAAATACATACAGGCCTTTATTACATAAACAAGACTGTCTATGAACCTAAACATGACCGGTTTACTGCGTTTGATCTTTATGATGTTTTAATAATGCTCTGATGGCCATCATGTAGGTTAGTTGTGTACATTCAGTGTGTGTGTGTGTTTTAGTTCCGGGTGAATGAGTTTGGGGTCCTGGAGGTCATAACGGATGAGATGGAGGAGGAGAGGGGCAAAAAAGCTCACGCCACCACCACATGGAGCGTCCCCACTGCACAGGAGGGTAAACACACCACCATACGCTCGTGTCTGGGTTCATTACTGCAGTAGTCCCCCTGACTACTGCTTCTAACCAGTGTTACACAGCATCCCCGAGGAATGAACTGGAGATTTCTGTGATTTTCACATTATTGTGCTCATAACATGGTAAAAATGACTGGATTTTATACTTAAGTGGGCTGGAATGAATCGTGGGATTGCTGTTTTTCCGTAATTACACAGTAACATAATTTAACAGGAGAGACTGTGAATCAGAATGGAGTCCAATGAAAAGAGAAAAGCCTCATTTTCACAGCGATTGCAGCTGATCATGTTAGTGCAAGTGAACAGATGCAACACATTCACTGCGGTCCTGTCACAACACAGTCACCTGAAGTAATGTTCAGTTACAGCTACATTTAATCATTCAGCAGACGCTTTTATCCAAAGCAACTTACAAATGAGAACAACAGAAGCAATCAGACCAGCGAGAGAACAACAACGGTATACAAGTGACATGACAAGTCTCAGTTAGTCTAACACAGAACACAGAGCTAGAATAGAATAGAATAGATTAGAAAAGAAAAGGTAAGTACTAGTATTAGTTGGTCAAGCGCTGGTGAAAAAAAGTGTAATTTTTACAGTTAAAGTAAAAATACAAAAATGAAAGTGGTAACCTGCAAGAGCTACTTCTGCCTGATTTAAACCATATAAATTAGTTTTGTTGGTATAAATAAATGCATTTTGGTTCATTTAGAGATGTTAATGTTTTGATTTGAATATAACTTGTTAACTTAGATGTTTTTAGATTACTATTTTTTCATTGTATAATGCTAAACTTACAAGTATACTTGCAATATAAAAACGATTAAACTAGGAGTTTACTGAGAGTGCACTTCAGCGTGTTCTAAACAGGGATATACAAGTATAGAACAAGTAAAAAAACAGTATGCTTATAAGTTCATCTAGAAGTTTCTAAACAGGGATATACAAGTATAGAACAAGTAAAAAAACAGTATGCTTATAAGGGCCACTGTCCTGCAGAGTTTAGCTCCAACCCTAATTAACACACCTGAACAAGGCAATTCGTGTTTTTCGGGGATTACTAGATACAGGCAGGTGAGTTTTTATGAGGGCTGAAGCTAAACTCTAGTGGCCCTCCAGGTGGAGTTGCCTATCCCTGATCTAGAAGTTGTGAATAAAAAAGGGTTGGGTTTTACAAGAAAATACTGTCAGTCTTTATACTTCAAAATTCCATGTTTAATTCAGTGCTACTTGCTGTTTCTTTGTAATTATTTGTAAAAAAAAAAATTAGAGTGAAAAAATTAATTTTTACAGTGTATGATACCAAAGTAAAATGTAGTGGTCTAACACTTCTAGTACACATAATATGACACTTTCATGAACTAAAATAATTATTGAAATAGTACACTTACGTATTACTAGTATGCTAATTTTAATATAATTATTACTATCAAGGTAATTGGAAAATATTCTTGAACTGTTCCTAAGTTTGTTTAACAAAATGAACTAATACTATGTCACTATGATAAGTGACCTGGCAAGAATTTTTAATGTTGAATGGCATTTAAAAACTATCCAAACACACAGATCCTCCATAGACTTACACTGGAGAAGAGCACAGGCTTGTCTGATGTTGCAGGTGGTGATTGGTCAGGAAAGGGTCAGTCAGTCAAGAGATACATTTTGTTATTTAAGGGTCTTGTGTTCATTTTCCTCAGCTCTCTCTAAGGAGCAGGTCTCAAAGGAGGAGACGTCGTGGGCCCAGCGAGGCCTTGTGTGTGTCCGCTGTAACAGGAAGGGCTCGGTGGTGGACTTCCTGTCTGATGGGCTTCACTGCAGTGAGCGCTGTCTGCAGCAGGAGCAGCAAGAGTAAGTCAAGCATCACTGTCACTACTGATCATACGTGGTGTTAGTGATGAGCTGAGCCAGTGTTAAATGTGCTGGAAGTGTTTTAAGTTGTCCTTAAAAATCAGGAGTGAGTTTCAGAGGCTCTTTCTTCAGCGTGAGGCTTATTCAGTTCACTTTCAGTGTGAAAGGGCCTTTACAGTCGCCTGAAGTGTAAGCTTTGGGTTTTTCATTAATAAAAAAAAACAATAAAAAAGCCCAGCCCAGGTGAAAAAAGTAACACAAAAGTAATGTAATGCATTAATTTTAAAAGTATGTTTCCCCGACATGCATTAATTTTAAAAGTATGTTTCCCCGACACTGGAGGAGCGTGTGGTGTTTTTGCATTGTGGTGTGTTAAACAGCTGAAAGAATTTCATGCTAATTTCATGACACCTATCTGACAGCGATTAATGTGAAAGAACAGATGCTAGTGTTATCAGCGTTTCATATTCACAGTCTCACGGTGTGTGCAGGTCTCAGTCCGGGGTTTCCCAGGGGCTTAAAAAGGTCATAAAAATTTGTCCTTCCACAAATGAAGGCTTTAAAATGGTCTTAAATCAGAGCAAAAAGTCTTACATTCAGAAACAATAAATGCATTGCATGCATTGCTAAAAATGTCTTTTTCAGTATTTTTGATTGTTTTCCAATGCAGATATCTAAACATCCTTAAATCAAAATACATATTTAAGAGGCTAAATTAAAGATATGAAGTTTTGTTTACTGAGAAATGTAACAAAATTAAGTGAGTTTGTTTAAAACAAGAACAAATATTTGTCAACATGGAATGAAAACTTGTTTTTCCTTTGAATTAAGTTGATTTTTTTTGAGCCAATTTTTAGATATTTTTTCTTTTTTTAAATCAGAGGCTCACTTCATTTTGATCAATTTTCATCTTCTGTAAATGTATAAAGTACATGTATCTTGATTTAAGTATCTTTAGACATCTGCACTAGGAAACAAGACAAAAATACTGATCACTTTTGTGCAATGTGTTTAGTTATTTCATTATTCTAGTGTTTGGGAGCAGAGCGATTCAAAAAGTAATGGAGATCTCTTATAAATTGTGTTTTTTAAAGTTTTAAGTGTTGCTAGTGCAACTCATTGCATGCTCTGTAGACATTTACTTGTTTATTCATGTTTATTCCTCCTACTTGGTCTTAAAAATGTCTTTAAAATGTCTTAAATGTACCTGAGTTATCAGAAGCCCTGGCGATATGCATATAGCGATACACTGGCGACTTTGATAATCTCACTCGCACTCGTCTCTGACACACTGAATGCAGATATCTGACTCTAAAGCCGTTCTTGGCCTGTAGTGGGATCAGTGCAGTATAGTGATGTCTGTGAGGTTTGAGGAAGCTGATCTGAGCAGCAGTTGTCATGTGTTTGTTTGTGAGCACTGGGAAACACGCTTGCATTGACTGACCTCTCACACTGGTTAGAAAGAGCATTAAAATGAAGTGTGTGTTTAGAATGGAAGGCACACTGCATGCAGAATGATATAATATAAAGATAGCATGTTAAACAATATGCAGTATGTAATGATAAACATTTCAAATAGCAGAATGTTCGATTATAGTCACATGACCTTAGTACAGAGATTGAGTTACCGTCTCGTAAATAAAACAGTTGTTTAGTGTTCAAGTCTGCTTTTGTGTAAAATCATCCTGACTGACCGTTTTCTCTCTGATCAAATGAGTCAAGAAGGAAATGGCATGCAGTATGGCTTCCGGAGCATGTGTTCACAGAAAAGGAAGGTCAGCTTGAGTGCGGTGTATTTTTGTAAACACAAGGTTCCCAGCACAGTCGCTGAAAGCCTAGAAATGATATAGAAACTGTCTCAAAAGATCAAATCATAATGGCATTCACGTCTTTTTAATTTTTTTTTGTCTTCTTGTTGGAAAAACTTGCACACATACAGAAGGGAAATTCCCTTAGTCATAGTAAAATCACTGTAACACACAGCCTTGTGTGGCATATTGCTTTTGTAAAACAGCAGTGTGATACAAGACACGTCTAGGTATTCATGCATGCATAAAATTGGTAAAATGTGTATAGTATGCATACTGCATACTTACTTTAAATTAGTTTCTGTTGCTGCCCTCTCACTGATTTGTTAAACACCACAGTGTGCTGTGAAGCTTTCATGTTGTGGTATTTTCCAGCTTTATATTTAAGCTTTATATTTTTCAGGGTGTTAAGTTATGTAAGCTATGTAAGTTTTCAGGGTGTGATTTGCACCAAAAGTATGTAACACACAGTTATGCCACGAATATAGACTGTTGTTTAGAATTTCACCAGCCACGTGAAAATACTAAGTTATAGTAAGAGTGGGAGAAGAATAGTGTAGCTCTCTAGTGATGAGCTCTTTGTGATAAGATCCAGGATTTTGCACTTTTGCATCACTGATGTGGTGAATTATTGTTGCGAATCATGTAGAGCTACAAAAGCCAAGAATGACTTCATCATTTAGAATGGATTGAAAATGATGCACAAACGAGTGATGTTTCCTAGCAGAAGTGTGTTTATGAAGTCCTCACTGAAAACGTTTCATGAAAGTTTTTGGAGTTTTTACTGACACAGAAATGACTAAACATTGATATCATTCACATTTATGCTGAGGCAGTACAGCTGCTGGCAAACAATCAGAACAGTTCTATACTGTTAAGAAAGAGGCCACAGGATGTTGTGAAAGGGGTCTTCCTGTCTCACACAGACTTGTGCCATGCTAACCCAGAAAGAGAGAAAGAGACTGACTTTATCCAAACAGACAACTCTGTGTCACATTAACACCATAAACATTATTTTCTTATACTGATAACAACAAGACATATTCTTGATCACATCTTATATTGTTATTCAGACTCTAGTTGCTCGGAATCTATGCAGAAAAAGATGTTATAAAGAATCGGTGCTCTTTAAAATGGTGTTTCTGTATCAGGCTGATGTTGTCGAGGCGTGTAAAGGATGATGCTGGAAGAGTGCACGAAAATAATGTCTTGTTATGGTGCAGAGAGCTGAAGAGAGAAGGCTCCAGAACCAACGGAGAGGCGCTCGGGAGGAAGAGACCCCGTCTGACCGAGAGACTCGCTGAAGACATGGACAGCTCGATGGAGATCGCCGAGGAGGACGATGAAGACTACGTCAGTTCACTTACTTTTACTCTCCATCTTTTGTTTTTTTTCAGATTTCTCTGGCTGGTTTATGTGGCAGTGACGTGTGGGTAGCAAAGAAATAGGTCATTGTGGCGAGATACAATTTTAAAAGTCCCTAAAATCAAACGGCATTATTTTCTGGTTGCAACCTCAAAAGACTTTGCTATGTAGCGTATAGAGAGCATCTTAACCTCTAAACATTTACCTTTTTAAACACTATTACCTGTGGTACCTGTACACAACACTGGCCAGTGGTTTTTTTATCAGGTTTCAGAAGAATTAAAAAAACTTTCTTCAGCATAGTTAATCTTTGCCATGTTAAAAACAATATCTAAACAGCCTTAAATGAGATTTGCTCGTGAAGCTAAAGATGTTGGCATGTGTTTGCTTCCTGACAGATCACACACAAACTGATCTCGTATGAAAAAGATGTCAGGATGATACAGTGATCTGTATGTTTCTGTTCTGGAAGCCACTGCAGATTTACATTAGATTCCTGTTTTGATGTGTGTGTGTGTGTGTGTGTGTGTGTGTGTGTGTGTGTGTGTGTGTGTGTGTGTGTGTGTGTGTGTGTGTGTGTGTGTGTGTGTGTGTGTGTGTGTGACAGGGAGAGAAAGAAAGCAGGCGACCAGCACGTGGGGCGACGAGAGGCCGCAGGAAACGCAGAGGAGATGCAGCACTGCTCAGATACAGTGAGACACACACACACACACACACACACATGGCTGTGACACCTATATGACACTCTGTGACACCTGTGATTGTTTCCCATGATGCAGCGGTTCCGTATGGAGGCAAGAAGAAAGCGTGGTGTTGGGCCTCATACCTGGAGCAGGAGAGAGCCATCGCTGCCCCCAGTAAACTCTTCAAGGAGGTGAGACAACAGACGCTAATGTTCAGTGTCACTATTATGAAAGAACACAACCTTTGTTTCCACTTTGATTCATACATGAATATCTAGTGATGCACCAGTATAGATTTTTTTGTTGCTATGGATTATATTTTTTAGGGCTGTCAAGTGATTAATTCTAATTAATTACGCAATGCGATGATGAATTAATCTAATTAATCGCGTACACATTTTAGCTGAGATATTACCCCCAAAAGATCATTTAAAATCATTATTATGTTACATGAGAAAAGCATGAAGCAGACATTACAAAATGTAGGCCTAGTTTTTGAAAGAAATATTTTATTTGATTCAACAGAATTTTTTACCCATAAATTTCTAGGTTACAACAGCCATGATTTTTATTTTTTAAGCTGCATCTGAATTGGTATTTGGAAATATTTACATACCATTAATTGCAGCTCCAACACTGTTTGGCTACCAACACTTTTACAAATATTATCTTCTTTTATGTTCTGCGAAAGAAAGAAAGTCATATAGGTTTGAAATGACATAGGTGTGAGTAAATTATGATAGAATTTTCATTTTTAGGTTTGATATGTGTTAGTTGTTTGTGATTTATTTTTGATTTTTGGGTGAACTATCCCATAAATTATTTATTATTATTAACACACACACACACACACACACACACACACACACCCAAATATATAAATATATATATATTTTTTTTTTTTTTTTTTTTTATTATATTTTTTTTTTTTTTTTTTTTATAAAATTTATTTGAAAAGTGTCTTTATGTTCATTTAGTCTTTTATTCATTCGATTCGTTCAAAGAGTTGATTCATTCAGGAATGAACCTGTGTTGTTAGTAGATTACCTGCATTGTCAGTTGATCACGTCCCACTCGTGTCTGTGCTTTTATGGGATTGCACTCTCACGCTAATTTGTCCTGTTTAGTAAATCTGGCCCATGAACTTGTTTTCTGAGGAACTGAACAAATGTTATGTTATGTTTAAAACAAGAACAAATATTTGTCATGGGGGAATGAACACTTGTTTTCTCTATGAATTAAACTGATTTTCGGCAGATATTTGTTCTTGTTTTATTCATAAATGCATTTTGTTTTGTTCATTTTCACAGAAAGCAAGATATTGTTTTTCTCTCTCTCTCTCTCTCTCTCTCTCTCTCTTGAGTAAATGCATCTTGATTTTAGCCCCTTAACTGTCACACCAGCTTTGGAACACAGACCTAAGGATCTCTTTTTAAAGATGACAATCAGCAGATTATTGCAAAAATGAAAAAATTAAAGCATGCAAAAGTTATAGAAGCTTAAATTTACTGTAAATAAAATGTACTGTACTTTTTTTTTAATTCATATAAAATAAATATTTTACAAAATATGTTTTAATCCAAAATTGCTATAAAATTGAAGCCTTGTGTCTAAATAAGTTATTTTCCAAATCTGAAGTTGATACAAAAAAAAAAAAAAAAAAAAATTTAGCCATTATACCAAAAATAGCCACCGGGTGACACCCAAACTCCACTGAATTTTTTAAATGCATTTTTCTGTCATAAATGTTTATTTTTTTCCCCACAATATTGCTTCTATCTCAAAATAACCACCAAATATGGAATCTTGAGACTCAGACCTTTTCAACGGTATGTATTTTGTCAAGATAAAAATGTAAAAAGTTTTGATTGTAAAATAGCGTAATACAATTTGTAATATGAAACTTGACAACGCCCACTTAGGAGGAGGAGACTGCCAAAAGATTTTAAAGTACCATTTCCATGGTAACACAATGTCTGATTTCAAAATGGTTTTCACGGGACTAATTATAAGCCTTCAAATTATGTAGAATTTATAATGATTACTAAAAGATGTGATGGGAAAAGAGAAGCGCCAAGCATCCTGCCAATGGGGCGGTAACAGTTAGGAGGTGAGGGGTGGAAACTATATACCGGTAGACATGATTAACCCGTAGAAATTTGTCAACCAGTAGAGTTTGTGGACTATCGTCTCTATTGTGGTTACATGCTCATGTGACATTGGTCATGTAATCATATTGTTTGCTCGTGTTTTTTAAGCAATGCAGTTTAAAAACAAGTGATTTTAAGCCGCTGCAATGCATTCAGCAGCGTGAGAGAACTAATTTCACTATACTGTGTGCGCGCGCTGTCTGAGAGGCGCGTGAACATGAAGACGGTGCTCGTAAAGCACAGGAGTATTGAACCGAGTTAGTTTTGTCTTTGCAAGTATCCTCTGAAGCACAGTAAAAGCATTCAGCTGAGAAGGAAACAGTATATTGGATCCGGGAAGCTCTTAAAGTGACGGCAGTCTTAAATTCCTGCTGTGTGTCATTCATGTTAATCGAAAGAAAAAAGATGGGAAGTATATAGTTTATTTTGTCTGGATCACTTTTGCAACTTTAATAAGAAGGAACATATTTAATTTACACAGTGAAGAATATGCAGTGTTTTTGATACACTATATGTAGCATTTCTTATTCATTTGTTCTACTGTAGTTTTTTGTCCTGTTGCTTGTGATTAGTTTCTTATTCTTATTTAATCGCTGACTGTTTACTTCTGTGAGCTTAAGTGTTTTTTTGTTTTGCTTTTTTTGGATAGTATTTTTTTTGTGTGTGTGTGATATTGACACTGTTGACAAGAATTATGACATTTCTATGGTATCAAAAATGTTGACATCATAAAGACCTTATTTAAAGCAAAAATAACTATATTGTTATATATAGCATTACCGTGAAATAAAATAACTCATATTGCGATACAAGATTTTGGTCATATTCCCCTCCCCTACTTGATTTAAAAGTAAATTAAGAATCTTTAGAAATTTTCATTGGAAAACAAGACAAAAAAATACTGAGCAACTGCACCTTTTTGCTATGATCAGCTGGTACAATAAAAGTTATTTCTCTATTCTAGTGGTTGAGAGTAGAACTATTTAAGCCATAAGTTTAGTTTGTTTGTTTGTTTGTTTTTCTGTAAAATTAATGAAGATCAAACTTGTATTTTCAGACTTTGAATTGTTGCTAAAACAAATTATTGTCTGCTCACTAGACATTTAGGGACCGTATTAATGTATTTTGTTCCCTTTAAGTTATTTCTTACATTTTGTGTACTTGGTCTTAAAAAGTTTTAAATTTGCTTTCATAAACCTGCAGAAACCCTGTAATAAATGTGCAAAATTATCACAGTTTTTTTTGGCATTATGGGGAATGAAGTGTATCATTAGCATAAGTTTGTGACATAAAATGTGAAAAAATGAAGGAGTCTGAATATTTTATTCATTCACTGTAAGAATTATCAGCCATCTGTATTAGTGAACATTTATTTGCTGGTGCATCTCGAGCTGTACAAGGAGTGTATAACTGGACTCTGTGTGTGTGTGTGTGTGTGTGTGCGTGTGCAGTATCAGTCATTTCCACAGTGTAAGAATGGCTTTAGGGTTGGCATGAGACTGGAGGGTGTCGACCCTGAACACCCGTCCATGTACTGTGTCCTCACCATCGCTGAGGTAACAACCAAAACTTAAATACTTTCTAAATAGTCCATATATGTTCTATGTATAGTAAATGTTGCAACATGATATTTTAAAGTCATGTTTCTTTCCACCTTGTGGCTGAATTGTGCATATTTGCAGGTGTTAGGACATCGGATCAGACTGCATTTTGATAAGTATTCGGACTGCTATGACTTCTGGGTAAATTCCAACTCTCCTGACATTCATCCGGTGGGATGGTGTGAGAAAACCGGACACAAGTTGCATCCACCTAAAGGCAAGAGACACCAGCGATTCAAAGAACACCCACAATTCAGTTCAAACGTTCAAAGGCCAAATTGTAGTTGAGAAGAAATGGTTCTGTTTTGGATGTAAAAGTCTACATATTTTTCACTTGTATGACTAAAGTGTAGCAGTATGTACTCTTGTTCCTCACATGGCTTGTGTGTGGTTTTTGTGTTTCTGTAGGGATGAAGGATGAAGAGTTTAGCTGGTCCTCTTACATCAAACTTAATAAAATACAGACGGCACCCAAAGCCCTCTTTCAGAACCAGAACATGGTGAGAGCATCACATGACTCCAGATGAAGCCACATGAGATGTGTCCCATCTTCCCCCAGATGGCACTGTTTCACTTCATGTAATAAAGCACTTAAACTAGTTAAAATCAAAGAAGACATCCACAGCACATTTAACCTACATTGAACACTCCACTTGTATTATTTAACAGTAACAGGACATAGATGCAAGTGAAACAGAATGTTAGGTAAATCTTGACTTGATTTTAGCTTCAGGATTTCATTGCATCATGAAATGCTAAGAAATCGTTGGTTAATACAATAATTTAGGTTGTAAGTTATTAAAACTGAATGAATATGCTGTGTTTTTCAGACCGTGACGCCGTCAGGGTTTAGGGTCGGTATGAAGCTGGAGGCCATCGATAAGAAGAATCCCTCGTTCATCTGTGTCGCCACAATTACAGACATGGTGGACTGGTATCGCACTTTGACACTGGTTATGACTACTGGACAGTATTCCTGCTGTGCCTTTCCTGGACTCAATATTTTTATCTTGGAAAGGATCATATTTTACATTTTTTTTTGACAACTGGCTTATGTTTACAAATGTTGTTTAAGGTGATTATGTTTTAAGAAAGTTATGACTACTGGTAATTTCATGTTAGTAAATGTTAAAACCCCAAGTAAAACCTGACACTTTCCAAAATGTTAAAACCCCAAGTAGGAATAAATCTAATTGTTTTATATTATTTTAGTATTTATTACTTCTTGTTTTTTTTTTTTAACTGACTATAATAGATGCAATATAGGAATAAATCTGAACAATAATTAAATACTACTTCTTGTTTTTTTTTTTTATAAAAAAAACTAGTTATCTGTTGAACTAATATGTTTGAATGGTCCATAACATGAACAATACAATACTGAAATCATCATATTTGAAGCCATGTGGTTTGTAGAAAAACTAACATCTGTTGAAGCCATGTGGTCCATAACAAATTGAAATCATCATATTTTAATTTTGAATCAAACTTCATGCTCATAAAAAATTGTTTGAAAATGCTGATGAAATTGATGAAACTGAACAGGCTTAAATCTATCAAAAGACTAAGCTGAGTATCTTGTCAATTATATCAGTCGTAATAAGTCATGAAGACACAAATGGGGCACATTCTCATTCTTATGAGTGACCCAGTTATCATTCTGTGCTCATCATCCATTCTCTGCTGAGTGTGTGTGTGTGTGTGTGTGTGTGTGTGTGTGTAGAGCAGGCAGAATGCTTTTAACTGCTCATCAATTACTCAGGAGAAGGAGGAGGATAGTACCACAGTGAACACACACACACACACACACACACACGCACACACACAAGGTGAAGGAGGAGGATAGTACCACAGTCACACACACACACACACACCGTGTCTTTAGCTCAGATCACACAATCTCATCTGACAGCTCTGTGTATTGAGTCACAGCGCCTCCTGAACATCGCATCACCATTTGTTTCACTTTATTCAAACAAACCATTTCAGGAGTTCAGGAAAATTGGTGTCTGTTTGAGTACATAATTCACCAAAAGCCGCATCAGATGTTGCTGGTTATGAGCAGTCTGGGGCTGGTCAGCTTAACTCCAGCACTGCTGTTATGATCGTTAGATCACTCCTTCTAAACTAGCTTTGCTTCAGGACTGAGTAGAGACCCAACACAGCCTCACAAATGTTTATCCTACTTAAACAATCAAAATGTCCTTAAAATCCAGTATTGAAATGTATCAACATTACCTGCTGAAACATAACAAAATACAACATTTTTAAGCATTTGGTTGAATGTTGATGCTTTTATGCTTTTGGGAGACAATAAACCACAGGAAAAGAAGTAATTATGATGTGTACAATTAATGTAGACAGACAAACAACAAAAGATACATTGCGCGTCCCTTTTAAAAGTTGATGAGTTTTTGTTGCTCTCTTACCTGCACATGAGTATTTGGTTCTGATTTACCAGAATAGTTTTTCCCTTCTGTCTCTGACTGTCAGGTGTGTGCACCATTTTTTGAACTGTCACGACTTGCGCAGATGGATTGAAAAACCCTGTTAATTGGTGTATTTCATTGTATTTTAATGCATGCAATGTCTGTCCCAAACAAGATAAGAAATACTTATATAAAAATACTTTTTTTTTCCAAATGTTAAAGAGCAAAATTTTATGGGAGGAAATGGATTCAGGGTTTTTGAAACATTGCATGAAATGCGTGAAATAGATTATTTTTTCAGTTGCATTAAATTGCATTTGTGTATTTCTTCCTTTCCACAGGTGTGATGCAACGAGTCCTTATATCCATCCGGTTGGCTGGTGTCAAGAGAACGGCAGGACCCTCACCACCCCTCCAGGTGATGCAACACGCCAACACAAATATCACAAATCATTTTTTGAAAAATGTACAAAAAAAACAAAAAAAAACAACAGAATTTTAAAATACTATTATGCAATTGCCTGCTGTAGAAGTAGCCTATTCCTATGTTAAAAGAGCTTGTGGAAGGAAGAAGGAAAGTTCAGGTCTGTGTATTTTTGAAGCTCATTAATTTGCGGATCTCCGATAATATGTAGTAAGATGTTAGGTTTTTGAGCTGCTTTAGATCTTAGCATGTGAAAGCCATTCCAGCTGAAATGCAGACTAGCTTCAGAAAGTGTCTTCAGAGGGACTTCAGTGTGAGGACGTGGTCTAGAGGATGACGCGTGTTTATACTGACCTGACTTCAGACTTCTGCTGGGGATTCAGATGTATAGTAGTGACTCAGCACCTGGAAAATCACATGGACATATTGAATCTAGTTCTTTATTGCACAGTCCTCTGCAAGTCAATTGTTGAATCAGAGTTTCTGCGGGTCTTAATTCACCCTTCCACAATTTAAGGCCTTAAAAGGTCTTAAATTGGAGCAGAAAGTCTTAAATTCATAGATTAGTGGCATTAAATGTTGCTTGCGCTAAAAAAAAAAAAAAAAAAAGGCAGTATTTTTGTTTTGTTTTTCATTACAAATATTAAAACCTCCTCAAATAAAGATACAATTACTTACGATGCAAAGATATGAAGACTTTTTTTCTGAACAAAATGATGTGCATTTATGCTTAAAACAAGAACAAATATCTGTCAGTGGGGTACAAAAACTTGTTTTGCCTTTGAATTAAGTTGATTTTTCTAAGCCCACTGGCAAATATTGATCATTTTTTAATCATAAATTCACTTCATTTCCAGCTTTTGTGTGTGTGTGTGTGTGTGTGTGAAATGAATTAAAAAGCTATGTAGATTGGTTGGAAGTTGTATTTTCAAGCTTTGAATTCTTGCTTAAAAATATTGTGAGCTGATTAGACATCTACATTTAGAGACCATATTGACATATTGTGCTCCTGTTGATTTATTGCTTAAATTTTCTTTAATTGGTCTTTAAAAGGGCTTTAAAAAGTCTTAAATTTACGTTGACTATACTTGCATCATTTCTGATTTGATTATGTCATTCCTAATGGGACAGGACGAGTAGTTCGTTCTCTCTTAAAAGATGTCCATTAGTTTTTATTTATTTATTTTTTGCAGTGTTTAATGTTGTCTCTATCACGATAGTTCAGCAGGGAGCGGACCAGCCACAAAGTCAACTTTTAGGATTGTCCCATTTTCAAAATTATCTGATAATACACCATAAAAACCAGTGAGTGCTGGGAAACATCATGTTTTCATCAGTCCCTCAAACCTCACTCTCTCTGTGCTGTAGGATACCCTGAAGTGAAGAACTTCTCCTGGGAGAGATACTTGGCAGAGACCAACTCGTTACCAGCTCCTGCTCGAGCCTTCAAAGTGGTGAGTGCATGTGCTTCTTGCCAAACATCTCCAGGTCCTCCGAGAGACCCGAGGTGCCTGAACAAGCCTCTCTCTGCAGAAACCTCCTCACAGTTTCCAGCACAATATGAAGTTGGAGGTGGTCGACAAGAGGAATCCTGCACTGATCCGAGTGGCCACAGTGGTTGATACAGATGAACATCGACTGCGGGTGAGAAACTATATTTTGCACACATAATGCTGGCTCAGCATGAATTTCCATGTTGGTCCAGACCGGTCAGCTGGTTGACCTTGTTTTACATTTTAAACCCTGATGTATGAAATAATAATAAAAAAAAAATAAAAAAAAAAATATATATATATCATATATATATGATATATATATATATAATATTAGTTTTAAATAAAACAGTTTATTGAACCTGTAGACAAAATATTTAGAAAAAATGTGTTTTCTGTTGTTTTAGGCCTATCTAGGGTGGCCACTTGGTTATTTCTCTGTTGCAAGACAGTAGGATACATTTAAAAACATGCTTTAAATCATCAATAAGCTTTGTTAATGGTGACCAGCTCTGTGACTGGAACTCAGTTTGCACAGGTTTGATTAATACAATGTAATTCACACTAAAGGACCTATTCAGTCTACTCAGTATAATAACAGGCAGTGTAATGTATTTGTGTAAATGTAATTAGTTACTGTAAGAATCTTTTTGGTTACTTTGGTTTGGAGTTTGACTGGTTATCAAAGATATCAGCAACTTTTACTCACTACTTGATAGCATTTTTGAATAAGTGTATTTACTCTTTACTCCAGTACTGTACATTTGTGATGATTAATGCAGTTTTTTAGCATGGCACCTAACTTTTTCTGTGGCAGTTTATTTCTGCTACAAAATAAGTGATATCGCCATCTACAGGTTATTGAAGATACTATATCTTGTGCGTTTTGCCCTTACTCGCTCAAATTTGTCAACACGGCTGCTTTACATGAATGTGAGCGCATTAGCAGCTATTTATGAATCGCAGGTGTTTCATATATGAGATGAGGACATGGCTGAGACCTTCTTGAAGGATGCTGCTTTACTTATGCTCTTTTTAATCTAAACTCAGGACATTTAAGAGGCTGTTGTGTCAAACTTGATTTTTTTTGCAATTTTGAGGTGTTCAGTTTTATTTTGAAATAAATATGACCAGAATGTGATCTGCTTCTTGCTCATGTACTCAAGAAATCCACTTTGGATCATGCATTTCATTACTGATTTCTTATGCTGTTTCACAGCATTATCACTCTAATTGTCAGTGAACATCCAATGATGCAGTGCTGATTCAGCTGATGGTGATCCCATGACAGAATCTGATCTCTCAGCCGTCTGTTTGGGAGTTTAGAAGTGACTTCAGAATGACTCATCTGTACTTCCCTCCGTGTGGGCTGCAGGGAAGCTCTGTTCCATATAGAAATCTTATTTTGAACATGATCTGTCAGTCCTCCAGCTGATAAATGTCTACTCTTCATGCACACGAATAAATGTAATGTGTGGAGTTTGTACCAAAGCCATTCTAATGCAGATTCTTGTGGTTGTAAGTTTTCTGTCATCACTCAGAAAATGGCTGAAAGTTTCAGTTCAGTGTATGCACTTAGCTCATGTTTCACTTTTTTGATGCTGATTGTATTATATAAGCCTTATTGAATTATATATTTGAAACTGCGATGTTTTCCAAAACGGAAAGAAAGAGCAAGACTCAGTTTATATTAGAGATTGACAAGGCCAAGCATTCACAGCTGTTCACACTAAATGAGCAGCAAAGTGATTTGAAGACATTCATTTTAAATGAGAGTTAGTGGTTTGAGGCAGCATCAACGATTGTTGGCAATGCAACAAAGATTGGTCATGACCAATGTGCCGACCACCAGTGGGTATGTAGACATTATTCAGTAGTTGATTAGGATGACCTTGCTATCGACCAACAGGCCTCATTCCCAAATGTTGCACGAAGCAAAGTGAAAGGTGATTTTAATCAGGGTATCCTTTGGTCATTTTTGAGTGCAATGTGCAGCAGTCTGCGTTCATGCCGTCTGGGGTCTCAAATTTATCGTAATCATTTGGCTGTAATTACACATGTTGGATCCAAGAGGGCAGCAGAATCCACACACATCATTTACACGGACCGAGAGAAATAACAGATGTCACTGTCTGTCTCACACTCACACAGAGAGCTGTGAGATCTCCCTACTCTCACGCTCACGCTGTCTGTCTGCTCAGCCGTCATTCGTGATCCTCTACAGAGGTCCTTCAGTCTCTCTCTTAAACACCCAATCAATACTTGGTTTACACGTGTCCGTCTTGTTCATGTGTTAGAGCCGTATAGTGCACGACCTCCACCTCCAGTGCTGCTCTCTCTCATCACCTCTGTTCGCTGACATTCACCAGAGCTCAGTGCCATGCACTGGATGGATTTGTTGGATTCCCACAGCGTTTTCAAATCCCCCATCAATATTTCCTGAAGTAGCTGTAATTGACTTGGAGGAAAAAGACCTTTACGTCCAGGTCTTTGATGGTTCTCTGCAACACACTCGACTATCCCACAGGACAGAGACAAAAGGGTTTGATTTTTTTTTTTTTTGCCTGTTCGACTCGAACCTGTTCGACTGTAGGGTGCCTGTGGAGTAGTTTATTTGATAGTATTTAAAAAAAATCTTAAATCCATGGCTTTATAAAAAAAAAATAAAAAATTAATTGCATAGAATGAAGCCCAACAACAATTGTTCCCTATCTGTCGGTCACTTTGAGTTAGGATGACATTAGGGATTTTAATTGGGAGCACCAATCACATTTGAGTTTAAGAGAAATGGCCAATGAGAATTGGCCAGTGGATTTTGCGTGCCAAGCCACTCCCCCTTACATACGGTTATATAACGTGGCAGCGTGCATCCACTCATTCAGATTTTTGCTTCGGAACTGAGTGGTGGTGTAAAGAGTAATCCACAACAATTTACCTTGGAGTAGTGAAGAGGGCTGTACTTGGTTGACATGACGGCGCAAACAGCGGTGTCCCTGCTCCTGCGATTCCCCTGGGCACTTCAACTAAAAGAACAATTTCTTCTAGAAAGCAAATTGAGAGTGCTTTTTTTTGTTGTTGTGTGTAGTTGTTTTTAGGGGTATACGTCCGTGTCCTCTTGGTTGCAGTTGGTTTTCTGAGGAATGGAGGAGACCCCCCTGTCAGGTTAGTGCTCTGGGAGATAGGAGGATTACAGTGGGAGCAAATCCGCTGGGCCAGTCCCCTCGGGCCTCCCACTCCTCATGCAGCACTTGTCCCCAATAATTCTACTGGCCTGTCACATGGCTGTCCCAGCGTTTCATTCGGGGATTCACCAGAGGATTAGATGTCGATTACAGCATCAGGGGATGGGCTATCATTCTCTGAGGATGAAGATTTGTCAGCCAACCCAGAATTGACAGCCATGCTTGCAAGGGCAGCCTGTGAGGTTTGGGTTGGAGGTGAATACACAGCCCAGCCATGAGCACTCACGTCTGGGTGGTTGGTTTCTCGGCGTGGAGCACGGCTCACAATTGCATTCTGAGGTGCATGAGGAGGTCACCAAGTCGTGGAAGGCCACTTTTACGGCCAGAAGCCACTCATTGACCTCCTCCATCCTCACTACCCTCGATGGCTGGGGGCGGCCAGGGGGTACATTGACATTCCCCTGGCAGAGAGAGCAGTTGTGGTGCATCTGTGCCCACAAAACGCCGCCACTTGGAGGAATTGTCCACGCCTCCCGTCCAAAGCCTGTAAGCTAATGTCAGCTCTTGATACCAAAGCTTACAGTGCTGCTGGCCAAGCCACCTCAGCCCTGCATGCCATGACAATCCTGTAAGTTCACCAAGCCAAGGCACTCAAACAGATGCACAAGAATAGGACTTCCCTCACGGTAAACCTGTGTCTTCCCCTGGGCAGATTCCGTTCAGTCCATCTCTGTTGATAGTAGCTCCATCCCTACTCCCAGGTAGGACCTACCTCAGAGACCTATTCCATATATAGACCCCTCTGGGGTCAGTCCATATTAGTGTCTCCACATGTCACCTCCCTTCCGGTAGGATGTGGTCTTCATAGCGGCCTTCTCCTTGGGACTTAGGCTCGCTTCCACAACATTTCCATATGGCATAGCTGAAAAAAAAAAGAAAAAAGGATCTGAAGCAATCTTTTTTCTTGAAGTTGAAAAAATTCCTTCTTTAAAAAAGTTTTTGTAGACAGAACAACATGGCCTTCTCCAGCAGAGATGTACTCACCATTGGCCCCTCTCGGTACAAAGGTCAGTGAATTTGCGTTAGGGCATTGGGAAGGTTACGACTTATGCATCTGCATTTGCCTTGGCACCCCATGGCTTGTCAACATTTGCAGTGCCAGAAGTTGTAAAGGCATTCAGTGTTAGTGGCACTTTCCATAGGGACCCCTAATGTCATCACAACATAACTCGTAGTGACCGACAGATAGTGACCGGGATCTTTTATAGCTGGGACCGCTCCATCCTTCAGTATTAAACAATGTGCTAATCCAGTGTCGAACTGGGCCTTGTTTATATACATTTGTCAACAAACACGCTTGTGACACTGCATTGCTGCTTCGGAAAAACAAACTGCATTCACTGTTTACATAATGTTGGGTCCTTTAGGAAGCTGAACAAAGTTATCTTTCCCTTACAACCAAAAACACACTTCTTTAGAGACATTCTTCCCGAGCAAGTCCTGTGCAGCGCTGCTGAATGAAGCGCATTGATGGGTGCGCTCTTGCTCTCGCTCCGGTCGATGAAACATTACTGGTGTGCATCTTGAGACAAAACAATGGCACTGATATATTTTAAAATATGTCAGTGCAAGTTTATTTCAGTTGAAACAGCTCAGACATGCATTTAATATGGGACTAGGCTTAAGCCTGGTCTGTGAAATGGGGAAAAACTATATAGACCTTGAAAAAATTAAAAATGATGAAAACATAAAACAAAATTACTAAAACTTTAACTAAAAGTAAAAAAGAAAACGTAAATATGATAATAAACAAAGAAAATATAAGAAAAAAAAATATATATAATAAAATAAATAAATAAAACTATACTAGTAAATCAATTGTTTGAGCCATAAATGACATTAAGAATTTTGTAAGATGTATCTTTATCTTAAGAGTGATTTTGTTTTTGATATATGTATATTTTGTGTTATTTGTATTGTATTATGTGACTCTGGCTAGTTTTATACATAATACATGTGTAACAATTTGAAGACGAATACAGATGAACCGAGGGAAAAGCTATCATTCATGTTTTTGAATCTTGATTAAGTGTAAAATAGTTTTTAAGTTTGAGTTCTTTTATAATGTAACTTGACAAAAAGTAAACTTTTACACTACAAGTTACAGATTTACATGCCAAATCCTTTGTGCAATACCGTTGTGGAAATAGCGAAGAACGGGAAAAGGATCAATATCATTACATCAATTATGCTAAAATTACACTGATTGTGAATGAAGCTAATTGAAAACGAGATGATAGAGATAGAGATGAGAGAGATGATGAATGGATGCAGTCATGGATGGACGAGTGCAAACTGGAAAGAGATTAAAAGAGAGCGAGACTGATGATAAGACTGCAAATGAAACATTTCTTTATCTCAAACTATCTTGCAGTGACTCACAAAAGCCAGTCTGGTCTGGATGGGCGGCACAAAGCCAGTCTACTCAGCCTCCACATAATGACTGTCAGCTGTGCTGTGAACACCACTAAAAACACGGCTCGCCTTTTTAGACTGTCCCTGTTCCTGCTGTCCGGCTGATTTCCCAGGAACCCGTTTTATCTCAGTCCTGGAGAAAGGCTGTCATTTAAGGGCCGTTGCTCTTTTCTTCTCATTGTTGTGACTTTTCAAAGAGTTCAGGAAGTCTAAAACACAATATGACTGAAACACCCTGCCAGCCGGCTGATAGCTGCCAACGTTTCTTTAAGATTTCAGTTTGAACGTTAATATCTCTAGAGATGTGCATTGCAATATGAAGACAATCTTCTCAAGGGACCTTGAAATGCTAGTAGCCATGCTGCTCCTGGTTTCATCTGAAGTGCGGCAGGGTGTTTTGTACCTTATGTAAGAATAAAATCTATATTTATTGCCACACAACCAGCTTCTCCTGGAGCAACCTGGATGTAGGAGTCTTGATTAAGAGCACAACATTGACAAGTTGTTCATTCCAGGATCAAACCAGCCACCAGGGGCAAATCAATGTGTGGGTTGTTAAGTAATGTCTAAGATACTAGTAAATTTACTACCACAAACCTTAGTAAATCACTTTGTATGATTCATTTAATTCAGGAGTATCAAACATATGGCCCGCAGGTCGAATGCAGCTCACAGGTGTCCAAACCAGCCTGTGGGAAGATTTGAACAATAATATAAAATAATAATTAATACATTATTTTGAAAATTAAATAAAGTATATTCGATACAAAATTTTATTTTTAACTTAAATTGCAATTTTTTTTTATTTTGTTGATATTAAGCCTTGGGACACTTAACAGACATGCACGTTATAAATCAGACTTGGAAGGACAGATAATTAAGGTGAAATGCACAAAAAGGTATTCTGTAAAGTCATCTTACAGAAACTGACCATTTAATCACAACCCGTGGCTGTGGTAAAAGTGCAATATTAAACGACACTATGAAAGGCACTTGGCAGTTTAGGATTGAAAAGTTAGCAAGCTAGGGGTGTGCGATATTTATCATCTACTATAATAGCATAATTGTCTATTTACTTTGCGAGCTAACATTATGTGACTCACTTTGCAAAAAAACAAACAAAAACATGTCTTGAGAGTCTCTCACTGGGGGCTGAATGCTATTAGAATGCTGTTATAATATAATTCAACATATGGAGGCAGAAAAATGCCTTGTAAGAAATTTTATATTTATGGCATGATAGTTAAGTAATATCACACGACCAAGAGTGTTGTTTTCCCGAATATCAGCGCCATCGCAAATCCACAAAAAATTTAATGAGTTTCGGTATAGACACAAAGTTGTCTGTTTTTGTTCTGTTTCACAACCAAAATATTTATTTTACAAAGCAGGAGTAGAACATTTGTGTGTCTCCGATCAACACAGTGTGTTTTGTTACTGAATGAATTCAGTATTTTTTGTTATTCAATGATTCAGTGGCCCAATCATAAAGACAGTCACTAGTTACATTTTTTAAAATGAATCAGCCATTTTGAACGAATCATTTGAATGAATGAGTCAATGAATCATACATTAGGACTTGCCGCCACCTACTGGCGATGTTAGTTTTGATATTTATTTGTACCAAACAAGGTACTATCTCAGAAACACACTTGGCAAAACATGGGTTAATTAATTATTGCAAAATATGGTGTAATTATTCAAATTAAGTATATATGTATATATATATATATATATATATTGCACTCCTCTAAAATAACCTAGCATCATCTTTTGAAAAAAAACCCCAATGTTTTCTTGTAATTTTTTTTTGAAATTGTAGTTTGTTTTTTATTGTTGTTTTTGTAACATATTTTATTTTGGTTAATATTGATGTCATTGTAACAAAAGTAATTCGGCTTATGTGAGTTTGTATTCCCAATTTAAATACTTCCATCTAAAAGGAACACTCCTACAAATACATATGCAGTAAGATCAGCCACAAAAATGACTATGTTCATGCCTTTTCATCACTAATGTTTCACTTGCAGTAGGATTAGCAAAGAAAATTGTGTGAAAAAAATCCTGCCAGTAGTTTTTTTAACACCAAAAGAGGGTTTGAGCTGGTGCAAGCTGTTAGTAAATCTGGAGATTTGCTAAATTCACTAAATTCAGTGAGGTTTATGTTTAAAACAAGAATGAATAATAAACTTTAATATGGACTTTAAATGTCAAAGATTTTAAGATATATTTGTATAGTCCATAAGTATAAAATGTATAAGTGTACAGTATGGTGCATCATTTGGGATGCAGTTTTATTGTTTTTGCATTGTAAAAGAGTGATCTGCATTGCTCTCTTTTAGATCCATTTCGATGGCTGGACAGATGAATATGATTACTGGATGGATGCAGACAGCCCAGATATTCATCCTGCCGGGTGGTGCGCCAAAACCGGACATCCACTGCAGCCGCCCATCAGTGAGTACAGACTGATATCACACGAGCAGTGTCCTTCCCGCGGCAGTCATTAGCTAATAGACCCGTTCGCGATGCAGCAGCTGTTACAGATGTTAATCAGCAATGCTTGAGGCCTTCGAAGACACTTGGCTTTGGCCAGATTTTAAGACAGCATCACATGTCCCTCTTATGTATAAAACAGGCAATGCACAAAGAAATAATATTTTATTTAATACTGTAAATCTCTATTAAATATTTGTATATACATTAAATGGACGATTTGTTTTGTGTACAATATTTAATATTGTGCATTATACTAACACTATTAAATTCATTTAATATGTTCCAAATATTTTTCTGTACGACCAAACAAGAAACTGACTAAGATTAGATTTTTTTAGGCATGTATAATGCAGAGCAAATATGTTTTACGTAGATGTTTTTACACTAGGGGTTTTTGTTTTGTTTTGAGAGAGAGAGAGCACGAGAAAGTACTCACTGCTTTTTTAGTGAATCAGACAAAACGTACTGTAATCCCAACCCTAAATGTTGAGTTAACAGCGTTGTGTATCGTCCATAAATAGACTGCCTCAGACTCTCTAAATGACAGCCATATTCCTCGTCATTTCATAGAAAATTGTAGCCAGTAGAGAGAGAAGGTATGATGTGGGTATAAAGGAGGGATGGAGTGTCTAACAGTCCTCTCTCTTCCTCTCATGTCAATATCTTCTATTAGCTCCAGAGGATGCTGGGAAAATGCTGTTGAACAATGAGCTTTTCTCCAGTCAGTCTTGCTGATAATCTTCTTCTCGTTCTCATCCCCTTCCTCTGTGTCCATGGAAACGGAATCGGAGCAATGTTTAGAAATCAGCAACTGGCATCAGGATGTGACCGACTTACTGAGAGAGAGAGAGAGAGAGAGAGAGAGACAAAACGAGTGTGAGAAAAGAGAGAGAAACCAGAAAACCAGGGAAAGAGAATACATCCATTTGAGTCTGTATATCTTTATATATGAATCTGAGTCTATATACACTCTCTTTAAAAATCTATATCTACTCTATTAATAACTGACACCAGAAATGACTGAGGGACAGCCATAATTAAAAATTAATATAAAAATATATGCAAATCATTTCACTCAAGGTTTAATAGACTGATATGTTCACTGAATATTAGAAAGTCTCAACACTTTAAAGGGTAAAAGATTAAATCTAAAACAATAAAAGTAGGAAAAGTAAATGATGGAAACAAAATAATAATAATAAAAATAATAATATGACAACAAAAAGAACACAAAATATTTAATTTGAAGAAAAATCAACCCCTGGGACATTAGAGTGTCCAAAGCTGAAGAAACACTCATATGTGCAAATTACATTTGATTTTATTATATCTTGTCTTGGTGAAGCTCGTGTATGTGTAATCAGTTATCAAAAACAGTCAGTGAAAACTCTGTGTGTAAGCTGATATTGTGCGTTCCAGAGTGAGGATGACGTATAATGTGTGATGTGTTTCTGTGTGTGTCTTCAAAGCTCCTCAAGACATGTTTGAGACGTCTGAGCAGAGCGGCTGTCCTACGCCAGGCTGTACAGGAGTGGGTCACATCAAAGGAGCCCGCTACTCTGGACACCACAGGTCAGTGTCAATAAATAAACAAATTAATCACACCTTTCTCTTTAATTAATCCTGATTAATTGCATATTAATATTATATATTTGTATTGTCATAATTTCATGTTGAATTTTGTAAATTAATGTAGAAACAACATAAAGATGGTATATTTGAAATCTGTTTAATGGCATCTGTTTACTAAGTAGCCTATCTAGCTTAATTTTTATTCAAGCTACAGAAGTGACTCAGTGAGCAGAGCAGTGAGGGATTTCTCTTTTTCTTTTTTTTGTTCTGTGATTTACATCAATGACAGACTGCAGCAGGTTTCACTTTAAAAGCAGAAGCACCTGAGCAGATCTGACACACATCCGAAATTCTCCCAGTTCATTTAGGACTTTTTAACTAATTAAAGATTGTGTTTATGAAGTCACTGGCCAAAAATGAGCATTTTGACATGTTTTTGTCCATAGAATCAAGAAGGGGAACTCTATTGCTGATGTGTGATGTGGTCAAACTGTGTATTTCACAACTCATTTTTTCCCATCTCCTTGACATATTGCATTAAATTTGTACATATGCCATGTTGTGTTGATGCTTTGGAAACAAAACAAAATTTTCAAAAAAGCAAAAAAAAGTGAGGCAAGAAAGCTTCGGTATATGTCTTCTGCATAATCGATACCTAGCAACAGCTGCTTCTCTGGTGACACTAACATACAGTGGTTTGGAACCAAAAGACAAAGCGTGAACACAATCCAGCGGAGGAGGGGAATCAGTCGAACTCTAGTCAAATAATAATTTAATGCTGTAATGTATGTACTGTTTGGTAGGGCTGGGCGATATAGCTAAAAAGATTATCATGATATAATGTTTCATATCATTTGATATCAATAATTATTGATTTTTTTTTTAAACAGCAGGAGAAAAAATATTTAAATTTGACCACTGTATTTTTAATCTACCCAATTAATTGAGTCAACAACTAATTTTAGTTTTAACAGTCAAACACAAAATAAAATTGAAACAAATATCTCCTTTCTTATATTTTATATGCAGATTAAATAATTGTAAAGGAAACATTTGGCCTGTTTCCTGAGGCCACAGGAGGGCGCGATGAGCAAAATACAATAAAACAACGGCTGTCTATAAAAACCTGAATAATTTCTAAACTAATATTTCTAAATCAAAATT
The DNA here is from genome assembly GCF_018340385.1 of Cyprinus carpio. Taxonomy (NCBI): domain Eukaryota; kingdom Metazoa; phylum Chordata; class Actinopteri; order Cypriniformes; family Cyprinidae; genus Cyprinus; species Cyprinus carpio. Next base: position 710,588 of record NC_056591.1, read on the forward strand.
GTATAAACAATAATGAACAAAACAGCATCATGTATTTATGCATAGCTTAATACAAACAGCCAAAGCGCCAATCACGCGATTGCATGTAAAACATATGAGACGCAGTGGAATGGAATAGAACCCCCACAAATTATCCAGACATGTTTTCTAAAAGTTGATTCTCTTTTATCTTTACATGGCTTTCTATTTATCTCTTGTGCGAGACACGAGTGCAACAGTCATAGTTGTGCTTCTCAAAAATGCACCGAATATGCATTCTGTGTGAATGGTTGGTTTGGGTTTAAACCTGACCAATATCTTCTCCACACTGAGCTTCTATATTTCTCTAATATTTTGTATGGCAAATGCAGCAGCGGCGTGTCTTACGGGTTAAACTGGATAAACTATTAAAAACATTAAAATGCAACAATGAAACTTACATCATCATTATCTCGTGCGCCGCTGATAAGGCTCCCTGATGCACACTTAAAATTCAAATACACCGTTTTTGCATTTGAATGCGAATTTTATTTTAAATTCGACTAATATTCCTTTTTTTGATTCACGGTCTCCTCATCGCAGGCAGGTACCGCACTCATTTCAGCATGTGTTCGAATGTTCTGTTGGCTCTCTGCTTGTCACTCATAACGTGCTGTCATGCGCTATATGGAACATTTTTTCTTTCGTTATCGAGGATGGTGTACCGTCGATAAATATAGATACTGTGTTGTCGCCCAGGCCTACTATTGGGTATCATAGTTTTGTGATAAGCTTGCACTCTAGTGGTGACCCATATAATGATGTATGGAGAATCAAGCTGAGTTACAGTTCAGTAAAAATTACACGAGTTGCTCAGCAGACAGTTGTGTCACATTATCATTCAGTTGCCAGCATACACAACAAATGCAAAGGAATGCTCTGGTTTCAATTCAAGATTTATGGCTGCAGTCTGTGATGTGCTTTCAACAACAGAAAATAATTTCAACTCATCGCATTGAAAAAAGCCATGTGTACACTAATGCACTTACATTGGTGTGGAGTCTTTGCTGCTCAAAAAACTTAATAAATGTGATTTAAAGAGACATTACATTTCTGTCATTATTTACTCATGTTGATCCAAACCCATTAGACACAAGTGAAGGTATTTTTAATATTCTCTCATCATTTTGGTAACTTTGCATGTTCTGTGTCTCTGTGTTAATGAATGGATCTGTTTCATCTGATACTCAAACACATGTGACGCACGCAGTGAATGTTTTGCATCTCCGTCTTAATATATGAGAGACGAACATGAACTTCATCTCCAGAGCTGCTCTGAGAGTCACTTCACCAGCTTCACAGCATTTACTTTGAGACAAAACGACCCTCAAATACACACTGAAACTATAATATCTTCACTGCAAACCATCAAAAAGTCGGGTTTCACTTGAACAAATTATGACAGAAATGTATTACTATTGTATACTAAAATGTAATTGTCAAGTAATTATTATTATTATTATTTGTTATTTTAAATACATAAAATAGTAAAAGTATTGTTATACAGTGCTGTTGTGCAGCATCTTATTCGACAAATAAAAATGCAGTGTTTTGTTGTAAATTAATTGTTTTCATTTCATTACATTTTAAAGATTGTTTAAATTGTTACAGTTTTTTTAATTCCATTTTAGTGATAAATTAATCCAGAATCCAGGAAAAAAAATAAAAGGCAAAACAGATTTTATGGGGAAATAAAACAGATTTCATAGGGCTATCAATTAAAAGGCAGTTTTGTGGAGTTTAATGGTGAACAAACAAATTATGTTTACATTCATTCTCAAGGTCTAACAAACATGTGGAAAGTATTTCCTTCCCCATTAATGGTAAATATATAGCGATCAGCCCGAGGAAAGGTGTTGCACATCTGTTCTCTGATCTTTCTATTTTTACAGTCAGTCTGAGAAACATTTCCCAGAGGGCAAGAAAACCCATACTGATCAAATCTCATATGGAAAATATCACTTTACCGAATCAAACATGCTTCATATTTGGGATGACTTCTAAGCGAGGTTCACGAACCTTTTTGCCAGCCCCTTAGACATAAAATATTTACTTTAATTTCCTCTTGAAATTTTGAGGTACTATTCCAATGATTAAACAACACATTCACATATCAGTCAATGATCATGACATGCATTTATTAATTTATTATCATTTTTTTTTTATTTTGACTTTGAAGATGGACTTTGTTTATACATTACTTAGTGCTATTATTGTCGTTGTTGTTGCTGTTGCTTTTTACTGTAAAAAATGAATATTGATTACTATATTAATGATATATATATATAATAGTTTTCTTAAGACAATAATAATATTGTCAAGCTTATATTTTGGCAGAATTCTAATGAAATGCTGTAACCATTTAGAAGTTTATGCAATGTTGCAAATTATGCGAATGTGTAAATAAAGTAAGCCTTAGCACAAATGCAAAAATATAGGTGACCGCATTTTATTTATTTATTAATTTTTTTTGTAAACCGAGCTGCTAAAAGCATCAGATCATCACAGTGCTGCGCTTCACCCTGAGATGCAGTGCAGCACACTGTACAGTTATTTGATTAAATCACAGTCTTTGATTTGATAATCACACTGAGCTATATTGTGATTATCGCACAGCCCCATTTATTTTCATTTGACACTTGATATAATTAATAACTACATTTTCATCAACGAAACACTGCCCTGAGCAATACACAGAATAAACAATAGCTATTACATGCATAATTTAATGCCATGACTTTATGAATTTAAGACTTCTGCTCCGATTTAAGATCATTTTAGGCCTTAATTTGTGGAAGTATTGACTTTATTAATTTAAGATATTCTTCACTGATTTTTCTGAGCTACAATGATAGTTGTTATGTCTGTGAAATGACCCGTGTTTTCTGGTGTTTCAGTGCTGTGGGTTGCCCGTATTCTGACATCAACCTGAATAAGGACTCGGTTCTGCCGGATCGCTTGAGCGGAGAGATGCCGGGAAGCGGAGTGGGCCGACCACGCAGAGCAGAACCAGACACCGAGATTTCAGCTGACGCTAATGAGTGAGTGTTCATTTCTCTGATGGGGTCTGCTGAAATATTTAATACGCTCCTATGATGGAAAACCCCTTAAATAACAGTTTGATGTACAGTACTGTGTGGCATGCAGCTCCCACTCCAGTCCACCCAAACTGCAGAACTGACTGTATATATTTAATGATTATCACAGCACAACCATGACTGTGTGATGCTGAGACCCATCTCAAGTGACTCATACGCAATTGTTACAAAAGCTGCAAACATTCATCGATGTTCAAGAAGATAATGTAATGCATCCAGAGCCGGGGGTGTAAACTTTCATCTTTTATATGTGTGTCAATTCTGCAAGAGGTTTATAAACTGGGAATATTATGCACATTTATGGTACACTATGCAAATTTATTCATCTAACTGCATATGATTGCCCACATTAACACACCAATACCTGTTCAGTCTTCAATGACTTGGTAGGGACTTGATTAAAGAGCAGAGTTTAGTCAATAATTGCAGAGTTCATTTACATTGTTTTAAAGGTACAGTAGCAAAAACAGCCATTTCATTCTAGTCTACAGCAGACGTGAGTGGCATTTTGTGGTGCATTAAAACTAAATGACTTACATTATAAGTAATGAAGCTGTCTACACTCTTGAGCTGCACCTTCAGTTGACAATTGAAATAAACGTCTTATTCATTACCTCAAAGTAGGCTCATGATGTTTCTGGCTTATTAATCTGAATGGTTCTTTATGTTGCTAACCGTGTCAGAGTCTGTGAGTGTCACTCATATCTGAACAGATTTTAAAACACTAGCCATCATAGACTTGATGACTTTGTAAATGGTTACAGAGAAAAAATTGGGCATCATGCACTAAATGACTGAAGATAACACACTACCTAGTTTCATGTTGGCAGATTTTTGACTGATGGCATGGTCCCTGTAGCCCCTTCAGTTGGCCAAGAAGTGCCAGTTATGTGAGAAGAGGACGTTTTAATGACATGTAAAGCAACTAATAACAGTTTGTTTTGCTCATTGACATGTTTATACAATAACAAAACGGCGCACAACCGTACTGTACATCATTCATTCAGGGTCGGCAATGAAAGTTAAAGCAAATTATGATGCAACGGTCTTACAAACACATAAGAAAATAGCTGGTGATGTCTGTAAAGTTTTCAATGGTCTGCTCTGTGTCAACAGCTATTCCAATCAGTTATGTGCCCAAAAGCAACTCAGGTGATCCGAATACATTATTATTTCAGCTGGTTGTGATGTCAGCACCTGTACATTCATATTTCTGTTATATTTCCATTTCCCATATCTCAGAGGCAAACACACAAAAACACATTCAGCTAAGTGCCTCAAACAAAACTGCCGAGTATCTTTAAATGTTTTTTGTACCTCCCAACCCTCTTCATTTTATTTTATTTTTTTATTTTTTGTTATTGAAGGTCACCTTCACCTACTTTTAGAAATTATTAAATTTCTGGTGCAAGAAACTTGAATAGCAAATAGTGGACACAAAAGAAAAATTAGACACAAGTGTACGGTATGGTCACTTTTATAATTGTAATCTGGAATTTGAAATGGTATATTTATTTATTTACTTTAAGGTGAGCTCAGTAAAGTGTAATGCTTGCGCTTGTAAATAAATTAGCACATTTGCACTTGATTTGCTTATCCTGTCAGGCCCAGAACAGCACCTGTGAGGACTTCGTCACGTCTGGGCTCTCTCACACCTTCAGTGAAGTGTTCATTTATCACTGTCTCGCCTCTGTTTCTCTAGCAAACCCATCACCTCTGCCCCATCACACCCGGATAAACCCAGTACGGCAAGTGTTGCTGTGGAAACGCCGGAGAAGAAGCCCGTCGGCACGGAGACCAAGCGAAGGTTAGGTTCAGTCACTCTCTTGGTGATTCATTTGCTATAAACAGTTAACTTTTATATTGCTATTCTCATTAATGATCATATTATTGAGTAATGAATAAAGTTAATTTTATTAACTCTTTCCCCACCAGCGTTTTTATGAATATTGTATGAATATCTGAACATGCAATATGTTAAAAGAAAGAACAGAGCCTCAGCTTTTAAACAACAAATCTGTTTTATTCTAGTTTCATAAAAAAAGCAACATTTTGATCAAACAGCTGAGAAAATGCTTTTTTTTTGTCAAAGACTACGTCCAAATGGGATTCAGTACGATGATCAAAAGCTGGAGTAGATCACCATCAACACCCCCAAAGCTTCACAGTCCTAAAACACTTCCTGCTTCAACATTTCACCCACTAACATTAGCCAGTTATGATTTATATTCTGTTTAATGCCTGATGATTGTGTTATTTTACATATGCATCTTCTTACATACACAGTCACTTGTTTCTGCTTCTTCTTCTTCACCATGTTTGATCCAGAGATTCAGTACTCTTTCAGAAGATGTATAATAGGGAGATATGTGTAATATCATCTCGGTTACGTATGTAACCACAGTTCCCTGAATAGGGAACGAGATGCTGCGGTGACGTCACCGTATGGGAACACCTTCGGTGTGACGAATGTCTGAAGCCCTATACCATCTCGCCAATCCTATTGGCCAAATAGCGCTTGGCACCGCCCTACGCATGCGTACGCATCGTATACCCGGGCGCCGCGCGCTATTTCGCTCAGATTTCATGAACTGAAGAGAAGAACGCTATCAGGTATGGAACGGCGGGACCAGCAGCATCTCGTTCCCTATTCAGGGAACTGTGGTTACATACGTAACCGAGATGTTCCCTTTCATAGGTCACTTCGATGCTGCGGGTCACTGTATGGGAACCCTATACCATAACGCCTGACGTACCTGATAGCTGGGATCCAAGGAAGCATCTGCTCAAGCGGAGAGAACCCGGGAGCCAGGAGCCGTCCTTACATCCAAACTCTAAAACTTGATAAAAGTGTTCGGTGAGGACCATCCTGCCGCAGCACAGATATCAGCCATAGAAAGATCCACTGAGGGCTGCCTGAGAGGAAGCGACTGCTCTAGTGGAATGAGCTTTGACTCCTAGAGGCGAAGTGAGACCGCGCGCGCGCCCTCATAGGCTAAAGATATTGCCTCCACCAACCAATGGGACATGCGTTGCTTTGTGACAGCATGGCCTCTATTCTTGTGTCCAAAAGCAGACAAACAGCTGGTCGGACTCACGCCATGAGGCTGATCGATCGACATAAGTCTTAAGCGCTCTGACAGGGCAAAGACTTAGATCTTCTGAACCTGTCCCAGCAGGGGGTAAAGCCTCCAGGACCGTCTGCTGAAAATGAAAGGGGTTCGAAGTGACTTTAGGGACATAATTAGGCCTCGGTCGCAGCAATACCTTCACAAAGCCCGGTGCAAAATCCATGCACGACGGCGAAACAGAAAGAGCCTGTAAATCCCCAACTCTCTTGAGGGAGGATAAAAGCCATAAGAAGAACTGTCTTCAAGGTCAGGATTTTATCCGGTACGGTTTCCAAGGGCTCAAACGGATGTCCTGTTAGGCCGTGCAGTACAATAGATAAATCCCATGAGGGAACTCGCACAGGGCGGAAAAGGCCTCAGCCGTCGCGCACCTTGTAAAAGCGAGAGACCAGCGGATGACGGCCCACTGAAGCACCATCCATATATACGTGGTTAGCTGAAATGGCTGCCACATAAACTTTCAAAGTTGCTGGCGTTACTCCATCAGAGAAACGGTCTTGAAGGAACTCCAGTACTGAAGCCACTGGGCAGTAAACTGGGTCTATATACTACGAAACACCACACCAGGTCGTAAACAGCTTCCATTTGAAAGCATATAAGCGTCTCGTAGATGCTGCTCTGGAATTCATAATAGTCTCGGAGGGTTTCCGCAGAAAGGCCGGGACATATTAACTCACTCCGCTCAGAGGCCACGCCCACAGTTTCCACAGATCTGGCCTTGGGTGCCAAATCATCCCTCGTGCTTGCGATAGTAAGTCCTGTCTGAGTGGAATCTCCCATGGAGAGCCCGCTATTAGACTGACCAGTTCCGCAAACCACGGCTGTGTGGGCCACCACGGAGCCACCAGCAGCAGCTGCTCCACTCTGTCCAGCCGTATCCTGGACAACACCGCTGGAATTAAAACGAATTGGAGGAAAAAGCATACAAGCTGGTCCTGGGCCAATCGTGAGCTAACGCATCCAAGCCTAGGGGCGATGGAGGGCATAGGGAGAACCACAGCGGGGCAATGCGTAGTCGTGCTCGATGCGAATAAGTCCACTCTCGCCTCTCCGAATATCCGCCATAAAAGGCTCACCGTCTGTGGGTGTAATCATTCCATTCCCCCTGCTCCAGAGTCTGTCTGGATAGCAATCCGCTCCGACGTTCAAAACGTCCGGGGACATGAACTGCTCGGATCGATAGAAAATCTGTTCTGAGACCAAAGAAGAATACTCCTCGCCAGCCTGGACAGGGGGCGAGACCGTAACCCTCCTTGATGATTCAGGTATGACACAACCGCCATGTTGTCTGACCTGAGTAGTACATGACGGCCGGTCAGCAGATTGGAGAGCTAGAAAAACTGCCAGTAGTTCCAACCTGTTTATGTGCCAACTGCGTTGTGTCGCTGTCCACACTCCATGAGCTGGGCGCCCTTTGACAAACAGCTCCCCAACCGGTCAAAGACGCGTCCGTCGTGACAGTCTCTCGGGAAGCACAAATTCCCAGCCGAACTCCGGCTAGAAGGAACTCGGTTGACATCCACTGTTTTATTGACATAACACACCTCCGTGTCACCGAAATCGTACGATGCGGAAAACAACGGGGTGAAATGTTCTGACTTTTCGTCCACCACTGAAAAGGGGTGCATGTGAAGTAAAGACGAATTACAGGGGATGCCGCTGCCATCAGAACCTAACAGCCTGAGACACAAAAACTCACCGTCACTGTGCGGCCTACTTTGAAGTGACGCACGATGACGTGAGAGGGACTGAAACGCGCGGGAGAGATAGTCTGGCTGTCATCGCGCGAGAGTCCAAATCTATTCCCAGAAAGGTTATCCGTTGAGAGGGGATTAAAACACTCTTCTGGAAATTCGTGCATAAGCCCAGGCTGCTTAAATGATTCAGCACCTAAATCTCGGTGAGAGAGTGCTTGAGTCTGTGATTGAGCTAGCACCAGCCAATCGTCCAAGTAATTCAACACACGAACGCCCTGGAGCCGCACGGGGCCAGAGCTGCGTCCCATGCATTTTGAAAAAGTTCGGGGAGCCAGGGCTAAGCCGAAAGGAAGAACACGGTATTGATACGCTTTGCCCTCTAAAGTGAATCTGAGGAACTTCCTGTGTCTCTTGATGATCTGAATATGAAAATATGCATCCTTCAGATCGATCGTGACAAACCAAGTATTTGGTTGAATCTGCGACAAAATGGACTTTACCGTTAACATCTTGAATTTGCTCGTCCTGAGTGCAAGATTCAAACGGCGTAGATCCATGAATATGACCGCCCCCTTTTTTTTGGTACAAACAAAATAGCGGCTGTAAAAACCTGACTCCATCTGAGAGGGGTGTACTTCTTCTATAGCCCCCTTTCCTCAGCAGAGCTGTCATTTCTTGCAGCAGCACTGCGACTTCCTCTGGTTCACAACCGTTTTCCGCGGAAAGGAGGCGGGCCTTTTCGAAAACTGAATGGTGTATCCGAGACGAATGCGTAACACCCATTGCGAAATGCCGGGCAAGCGTTCCCACGCGGCCCGAAAAATAGCGTCAGTGGTTTCTTCAAGGTTTCCGCCTTTTTCAGCGTTTTCATACGCGTTAACATGCCCGAATACGAAAGCTCGCGGCGTCCGTAAGCCGGGGAAGCGCGTGCGTCAAATCCGTTGCATCTCGTTGTGTATAATCCTGAAGCGTGTCCACGGCAGGAATTAATCCAACAAGATGAACATCGGGCTCTGCCGCTAGCGAAAAAGCGGCGGCTGTATGAGCCGTCATAAACGGGCAGTCTTTGCCAGACCCTTGTAACGTTCCTCGGATTCTGAAGGCTGAATCGCGCAGAGTGTCTGAGGAAACGCCTGACATGGTTGCTCGATCCAATGCTGCTCAAATCGCCTTTTGCGGCGAGACAGTCAATGTTAGAGCGTGGGGACTGCAGTGAGAGGGTTGGATGCACGAAAACGGTCCAATAGCGCTCTCTGGCGGGGGGCACAGTCCCTGGCAAGCAGCGAGAATATCAGGAGCTGCTATTAGGAGCCCGAGAGCGAGAGGCATTAGCCGCCGAACTCAGGTCTAATCTTTTCCCGCTGTCGCTGGCGAGCTGGTGGAAAAGCCTTAGGACCCCAGTCCTTACGATTCCGAGGGGGGGCGCCATAGGCGAAGGCTCTTCCCGTGAGGCAGCCCGTTGGCACGAGACCCGCGCGGGTGCCTGCCGCCTCAGTCTCCCTGGGTCTGCGTGGAATCAGCTGGCGGAAAGCGGCTTGATTGCTGTTTCGCTGCCCTAAATTTATGATCCACCACCGACGTAACTGGCTCTCCAAACAAACCGTCCTTAGAAATGGGCGCGTCCATGAGAAAAGATTTATCCTTTTCCTTGATATCGGTGAGATTCAGCCAAAGGTGGCGCTCGACCGTAATGCCATGGAACGGGCCCACTTTAGCGCGTAGCGCCAAATCCATTGCTCGAACAAAGCTCTTTCACAGCCCGGGTGTGATGATCCTTTAAAAGCTCCGCTTGGTAGGCCTGGAGGACCGCCATAGAGTGGAGCGATGCGGCCGCCTGGCCAGCAGCCATATGATTTCCCGACGAGGCTAGACTTGACTCGACACGCCTTCGAAGGAAGGAGGGGGCGAGACTTCCATGCCGTGGCCGAATTAGGCGCCATGATGTTCGGCGAGAGTCTCCTCAACCGGAGGCATCGCTGTATAGCCACGGTTCGCCATATCTGAAATGGTGGCGAAATCCGCAGCCGCAGCGTTCGTGATGCGCGCCGAGTAGGGCTGCTTCCAGGACCTCGAAACCTCCTGGTGGAAATACGGGGCTGCGCAGGAGCACGACTATTGTTAAAAAAACGGTCGTCCAGCTTAGATGAAGGTTGGGCCTCGGCTTCTCAACCTCCCAATCCAGTCCCAGCTTACCCACCGCACGAGAGACCACATCCAACAGCTCGCTGTAGGAGGGGGAAACGCGCTTCTCCTGTCTGCTAGGAGGGAGAGGGCTGTCCGTATCTGCCACAAAGTCCTCAGACTCCGAGGCCGCGGTGGATAAGACGTCGTCGTCGAACTGCCCACAACCGAAGGAGATAGCATCGTATGCCTCCGGGGTGGGCTGTAAACCCCCGTCCGAGAACACAACGGGTTCGAAGATAAGGTGCTGCACTCGGGTAGGGGAGAGCGAGCGATGTGGAGAAACTCCAGCGCCGCGCTGTCGTCGTAAGTGAGGTCGCACATGTCTCCCCAAGCCATCGCCTCGTGCGGTGCCTCGGCAGCCGCAGAAGCGACACGGCGGGGGCTGGACGCGGGGGCGACCTTGGAAAACATTCGAGCGCAGTACTATTAGTCGCAGGCCATCACAGTGGGGACAAGAGGAAAAGGCCACTAAGCGCAGACTGCGCGTGATGTATGACTACGCACCTTTCGTGAGTGTCTCCCTTAGTGATGAACCTGGTACACGGTTCCTTGCACTTTCGAAAGTCATCGCGTCTGCGAAGAGGAGTTAACACTGCTTGAGAAAACCGCTATGAACGCGAGATGATTTGATTCTCTTTCCTGAAGGAAATGAAATCTGAGCGAAATAGCGCGCGGCGCCCGGGTATACGATTCGTCATGCGTATGGCGGTGCCAAGCGCTATTTGGCCAATAGGATTGGCGAGATGGTATAGGGCTTCAGACATTCGTCACACCGAAGGTGTTCCCATACGGTGACGTCACCGCAGCATCGAAGTGACCTATGAAAGGGAACTCCATATTATATCCATAATGGTGAAAACACAGAAATCCAAAAAAAAATCTGTCAGTGGCGGGGAAAGAGTTAAATACAAAAAACCATGATGATTTAAATAATATAAGAAAAAGTAATTATGTATTATAGTAATGAGAATGATTTTTTTTACATTGCAGTAATGAGAATGTCAGGGGAAAATGTGTTGAATTGCAAAACATCCTAACAAAGACTTACAGATTCACACTGCTGACACACGCCGATCGACACAAACAGCTGTCCTTGACTCTGTCTAATAGGCTGATTCATTGTTTACTCAGAGTAAAATGATCCTTCTCAGTTGTGCTGTTGACATGATGACCTGTTAGTCAACAAGCTTTATTTTCACCCAAACATGTTGCTGGAAACTGTTGCGATGACTTACGCAAAGGAAGGTCCATGCCATCGCTCACTGGGTCATGACAGAGATGCTTTAAACAAGATCTCTTAAGATACACTTTTATTCATTTCTCCTGTTCAGCTGTTCACAAATATCCTTGAAATTTTTCTGCTTTACAGAAAGAATTTGCATAATGAGCTTTATATTACACAAGACATATATACAAAATCATACCTCGGCTAGAAATACTTATTAGGAATTTTGTGCCAAACAGATCAACGCACACAGAATAGATGATCCTTATAAACTGAGCTGCATTCAAAGCCGTGGCTGTGTTCGAAATGGAATACTAGCTTGCTACTACCATCAACACAATCTGATGTCACATGACTTTACAGTTGCATGTTTAATTCGTTAAGTGGTGTATAGTTTCATCTCTGAAATAAAAACAGCTGTTCTCACGTGCAGTACTGGGGTGTTGTAGTAAATGCATGTGCAAACTATATGCTCTGTTCAGCATACTGTAGTAAGAATAGTAGGGTAGTATGCTATTCTGAACACAGCCACTGTCACATATCCCGTCTGTCTGTGTGTCGCGCTCTGATGATGTCACAATCACCTGATGATATTCTCTCTCAGGGTTGGTCGGCCCTGTAAAGTCCGGAAGGTCGAGGAGCTGCCGCAGGAAGAGGAAGTGGAGAGTGAGGTGTCGTCAGTCACCGAAACCAAAGGTAGATCTACACCACCCTCACTGTACTGTATGTTCATATTACATTTGCATGTCATTTGGTGAACGTCAGTATTGAGCCTTGAAATGAAAACAAGAATTACAATCCTGTTTGACCGAATCAGAATCCGAATGAGATTTATTGCCAAGAATGTTTGCACACACAAGAAATTAATCCTTGTGACAGAAGAAGCTTCAGCAACTGCAGTAAACAACAACACACTCAGATAGTAAAAAATAAAGACAAGTGAATAAAGATGACATTTAGAGAGTGAGAAGGGAGAGAGGGAAAAAACAGAAAAAGATAAATGAGCAGTGTCTTTTAAAGTGCTTTTAATAAATGTGGTGATAGTTATTCTAATAACAAATGTAATAAAAGTAAGAGAAATAATAGGTTTTAAGCTTGATGTTTTAATTTTAAAACATGAAAAAACTACTTGCCAATGAGAAAAAAATGAATTCAACATATAACCAAAATACACAAACTTGCTTGTTTTAAAGACATTTTCTGTGTTTACTGTATAATAATATCAAGACGGGGGAAAACAGGTTTCATATACGAACATACATAAAGTTTAAGTACTGCACTGAAAAAGTGGTAAACTTGAAATTATAAGATCTAAATTAACTGGTTTCATTCAAGTCAGAAATATTATTTCACATTACTGAATATACCTAAATATTTCACACAAACAAAACTAATTTTATGAATTCACGGTAACCACTGCTGGTTACCACTTTGTACAGTGTGTGAAGAACGCCCTCAGAATCAGTGTCTGAAGCATGTGAAACTCAGTGCTGTGATTCACAGATGAGCTGGAATCATTTCAGTTCATCACAGCTGCTCTATTTCTTTCTGTGATGACTCACTCCTTCTTTCTTTCTGCCTTCCTGTTTCTTGATGGGATTGAGTCTCTTTCCAGAAGAATCGGTCTGTCCTTCCTTCTCTGTGGCTGGTTATCTAAAGGTTTAGTGGCAGTCACTAATGAGGAAGAGGGTTGGATTCAAACCATTAGTTATTTGTTCCTTAGCTTTAAAAGCTTTTTAACTTGCTCCGGTCACAGGCGTCTGAGAATAAAAGATGTGAGAATCTCAGCTTCTGTACTTGGAATCATTGTGGGCGTCGTGAGTGGTAATCTACAGGGGCTCGAGCCATGGATAATTGTAACTTAAGAAGAAAATGATGAGGACGTTGAAGAAAGTAGAAAGCAGACAAGTGGAATCATATTTTATCTAGCATTTTTTTTTTGCATTTATTAGGTGCTTTTATTTTCATTGACTTGCAAATAAGGAATACAACATAAGCGTTTCATCCTGAGGAGGCAGTAAAAGAGTAATGCCCCAATACAAAGTTTTTTTTTTATATATATTCATAAAGAGAAGAGAGGTGAAGTGTGCGTTGGGATCATTAAAAACCGAAAACACTGCTGCATTTTGGATCATTTGCCGAGGTTCGGTTGAAGATTATTGTACTAGTGCAGTCTAGAGATGACAAGAGCCTGGATGAGGAGTTGTGTAAAAAGACCTGATCTTCTTGATGTTAAATACTGCAAATCAGCATGACTGAGCTGCAGGGCCTGCGGCTGTGGCTGGTTGATGTGACTTTGACACAGTTCACGACAACATACCTTAAAGGATCTACCTGTGAAGCAGGACTCAGAGCAGCAGAGTGCATTTGCTGTGATGTCCGGGGATATTTAATTAATTGTGTCGTGAGCTGCTGATAGATCCGCAGAATGAGAACAGACGGTTTGGAGGCAGCTCCTGCAAGCCTCGGGGATTGTGTGTAGGTTTAGAGTGGGTTTAAAGCAGTGGAGTTACCCGAGCCTGATTGAGTGTTTTGGGGGAAATGCCAGCTAGGACAGATGTGTCAATGATGTGTGTAAGTGTTAGCCAAAAATATTTGGAATGAACCGGCCAGGAGCAGGAGACTGTGTACACGTGTAAGAATATAGAAATGTGTGCACATGGTTGTATGCATGAATATCCATACGGTTAATCCAGCCATGCCCTGGAGTTAAGTGAGACTGTGGGAGTTGCTGAGTAATTGTGTCATTCCCACTATGCAGTACATTCCCCATTATACATGCCTTGATATATCAAAATAAAATCTTCTTTTAGCATATAATTCCAATTAAATGAGCCTGAGGGTGAATTTAAAAGTAGATTAGAAAAAATTATTTACTACTTATTGATAATATTCAATAATATTATCGGTTTCACTGCACTGACACTATCAGATGGGAACTAAATTTGAACTGAATTGAGCTGGATAATGATACTAACTTTGCAGCATCAACGCTGTTAGTGAACTGAATTGAATCAACATTGAACTAAAGTGGGCTGCTGCACTGACACTATCAGTTGTGTAGTGATTTTTAACTGATTTGTTGTGGTTTGTTTATTATTTTATGTTTTTTAGATTTGCTTTTATTTTATATTTTATTTGTGTGAAGATGCTTTGAAGATATGTATTTTATAAAGCTCTATACAAATAAATGTGATTTGACTTTTGCATTGGCATCCAATAATTCACTCAGAGCTGAGAATGAAAAAGCACAGCACAGATACTGTTCCCTCAATAACAAAATTATACAAAACAAACACACTGAAGAGACAGTACCTGACATCTGCTCTCTCGTTGCTGCTTCATTTGTCTTTTTAAGTTTCACTTGTGAGTTCATGCAATTTTTCATTGGAATACATTGGAATACATTAGAGAATGATTTAAGAGAATTTTATTCAGGTCTAAAAGACTGCAAGAGCAAACACGGTATTGCCACTTAGATATCTAGTTGTATTCAGCAGCAAGTTTTTATGAATTCCCTTGAGGATGCGCTTTTATGACAGCTAATGACATGGATAGAGCCAATATCAGAGATGATTACATTGTTTATATAACAGGCATCAGATGGTGCCCACTGGCTATGTGCTCCACTAATTGATGTCAGAAAGTGAGCAGCCATAGCCTTTCAACTCTGCAGTGAATATTCAGCATGGACTTCTCTGGCTCACCACAGTGTCATTTAGAGAACCCTACTCACACTAAAGTACAGGCATGTTTTCTTGAAAAGTCATGAAGGACTGAATATAAGAGTGCTGTGACACTTGGTCCGAACCCGAGTTAGATTGCTCCCCCTCCCCTTAGGGCTTTTATTAAATAACAAAACAAAAACTACCCTAACAGGGGAATACTCCGGAAAGGGAAGACAAGGCAGGAGAAGACACCTAGAAATCAACAGGACCTCAGGAACATTAGTTCGAACCCCAACACTAAACTCACATGTTGTATCAATCACATGTTGTGGAAGGGACCACGGAGGATCCTGTGCATCGGGAGTCCTAGTGGACAGCCAAGGCAGGGCTGGAGGGACAGACCAGTAAGGCTGTGATGGGTCAGGAACCCCAGTGTAGTGGAAGTGAAGGGATTGAGGTGAAGTACAGCCAAGTATGGTAACCCATACTCGGAATTCGTGCTGTGCTTTTAACCCGTCCAAAGTGTACACACACAGCAGTGAACACACACCCGGAGCAGTGGGCAGCCATTTATGCTGCAGCGCCCGGGGAGCAGTTTGGGGGTTCGGTGCCTTGCTCAAGGGCACCTCAGTCTTGGTATTGAGGGTGGAGAGAGCGCTGTACATTCACTCCCCCCACCTACAATTCCTGCCGGCCCAAGACTCGAACTCACAACCCTTGGATTGCAAGTCTGACTCTCAAACCATTAGGCCACGACTTCCCCACAGTGCCAAGGGTGGTGCCGGAGGGAAAGATCAGGATGACTCTGGCAGATCAGGAACAGGGGCAAAGCTAGAGGAGGGCAGGACCTGGACCATGGATGCAGCAGGGCTGGAACAGATTCTGGGACTGCCTCCATGGGCGAGACAGGGAGAGCAGGCTGCAAAATAAACCAAAAACTACTCCTTAATGGGAAATACTCTGGCAAGGCAAGGCAAGACAAGACACGACACAACTGGGAGCAAACAAGACCTTGGAAACAGTAATCCGAACCCTGAAACTAAACCAAAACTAAACTAGATAGAAGTGCTGGGGTCCAAATACAACACTTCACACACACAGCATATTACACGGAACGTAGAGCACACAGCCCAAGCACACTCTAGCCCTGGCGGATGGCTAAAGTGGTATCATGGGAGGGACCAGGGTGAATCTGGCGGGTTGGGAGTCCTGCTGGATGCCCAGATCAGAGCCGGAGTGACTGACCAGGGAGGCTGCAAGGGGTCTGGAACCCCAGTGGAATGCTAGGGTGGTGCCGGTGGGACAGACCAGGATGGCTCCAGCATATCAGGAACCCCTACTGATTTGCCAGGGCAAAGCCAGAGAAGGCCAGAACCAGGGCAGAACCCGGACTCCAGGGCTGGAACGGATTCTTGGACTGCCTTGGTGGCCAAAACAGGCAGAGTGGGCTACAAAATAAAACAAAAACTACTCTGTAAGGAGAAATACTCCGTCAAGGCCAGGCAGGATATGGCAGGACAGGACACGACACAACTGGGAACCAACAGGACCTTGGGAATATTAGTCCAAACCCCAAGACTTAACTGAAACTAAACTAGGCAGGAGTTCTGGGCTCCAAACACCGTGCTCTGCACACACAACATATCACATGGACCAGAGTTCACACGTCCCAAACACACTGACGGATGGCTAAGTTGCTGTTGGTGGAAGGGACCAGGGAGGATCCAGTGGGTCGGGAAATCTACTGGATGGCCAGAGTGGAGCTGGAGGGACAGACCAGGGAGGCTTCAGTTGGTTGGGAACCCCATTGGAGTGCCAGGATGACCAGAATGGTGCCAGCAGATAGCCAGGGCGAAGACGGAGGAGGGCAGAACCTGAACTCCAGCACTAGAACAGATTCTGGGACTGCCTCCGTGGCGGAGACAGAGAGAGTGAGCTGCAAAATAAAACAAAAACTACCCCATAGATTTCAGAGCTATCTCAGTTGTCATATAAAGAAAGGTGTGCTTCAAAGAAGGCAAAAATACAAGCATACAAAGTTCCTACAGACTAGGAGCACAGCATTCGGATGGGATGTGTTTAGAGTCTCTTGTCCAGTCATGGAATTTTATAAAACCAGTAAGCTATTCAAAGCCATGCACTAAGTGATACTGTAGCTAGGAGGGTTCATATTGTGCTTAACCTCAGTATATGTGTTAACTTCACTGTAATACAGCCTGAATGCACTGTAAGTCGCTTTGGATAAAAGCGTCTGCTAAATGCATAAATTTAATTTAATTTAATTTTAATTTAATTTAATTTAAAATTTAATATATATATATATATATATATATACACACACACACACAAACACACACACACACTGTAAACAGAAATGCAAGGGGGTAAAAAAAAATTCTTTCTCAAAATACTGAATTTTGATTTCAAAGTGAAGAAATTATGTATAAGTGTTTAAATGGCATTTAAATGGCAATGTTTCCCAAATGAAACAAAAGAGCTGTTAGTTTTGAGTGATGTGTGTAATGTGGAGAACTGTGTTTAGTTTTGCAAAAAGTATGTTTTACAATAGCAAACTTGCAGACTTGGTCTAAAGATAAGGTATATGAGTGAATGGTTTCACTGAGTGGGCCTCAAGTACCGCTTTTAGTGTCTATGCAATTTAAAAACAAAATCTTTTATTTTTAACTGTGGACTCTCATTTATGCCTAATCTGGAGATGTAATAATGATAGCATTTTTTCCCTCTAATACTTATATAGCAAAAACAGTGCAGTATATTAAAAAAAGAATTAAGTTTATTACTTGACAAAGGGAAAACAACCTTTATTAATGTTATTTGGAAATGCATATTCACGTAGTGTCTGAAATCAAGCCTATTATTCGTTGTTGTTTTTTCATTTCTGTGGGCTCCAGATGTAATGTGCATTACAGTTGTCAGTGTTACTTTATACTGCATATTTACCTATATTTGTTTTAGCCTATACCCCACACAGGCTGTGTGACACAGCTGTCTCATACTGAACCAATTACTCAAATCAATTGGTTACTGTATATCCCTGTGTTATCTATATTCCAAACTGAGTTTTAATATCTTACCAGTATCTCAGTGGTTCCTCCTCATAAAGACATGTTTTTGTTTTACTATAAATTGTACATTTATCTGTTCCTATTGTCTGTTTCTTATTCTAAAATGTACTTTTAGCATATGCAACTGTTGTTTTTAGTTGTAGTGTCTACATTTTTTTTTAGACACAGTAATGGTTAATAACTGACTTATGGATATTAGCCATAAATATTGGCGTATCCCTAATATAATCATTTAATTTCACTATATGTTCCAAAGCAAGTAACCAGTGTCCTCCTCTAGGGGCGTAATGATGCTTATTTTACTATGGAATTGACACCCTCTCTCTGTTTCTCTCAGAGCTGACTCTACAGCAAGCTTTGCACCAGTCTGTATTCATGCCGTGTTCCAGCCCATCTCCCAGCATGCCTCACTGCTGGGATCAGCACAGCAAGCTGCTTCCAACAGTGGCAGGCATCACAGCCAGTAAAGTGGCAGTGTGGAGCGTGGATGAGGTACACAGAGGTCCCGTGTTAATCTGCATATCCCACGTGCTATTCAAATATAAGACAGTTACACTTTGTTGTATTACTGCAATGTTTTATGAGATCAGTTGATCAGTTTTAGATTCAGTTAACTTCAGCTGTTGTCCCTCCTCTAATCCTCATTGTTATTCTGTAGGTGATTGAGTTTATCCAAGGACTTCCAGGCTGCAAGGAGCAAGTGCGCACCTTCAGAGAGGAGGTAAAGTATTCCTTTTAATCACGAGTGAAATCAGAGCGACTGAATCTTCTGGGAAATATTTAACTAGTTCTCCATCATGAGGTTTGGCAGCTGGAGTAACTGAAGCATTTTAGGAACAGAACATAATGCATGAGGAAGAGAGCATGAGGCATGATGGGATATTTGAGGAGAACTCATTGAAACCATTTATAGGCATGTCAAGTCATCCCACGTCACAGCATCATGCCTGTTTACAGCTAACAAGAAAGTTAAAGAGGCCAGAGGGATGCTGCTTTAAATAATTCTTCTCTCTGAGCTGCTGTCTGTCTGCTCTTCTGCTCTTATTTTCCATCTCTCTTTCCTCATGTTTACTTTTGTGTCTTGTCCTGTGTTTTCTAATTTTATGTGCAAATGGGAACTGGGTTAATGAGTCCTGTCATACAATGGGGTGTAAAAGTCTCAGAGCACTGGTGAAAATTCTTCTACTTTGTGTTCTTTTATATTATAAAACAGTTTTATAATATAAAATGCTGATATTTATTAAAACAGCACTGGGATGTTTCATATATCTCTGCTCAGTTTTACTTATGAAATTTAGCCAAAATAACTCGTAATATTATGTTTAAAATGCCACTTAACATTAACTTCATGTTTATCGGTGTTTCCGCGGGTCCTTAAAAGTCTTAAAGGAGACATATTATGCCCCTTTTCACAATACGTAATGTAAGTCTCTGGTGTCCCCAGAATGTTTCTGTGAAGTTTCAGCTCAAAATACCCCACAGATCATTTATTATATAATTTTGAAAATGCCTGTTTTAAGTGGAAGTAGAAACACGCTGTTTTGCGTGCCTGTCTCTTTAAATGCAAATGAGCTGCTGCCCCCCCCCTTTTATAGAATAGAGCTGAGCCATTACAGCTCCTACCTGCAAAAAACATCTGTTTTGGTTCTGATTATCATGTTTATTGTGCTGAAATCATGCATTTTAAACCATATTAGTACCATATCTGATTTTCTGAGAGCACACATCTGAAGCACACGGACAGATAGCGGCTGTTAAAGCATGTGAGTACTAAAATAAGTTCTCATTCACACACAAGTTTATGGTTTTAGATCTGTGTGGCAGAAGCAATTTACAGTAAATAAATCAATAATTCCACGGTTCTCTTGTCTTCTCTGAGGCTGGGACTCTAAACAGTGTTCTGTGCTCGTCTGTGCAGCCAAAGACAGAACAGTTAGCATGTTTTGCTCAAACTTTCACCATGGCGTAGGAGCTGGTACATCATTGTTGCTTGCGAAATCAAAATAACAGCACTGTGGGTATAAACTTACAGATTAAGGGGCGATAATATTATGAGTGTTTCTGTAGCTCAAGTGGTAGAGCATTGCGTTAACAAGCGCAAGGTTGGGGGTTCGATCCCCTGGATATTATATTTTGTTATAATTGATAGCCTGAATGTACTGTAAGTCTCTTTGGATAAAAGCGTCTGCTAAATGCATAAATTTAATTTAATGTTGTGGTTTGGTTCCTTTGGAACATATAATAGGTAGCAAAATCCGACGCACTCGTTTTCGGTTGGTAGATACACCGGGTACCTGATTATAGCACTTAAAACCTGGAGAAATCAGATTTTCATATGTCACCTTTAAATGGTACAAGATACTAATATTAAATTTAAGGTCATAAAAAGTCTTAAATGGTACAAGAAAGTCTTAATTATGATTTTTAAGAGGTTTTAAATTTGGGGACAGATTAAACTTCAAAAGGCAATGATTTCATTAAATAAACATGAGCGCTGCATGTTTCAAAGTCAGCTGCTGTGCTGCTTTGTGTACAGTAATGTTACCGGGAATACTCCTGCTCCATAAGCTCCTCCTGCTGGCCGAGAATGAATGTGCATTTTCAATCAGCCCTTTTGTTTTTGTTCAGACCAAAGTGAATATTAACCCATATTTTTATGCAGCAAACACTCAGAATTGTACATTTTAACAAGTGGATCACAAGAAGCTACTGCTAATGCACTTAAAAAATCTAAACAATTAACACATTGATATATTTGTGTTATTAAATTAATATAATAAAAGACTTGTAATAATTGTTTAAATGTAATAATTGATCATTTTGACTTTTTCTTAAAAATGGTTTAAAGGCTGAAATGTGGAGTTCATCATTTTACAAAACTTTTTGCTTGTGTGAAAACCTGTAACTGAACTGTAAACCTTGCTTTTTAGACTACTGTATACCCTACTTCTCTTATATGCTATTTATTTTATTTGTGCAGGTCTTAAATTTGATTTTAAAAATCCTGCAGATATTGAACGGTTGGTTAAAATCAATGTCACAATATTTGCATGAGTTTAATTACCTGCAGCCAATCCATTCCACACACACACACACACACACACACACAAACCTGATTGTGAAAATGTTTTAATTGCATACAAACTTTTCCATTTATAATACATATAATTAGCATAAGAGTTTGAGTTTAAAATTGGAAATTTCACATGCATTTCTGAATGTCTTAGTATTTGTAATGTGCCCTTTTTTAATCAGCAAAAAAGCAGCAGCACTCAAAATAACATAGACATTTGATTTGTGAAATAGAAATTTGCTAAATATTTTATTTTCTCATCATTTTATAGCATAACCATTATTTGTTTTCAGACTGTAAAGTTTCTAACATGTTTATTTCCAGGCCTCAGACTTGTGCTCTTAGACTTTTGAACCCCATGAACATTTATCTGAAAAGATCTTATAAGATGACAGCAGCTTTGGATTTACTGAGATTGCACTTGTCTCACATAATCACCCATTCCATTCAGTCATTGTGCTGTGATCTCATTAAATTTATTGCAGTGGTCTATCTAGTGATATGTTTGTTCCTCTCAACTGAACCTTTAAGTTGAAACAACTGCTTAAATCTTCATTTGAAACACCGTGTCTGTGTTGAAAGTGACCAACATAACATCGTGATGCAGCAGCTGGATGTTGTCTACACTGGATGTGTCAAAGCTGCACGTCATGTCAGAATATGTACGCTTGAAAATATCCTGCCTTATTACACGGCTCTGTGGAATACATGATTCTGATTGGTCAGTCGGTACATTCCAAGGTCTGTTATCCCTCGATAACAGCCGGCAAAAGCTGATAACACAGGCTCATCCGGGTAACTGAAGTCGGCGCTATACTCTTGATAGGAAGGGTTTTTTTTTTTTTTTTTTTTTTTTTGTAGAAGCTTTGCATTTCGTTAGCTAATTAAATATTACAACTTGATTCAATATTATGTGTACAAATATTTAATGTCATTCTGGTATCTCTGACTCGCTCTCTCGTTTCATACAAACACAGCTGCTGCCGGTTTGCGATGATTGTTTTGTACACTGTAATGGATTATAAGATAACTAACAAACTAGTAAGATTTTAAAACATTTTCAAATCAATATCTTTTATCACCTTAATTGTTAATGTCTGTCTAGTTTGAACTTGCCGCTTGCTAGTAACTGCTTTCTTCACTGTCTTCAAATATTTCAACTCAAATTTTCAACTTAAAATTTTGTGTCTAATTATTTACTAATGTAGAAAGTAGATGTTTAATAAGCAGGATAATGTATAGTACATTCAGTCAGTTGTTAACACAGAGTAATCCCCTTTAGTGTGATACAAGTGCTGATCACTCTGTCGGGGGTTACTCTGCGATATATATTATCCCTTGCTGAAATCATAGTTAATTTTTAGTGGAAATCCAGTGGTGTTAAAATGGTGCAACTAGGCACTTCCAGAGTAAACAGATCTGCTTATTATAATGGCAGGATATGGTTTTCATTGCAAGGAACAGATGCAATGTGTTACTAATTATAGGCTAAAACAAGACTTCCACTGTTTGCATAGTTTCAACGTCATCAGCACCTGGAGTACATTTCCACATCATCTCACACACTTTACTTTCACACAGTACAGTACATACCATGCAGTGGCAGATACAGTATGTGTGAACTGCCAGAGATTCTGCCATGCCGTTGATACCGCGGTATGTGTATCTGCATGGCCATAGAGTGCTGCTGTGATGTCAAAACCCAGAAGGCTAATTTACCATGGGTTCCCTCCAGATCTTCCTGTGGGTTTGTATAATGGGTATTTATATTTTTCAACAAAACAAGGTCTGTGTTAAATATAAATTAATGATACTTTGTTTCACTCTACAACATCAATTATACACACCCATACTGAAACACATTTTGATTTTGAAGCAGTTATATTTATTTTCAAAAACATGTTTATAATAAGTAACTGGGACTACATACGAACGTTTGGGGGTTGAGTTTTTATAATTTATGTTGACATCAAAACATCCAAAAATGTTTACCACAGACCTCATTTTACATATAAATTAGAAAAAAAACCTTAAAGGGTTACTCCACAGCAAAATTAAAATTTTGTCATTAATCACTTACCCCCATGTCGTTCCAAACCCGCTTTGTTTGTCTTCGGAACACAATTTAAGATATTTTGGTTGAAATCGGGAGGCTTGAGACTGTCCCATAGACTGCCAAATAAATAACAGTGTCAAGGTCCAGGAAAGTATGAAAAGCATCATCAGAATACTCCATCTGCCATCAGTGATCAGCGTATCGCCATTTTGACAAATCTGACTAGTACGCAGGCAGCATATGCTCTTCTGTGTCAGCCGCGGGGCGCCGATGCGCTGTTTGCTTTCAAACCAAAGTGTAAATACAGGTAAAAAAACGTATCCTTGTGGAGCGGCTGATACAGAAGAGCGTACACTGCCTGCGTACAGCTCAGAATTGCCAAAATGTCGCTAGGCTGATTTGGAGAGACACAGAGGTGAGGAATTGTTGAATAAAGTTGTTATTTTTGTTTTCTTCGTGTACAAAAAGTATTCTCGTCACTTCATAACATTACGTTTGAATTACTGATGGCAGATGGACTATTCTGACGATGCTTTGCATACTTTCCTGGACCTTGACACTGTTATTTATTTGTCTATGGGACAGTCTCAAGCCTTCCGGTTTTCATCCAAAATATCTTAAATTGTGTTCTGAGGACGAACGAAGCTTTTATGGGTTTGGAACGACATGGGGGTAAGTGATTAATGACAAAATTTTCATTTTGGGATGGAGTATCCCTCTAATAAAAACCCAGAGGAAAATCTTGAGGGAACCTGTGGTGAAATATTATATTCTATATTATATTTTAGATTACCTTTGCTGCCATTTCACTTAAAGTTATTTTTTAAAAACAGTAATAAAATAAAATAACTTAATTCTTAAATATAAACTTTACTAAATTTCAAAATAAATATTAATTTGTCCTTCTGCAAATTATAATATTATGGTGCTTAATTTGTAGCATTTAAACACTTTTTTGATGTTTTCATTTTAATTTATTTACACAAATGATCATTTTAATATTTTCCAATTATTGTTTATCAACCATAACATATAAAATAATTATCAACTTGTTTTATCAGCCAGATTTTTAATATTGGTTCATCCCTAATTATCTGTTCCCTATCTTAAAGTCACTACGAGTTATGTCTTGATGACATTAGGGGTCTAACTTGGGAGCCCAATCATCTCTGAGTTTAAGAGAAAACACCAATGAGAATTGGCTAGTGGATTTTGCATGCTGAGTCACTCCCAGTGCACACGAGTATACAAACCCAATTCCAAAAAAGTTGGGACACTGTACAAATTATGAGTAAAAAAGGAATGGAATAATTTACAAATCTTATAAACTTATATTTTATTCACAATAGAATATAGATAACATATCAAATGTTGAAAGTTAGACATTTTGAAATGTCATGCCAAATATTGGCTCATTTTGGATTTCATGAGAGCTACACATTCCAAAAAAGTTGGGACAGGTAGCAATTAAGAGGCCGGAAAAGTAAAATGTACATATAAGGAACAGCTGGAGGACCAATTTGCAACTTATTAGGTAAATTGGCAATATGATTGGTTATTTTTTGTGTGTGTCTGGGTTGCAGTTTTTATAAGAGGTTATGATGGTGGGAGTGTCTCTAATTCCCCCAATGCTGTGGCGAAAAATAGTGGAGCAATATCAGAAAAGAGTTTCTCAGAGAAAAATTGCAAAGAGTTTGAAGTTATCATTATCTACAGTGCATAATATCATCCAAAGATTCAGAGAATCTGGAACAATATCCGTGCGTAAGGGTCAAGGCCGGAAAACCATACTGGATGCCCGTGATCTTCGGGCCCTTAGACGGCACTGCATCACATACAGGAATGTTACTGTAATGGAAATCACAACATGGGCTCAGGAATACTTCCAGAAAACATTGTCCATGAACACAATCCACCGTGCCATTCGCCGTTGCCAGCTAAAGCTCTATAGGTCAAAAAAGAAGCCATATCTAAACATGATCCAGAAGCGCAGGTGTTTTTCTCTGGGCCAAGGCTCATTTTAAAATGGACTGTGGCAAAGTGGAAAACTGTTCTGTGGTCAGACTAATCAAAATTTGAAGTTCTTTTTGGAAAACTGGGATGCCATTTAATATTTGATGTAGAGGACAAGGACAACCCAAGTTGTTATCAGCACTCAGTTCAGAAGCCTGCATCTCTGATGGTATGGGGTGCATGTGGCATGGGCAGCTTACACATCTGGAAAGGCACCATCAATGCTGAAAGGTATATCCAAGTTCTAGAACAACATATGCTCCCATCCAGACGTCGTCTTTTTCAGGGAAGACCTTGCATTTTCCAGCATGACAATGCCAGACCACATACTGCATCAATTACAACATCATGGCTGCATAGAAGAAGGATCTGGGTACTGAAATGGCCAGCCTGCAGTCCAGATCTTTTTACCCATAGAAAACATTTGGTGCATCATAAAGAGGAAGATGCGACAAAGAAGACCTAAGACAGTTGAGCAACTAGAAGCCTGTATTAGACAAGAATGGGACAACATTCCTATTCTTAAACTTGAGCAACTTGTCTCCTCAGTCCCCAGACGCTTACAGACTGTTATAAAAAGGAGAGGGGATGCCACACAGTGGTAAACATGGCCTTGTCCCAACTTTTTTTGAGATG
This sequence comes from Cyprinus carpio, assembly GCF_018340385.1. Classification (NCBI taxonomy): domain Eukaryota; kingdom Metazoa; phylum Chordata; class Actinopteri; order Cypriniformes; family Cyprinidae; genus Cyprinus; species Cyprinus carpio. The sequence continues at coordinate 736,473 of NC_056591.1, forward strand.
TGTTGATGCCGTGAAAATTTAAAATCAACTTATTTTTCCCTTAAAATCATACATTTTTCTCAGTTTAAAACATTTGATATGTCATCTATGTTGTATTCTGAATAAAATATTGAAATTTGAAACTTTCACATCATTGCATTCTGTTTTTATTCACAATTTGTACAGTGTCGCAACTTTTTTGGAATCAGGTTCGTATAAGGCGACAACGTGCATCCACTCATTAGATTTTTGCTTCAGAGCTGAATAATCTATGTCAATCATTTACTACAAAGCCATTCATCTTTGTTTTGTGGAGGCTGTTTCTGGTTGGTGCTACAACAGATTGCAGCAGTGTCCCTGTTGCAGTGGTCGGGCATGGCAGTACAAGGTCCACCCCTTCAGGCTCTCCGTCCCCCCGTGTCTTCACGAATGTTGCGGAGGGCACCCTTGCCCAGCTGTGGGAAGTGGGCATCAGGATCCTCAATTCTCAATCTCGACTACTGGCTCATCATGGCCCGGTCGCGAGAGGAGACGTCTAATCACAAGGACTTGGTGCTCCAGATCCTAAGTCAATTGGGGCTTTAGGTCAACCGAGAGAAGAGCAAGCTCTCCCCTGTGCAGAGAATCTCTTTTCTTGGTATGGAGTTAGACTCGGTGAGTATGATGGCACACCAAACCAACGAACGTGCCCAGTTAGTGCTGAACTGCCTAAGTTCTTTCAGAGGCAGGACGGTTGTACCACTGAAATACTTTCAGAGGCATGTGGCATCCGCAGCCTCAGTCATGCTGCATGGATTGCTTCTTATGAGACCACTTCAGCACTGGTTACACCCCCGAGTCCCGAGATGGGCATGGTGCCATGGTACACATTATGTCACCATCACACCGATGTGTCACTGCTTATTCAACCCCTGCATGGACCTTGCTTTTCTACGTGCAATGGGCAGGCAGCTTCGGGGTTCTGGACAGGACTTTGTCTGCTTTGGTGCATCAGCTGTCTGGAGTTGCTGGCAGTGCATCTACCCTTTCGGCAGTTCTGGCCACTGGACAAGCACAAGTTGGTCTGCATGGACAACATTGCAGCTGTTTCGTACACCATACCAACAGGGAAGTCTAAGATCACATAGTCCTCCATCCCCAGGCGGTCCAGTTGATTTTGAGTCGATTCAGGGAAGCTCAGGTCAACCTGTTTGTTTCCCACCAGTCCTCCCACTGCCAGCTGTACTATTCCCTGACCCAGGCCTCCCTGGGCATGGATGCACTGGCACACAGTTGGCCCTGGGCTCTATGCAAGTATGCTTTTCCCCCAGTGAGCCTTCTCGCACAGACACTGTGCAAGGTCAGGGAGGACAAGGAACAGATCCTGCTGGTTGCGCAGTACTGACCCATCCGGACCTGGTTTTCAGAACTCATGCTCCTCGCAACAGCCCCTACCTGGTGCATCCCCCTGAAGAAGGACCTTCTTTCTCAGGAGTTGGGCACCATATGGCACCTGCATCCAGATCTCTGGAACCTCCACGTGTGGCAGCTGGACGGGACGTGGCAGAGCTAAGTGATCTGCCACCAGTGATCCTGACCGCACTCAACTCCATAAAGAGGGTCGGGGACCTCCAAGCATTTTCGGTAAGTGAAGAGTGCCTTGTGTTAAGGCCTTCTCTCATGTTGTCCTGAGACCCCGGCCTGGATACATGCCCAAGGTTCCCACCACTCCTTTCCAAGATCAGGTGGTAAAGCGCTGCCCCCGGAGGAGGCAGATCCAGCCTTGGCGTTGCTGGGTCCCGTAAGAGTGTTACGCATATAAGTGGACCGCACCCAGAGCTTCAGAAGCTCTGAGCAGCTCCTTGTCTGCTTTGGAGGTCAGCAGAAAGGGAAGGCTGTCTCCAAGCAGAGGTTGGCCCACTGTATAGTGAATGGCATCGCCTTAATGTACCAATTCCAAGGCGAGCCATGTCCCCTAGGGGTGAGATTTCACTCCACTTGGAGTGTTGCCTCCTGTGTGGTGCGCACGTCGCCTCTCTGGTAGACATCTGTCGAGCTGCGGGTTGGGCGACACCTAACACCTTTGCAAGGTTTTACAACCTTAGTTTGGAGTCAATTTCTTAATGTGTGTTGGGTAACAGGTAATTGGCAGGAAGAACTGGCTTGGTGTCATGCTTGCTGTGCCTTTCTACCTCACACTGGAATGCGAGCTCCTTTCTTCTCCCAATAGAGTTCCCCGGATGGCGAACCCTGGTCAAGCATCCTCCAGCTCCCCCGGCAGTCAGACTTGGCAGAGTCAGGTTCTTCTGGCAGTTGTTCCATCACCTACTCTAAGGTAGGACCTGCCTCACAGACTCATTCCATATGTAGTACTGCCCCTAAGGTCAGTCCAAATCAGTATCTCCACGTCACCTCCCTACGGGTAGGATGTGGTCTCTATAACAACCTTTTCCTGAAGGCTTGCTTCCCCATCATTCTGCCAGGCTGAAAGAACAAATAAGAAAGATTTGAAGCAATCTTTTACTGAAGGTTGAAATCCCTTTCAAAAAATGTTTGTGGACGGAACAGCAGCATGGCCTTCTCAAGCCGTGATGTACTCACCGTTGGTCCCCTTCAGTACCAGGGTCAGTGAATTTGCGCTGTGGCTTTGGGAATGTTACAACCTTAGCGTAGCTTTTGTCTTGACACGCTATGGTTTGTCAACATCAGCACATTTAGGGGGCAGCTGTGGCCTAATGGTTAGAGAGTTGGCCTTGTAACCCGAAGGTCGCAGGTTCGAATCTCGGTGCTGGCAGGAGTTGTAGGTGGGGGGGAGTGAATGAACAGCGCTCTCTTCCACCCTCAATACCCACGGCTGAAGTGCCCTTTAGCAAGGCACTGAACCCCCAGTTGCTCCCCGGGCGCTGGATATAGCTGCCCACTGCTCTGGATGTGTGTTCACTTCTCACTGCTGTGTGTGTGCATTTGAATGGGTTAAATGCAGAGCACCAATTCTGAGTATGGGTTACCATATTTGGCAAATGTCACGACTTTCACTTTCTTTCACTTTCACTTTTCTGCGGTTGTGATGGTGTTCAGGTTGTGGCATTTTCCATAGACCCCTAATGTCGTCACGACATAACTCGAAGTGACCAACAGATAGGGAACGTCTCGGTTACATATGTAACCCTCATTCCCTGATGGAGGGAACGGAGATATTAGTCCCCATGCCACAACCTTGAACGGGACATGTTCTCGGCTCCTCAGCATAAAACCTAATGAGTGGATGCACGCGGTCGCCTTGTATACCCATGTGGACGAGGAGTGGATCTGCATGCAAAATCCACTAGCCAATTCTCATTGGCGTTTCCTCTTAAACTTAGAAATGATTGGGCTCCTAAGTTAGACCCCTAATGTCCATTATCAACATCAAGACATTATTATTATTTTAAATACAAAACATTTTCCATTGAATGTCCAGTAAAAATAACTACATAGTAATACAATACCAAATGTCTGTTTGCGAACAGAAATTAGATGTTTGTTCTATTGCATGAATTTCAGCAAGCATTAGTTTAGGACATTTTGTTGTATAGCAAAACACCTTGAAATGACACTGAATCAAAGAATTGCACAAGCAATGCATCTTCTGTACTGACAACTGTGTAAGATTAGCAGCTAATTCATTGTTGTTTGGTTTCAGCAAATTGATGGCGAGGCCTTCCTGTTATTGACTCAGGTGGACCTGGTGAAGATCCTCAGCATTAAACTAGGGCCGGCTCTAAAAATATATAACTCTATTCTAATGTTTAAAACAACAGAGAACTCTGCCTGCAACGAACTCTGACCAGACAGACAGAGAGCCAAGGGAGTTCAGAACTGCTTCAGTCAAAGGGCTCGTCATGAAGATTCATACAGTACACATTACACTATTATACATGATCAACACGATGTAGTTTATGTCCGAATGAGCAGGTTAAACACACATAATGACATTCAGAATTCATTCAGACAGCACAAGAACGTTTCTGCACTGTCATTAATAATCATATTTGTACGCACTTATTAACTCACATGATGATTTCATGTAGTGCTCTTTCATTATAGTGTTGTCTGTGAGAATGTATATTTACTGAGGGGTTAGCGGAGAACTAGCGCTTTTCTTAATTCAGGTGCTAATTGAATTCAGCTACATGCACTGAAGAGCCGCACAATGTCTGCTTATGACTCATTGTTTCTGTTAAAACTCATTGATATTTCTCCTTTAATTCATAGCTGTAGATAATTTTAGTGTTTAGAAAGAGTTATGGATGGAGTACTTGCAGAAGGGGGTTGAATATCAGAGCATTAGATAAACATGGATCCTCTTTGATTTTCTTGTTTTCAGTGTGCTGTGATGTCATATTAACGCATCATGCCACAGTTCTTCTTTACGGTTACGGTCATGGAATTTCTTTATTTTCTTTCTTTATGTGTTTTGATACAATGAATGTAGAAATGGAGAATGGAGGGTAAAGCTATACTCAAGGCACAAATAATAATTGTGAGAGCCATATTTGGTATTTTGTAATAGAATGTAACTTACTCAGAATGCCTTCATGTGCACAGTGTACGAAAAAAAAATTTAATGTACAAACGTATTAATTTTATTTCAGTTGCTGAGGTATGCAGCATTAAAATACATGAAATTTCACATCTATTTATTTAAGATTAATACTTTGAAAATATATATATATATATATATATATATATATATATATATATATATATATATATATGTGTGTGTGTGTGTGTGTGTGTGTGTGTGCTGAACATATGTTGTTGTGTATATGTATGTTAACAAACCAAAACAGTTTGTGTTGCTGTATGATTTCCCATATTCAGAACTCATTTATCATGTCTGTTTTTTTCCATGAGAGCGTATAATTAACAGTTAGTTTGGGGATTTAAAATTTAAATATAAAATGTGTAAATAAGCAATGGTTTAGTGTGGAAGTGCAGCACTGTTGAATGGACTACTAAACGTCACTGTAATTCATTTGAAAATAAACTTGATGATCGAAAGGTCTTTTCAACACAATGGTCTTTTTAATGATTGCATGATTAATATTATAATGTGCCATTTATTTTATTGCTTGTTTATTTATTTGATAACATTTGCATACGATACTGCATTCTAACTTTTTTAATTGATTTATTGACCTGTTACAAATTAGTAGATAATGTTTTAAACATCGGCTGTGTTCAGAATAGCATTCTACTCATATTTACAGTGCAGTTTGTGCTTATACTGTCTGTATACATGGAATACTTTGATTGGTTTCTGCAAATCTACTACATTTGCCGCGTGCACCATTTAACAGAGCACACTGTGGAATACGGTATCCTACAATGCAATGCACCTGATTTAGCATTTCCAGTGTGATAAACAAAAACGAAAGTCATATCAGCAGTAGTGTTCTCCTAAACTCATGATTTAATTGGACTGAGACTATACAAAATTGGCTAAAAATAAAGGCTTAAAATCAGGCACTGGCAGAATAATATCATAGGTAAAATAGTGAGAAGAAATACTGCCACAAAATAAATGTTTACTTGCTTCATGCAACAGGACACAGACAAAAGCTCTTAACAAAATAGCTGCATACCGAAGATAGGAAGATTTCATTTTTTGATACATAGGTGCAAAATGGCATTCCATGTAACATTGCAAGAACCTACTACTTGCACCATACTCACTGATTGAGTTACCAATGACTTATATTGTGTTGAGCCCTGCAGATGTTGACAAAAGTGTTGGAACGTGAGTAATGACATTCACTAGGGATTAATCTATTAACAGACCTCTACTGGTGATAGAGCAAGTCTGAACATGACTGTTGTTGAAAGGAAGCTGTATATTTGTCATGCGTACATCCCTTCCTTTAACCTAAGTAATCTATAGATTAATGCTTATTATCCATTTCTCCCAGAGTCATGTCACCCCTTCCCCTGTTATCTACAGTCTAGAAGATAAATTCCAGCTCTTGTAATTGTACAGTCTTGGTTTTAAGGGAAATATATGTGCCTTTACCATTCTGACCATATTAATGTTGTACATTCATTCATGCTTCGATCATCAGGGCTGTCACCAGGGTTTGTGGTGGATTGTCAAGAAATGTACTATAATTACTCTTACAAATGCAACCCATTCTATACACTACACAAACAGAAACAGACATGGAGCTGTTTGTGAAAAATGTTTTAAGATTAAGATTCACAATTTACAGACAAGGTCAGAACTATTTATGTGTACATGTTATTTGCTTATTTTAAATTAGTGTCAGTTGAAGTGCCGGTGATGTAAATAATAGGGTGGGAGGGACTGCATCCGAGGTCTCTCAAGCCTCATTCACACTGGCAGTGTCTCACAGCACCATGAATCCATCTCATTCATTTTCACACAACATACACTAAACAAACCTGCAAAATGTTAGACTGAATTATATATGCAGCTACTCAAAGGAGGAGTTCTTATGGCCAAGAAGGACGGAGCCTTGTTCCCACCCTGGAACTGCTGAGGGGAGCAATAGTGTTTGAAAAACTCACAGTGCTTATAATCATGTCAGAATGCAGAAGGGAGATGAATTGAGCAGCACCTTAGTAACACCTACAGGCCACTGTGAGTACCAGGTCATGCCATAGGAGCTAGTCAGCACTCCCTCATATTTCAAAGGGGTTAATGAACAAGGATTTTTGAGACTTGTCTTTGTTCTTAGCAATACTGATATCCTTATTTTCTCCCGCAACCTGATAGAACACAATCAGCATGTGACCCTGGTACTATTGAAAACCTTGTCTGTTCCTCAAAGAAGAGAAATGTCCTTTCCACCCACCTCCTGTGCAACTCCTGAGCTACAACATCAGACTCGGGGTGGTGCAGATGGACTCAGGGACTCAGGTACAAGTAGTTCAGTCCTGGTCACTTCTTTCCACTGTTGTAGTACATACAAATTTCCTAGGGCTTGCCAGCTTCTACCAAAGATTCATCTATAAGACACTGTGATCACATCTCTCCTAAGCCCAACTCTCTGTCCTGGAATCCCAAAGCCTCCTGTGCCTTCCTCAGAAGCATAGGACGCCTAAACCAGTGCCCCATCCTCATCCATCCTTATCTTGACTTACCTTTGGTTGAAGTAGATGCCTCCTCTACAAATGTATAAGCTGTGTTATCTCAACAACAGGGAGAACCAGAAAAACTCCATCCATTTGCTGCCTTCTCATGCAAACTCACCTCGGTAAAGCAAAATTATGACATAGGCAGCCAAGGGCCAGATTTACTAACAGCTTGTGCCAGTGCAAACCGTCTTTTGGCATTGGCAATAGTACTGTAAGGATTTACTAAAGATGCACAGCGAAGAATTAGAACTGAAAAGGCATAGACACAGTTATTTTTGCATCTGACCTTATTGAATATGTGTTTGTAGGAGTTTTTCTTCTAGAAGCAAGAGGAGAGTATTAAATGTTCACTTCCATTAGTGTTTTTTTGGGAGGAAAACAAAATGGGCCTTGTTCTTTACAAAGTTCAACTTGACAGTCACCTATCTACGTATTATCTAGGTCAGTGTTTACCCAACCTAATCCTGGAGTACCCCTAAAAGTACCATTTTAGGTCTTGAAGTCCCTACTAATGAGCTGATGAGTTGGGTCAGGTGTGTTTCATTATGGAGACATACAAAATATGCAGTTGGGGGAGTTGGGGGAACTCCAGAACCTGGATTGGAACCACTGGTCTAGGGCAGTGGTTCTCAACTCCAGTCTTGGGGACCCACTGCTCTGCACAGTTTGTTTGTCTTTCTTATCTGGCATATTTAGTTTAGTAAATGGAGCTCTCTCCTAACAATATGATGATTTGAACCTGGTGTGTTAAGGTAGACGGCCACCAACCAACAACATGTAGGATAGACCCTATTCCATCTAAGCTACTAAAAGAGGTGCTTTCAGAAGTCATGGATCCTCTTTTGAATATTATTAATTTGTCAATGTCATTAGGATATGTCCCAAAATCCTTCAAACTGGCTGCCTCTCATTAAAAAAACACAACTTGATCCTAGAGAATGTTAAATACAGACTGATCTCAAATCTCCCCTTTCTTTAAAAAATACTAGAATAAACAGTATCCTCTCAGCTATGTTCCTTCTTAGAGAGATATGGTATCTGTGAGGATTTCCAGTCAGGATTTGGACCATATCATAGTACTGAGACTGCTCTCATCAGTTACTAAAGACTTGCTCTTATCATCTGATCGTAATTGCATTTCTCTTTTAGTGCTTCTTGATCTTAGTGCTGCGTTTGACACTATGGGCCACAACATTCTTTTGTGTACAGTCGTGGCCAAAAGTTTTGAGAATTACATAAATATTGGAAATTGGAAAAGTTGCTGCTTAAGTTTTTATAATAGCAATTTGCATGTACTCCAGAATGTTATGAAGAGTGATCAGATGAATTGCATAGTCCTTCTTTGCCATGAAAATTAACTTAATCCCAAAAAAACCTTTCCACTGCATTTAATTGCTGTCATTAAAGGACCTGCTGAGATCATTTCAGTAATCATCTTGTTAACTCAGGTGAGAATGTTGACGAGCACAAGGCTGGAGATCATTATGTCAGGCTGATTGGGTTAGAATGGCAGACTTGACATGTTAAAAGGAGGGTGATGCTTGAAATCATTGTTCTTCCATTGTTAACCATGGTGACCTGCAAAGAAAATGCGTGCAGCCATCATTGCGGTGCATAAAAATGGCTTCACAGGCAAGGATATTGTGGCTACTAAGATTGCACCTAAATCAACAATTTAAAGGTTCATCAAGAACTTCAAGGAAAGAGGTTCAATTCTTGTAAAGAAGGCTTCAGGGCGTCCAAGAAAAGTCCAGCAAGCGCCAGGATCGTCTTCTAAAGAGGATTCAGCTGCGGGATCGGAGTGCCACCAGTGCAGAGCTTGCTCAGGAATGGCAGCAGGCAGGTGTGAGCGCATCTGCACGCACAGTGAGGCGAAGACTTTTGGAAGATGGCCTGGTGTCAAGAAGGGCAGCAAAGAAGCCACTTCTCTCCAAAAAAAACATCAGGGACAGATTGATCTTCTGCAGAAAGTATAGTGAATGGACTGCTGAGGACTGGGGCAAAGTCATATTCTCCGATGAAGCCCCTTTCCGATTGTTTGGGGCATCTGGAAAAAGGCTTGTCCAGAGAAGAAAAAGGGTGAGCGCTACCATCAGTCCTGTGTCATGCCAACAGTAAAGCATCCTGACACCATTCATCTGTGGGGTTGCTTCTCATCCAAGGGAGTGGGCTCACTCACAATTGTGCCCCAAAACACAGCCATGAATAAAGGATGGTACCAAAACAACCTACAACAGCAACTTCTTCCAACAATCCAACAACAGTTTGGTGAAGAACAATGCATTTTCCAGCACGATGGAGCACCGTGCCATAAGGCAAAAGTGATAACTAAGTGGCTCGGGGACCAGAATGTTGAAATTTTGGGTCCATGGTCTGGAAACTCCCCAGATCTTAATCCCATTGAGAACTTGTGGTCAATCCTCAAGAGGCGGGTGGACAAACAAAAACCCACTAATTCTGACAAACTCCAAGAAGTTATTATGAAAGAATGGGTTGCTATCAGTCAGGATTTGGCCCAGAAGTTGATTGAGAGCATGCCCAGTCGAATTGCAGAGGTCCTGAAAAAAGGTCCTGACTCTTTGCATAAATGTCATGTAATTGTCGATAAAAGCCTTTGAAACGTATGAAGTGCTTGTAATTATATTTTAGTACATCACAGAAACAACTGAAACAAAGATCTAAAAGCAGTTTAGCAGCAAACTTTTTGAAAACTAATATTTATGTAATTCTCAAAACTTTTGGCCACGACTGTAGACTACAGTTCGTAGCAATGAATGAAAAGGTATCATATCGATCACAAGTACAGTACAGAGTAACACAAGGCTCAATACTGGGACCGCTGCTTTTCACGCTGTACATGATACCCTTGGGAGATATCATCAGGAAACATAGTGTTAGCTTTCACTGTTATGCTGATGATGCTCAGCTCTATATTTCTTCACAGCCCAACGAAACATACCAATATGCAAAACGAAGGGAATGCATGGTTGTTATAAAAAAAATAATAAATAAATAATAAAAAAACTGGATGACTAGTAATTCCCTACTGCTAAATTCTGAAAAAAACAGAGGTTTTAATTACTGGACCAAAAACCTCTGTATGTAATATCATAAAACACTGTCTAACACTTGATGGCTGCTCTGTCAATTTTCCGTCATCAGTTAGGAGTCTAGGTGTGCTATTTGATAGCAATCTTTCCTTTGAAAATCATGTTTCTAACATTTGTAAAACCACATTTTTCAATCTTAAAAATATATCTAAATTATGACCTATGCTCTCAATGTCAAATGCAGAAACGTTAATTCATGCGTTCGACCTCAAGGTTAGATTATTGTAATGTTTTATTGGGTGGTTGTTCTGCACGCTTAATAAACAAACTCCAGGTGTTCCAAAATGCAGCAGCTAGAGGTCTTACTAGAATCAGGAAGTATGACCATATTAGCCTGGTTCTGTCAACTCTGCACTGGCTGTCTATTTAACATCGTATACATTTTAAAATCTTGCCAATTACTTATAAAGCCCTGAATGACTTAGCTCCTCAGTACTTAAGCGAGACCTACTATGCTTTACCTTCAGATAAACTGTGTTTTTGTGGTCCAGGGTGACCACAAATGTATATTGCATTGTAATTGTAATTGCATTATAGTCCTTCACGTCCACTGCAAACGCAAAACTCATTTGATAATACCTAGAAAATCAAAATCAACTACGGGTGGCAGATCCTTTTCTTATTTAATGCCCAAACTCTGGAACAATCTACCTAGCGTAGTTTGGGAGGCAGACACACTCTGTCAGTTTAAATCTAGATTAAAGACCCATCTCTTTAACCTGGCATTATTGAAATTTTTATTAAAAAATATGATGTATGGCTATAACGATAATCAATAGGCTGATCAATATGGTGATAGTTTCAATGATTGTTTCAGTACTGGATGTCTTAACACAGACTTTGAGTCCTAGGTGCTTTCTGTTGGATAGCATCGATGGACTTGAGTGAACCAGTAAACTTTGGGTAACTTCCAAGAATATGCCAGGGATGGCACAAATATGTTTGATAAATGGCCCATGAGGACACCTGTGTCCAGTGGGAGGGTGAGATAAAGGTTATTATGAAAATTGTTCAAACTAGCATGATTCCACAATTAGATAATATACCAGGAAGAGTACAAATTAATTGTGGCAAAACCAGTGGAGTAAGACCAATCAGAAACCAAGCTACCAATTTTTGGTTGAAAATTTAAGAATAAGGTATAAGGGCCCTATTTTAACGATCTAAGCGCATGGTCTAATGTGCACGGCACTCCTGGCGCGTGGTCTAAAAGGGTTGTCCCTATTCTCTTAAGGAGTAATGGGTGTGTTTTTGTACATAATGTTCAGTAAACCAATCAGAGTCTCATCTCCAGTTACCTTTAAGAGCAAGTTGTACTTGCGCCATGGCGGATTCACTATTTAAACGGCGGAATTTTAAGGTGTACAGATTGAACGTGTCTCCAGAGAGCAAACGGATCTGCTCATGCGCAAGAAAACAGATAGGCTAATTCTGATACACGCAATGACTTTCCATTATGACATGTATGACATGTTTATATTTATGTAGCCTACACAATAACATTATTTTACACTGTAATCCTTTAATTTTTAAGCAAAGTGAACACGTGTTGTGGACCCACCCAGAGGTGCATTTTCTACTAACACACTCTTTAAATAACAAAAAAAAAATTGCGCCATTCACTTTAGACTTTAGATCAGGTTTGAGTTGGTCAATGGCACAGTCTATTTTCAGTTCCACAAAATAGCAATGGGTAAACAGTTAGTTTAATTTCCATTGACCCCAGGTGTGTCTCGTCATCTCAATATCCTGTTTGGTGTATTTAAAATGTCCCCTGTTCTCTGTTGGCTGTTAATTTTCTTTTGAGTTCCTGAGTTTACCCCTTGTGAATTAAATTCCATGTTCAAAGGATTCTCCAACGTCTCCTGGATCTCCTTGCTCCTTGTTCCTCACTAGTGAATTGTGACAGCACAGCCGACCGATACAGAAAGTGAAGCGGCGCCGTTTCTCCCCACGTTAATTTTCAATTTTTTTTTCAAGTGTTTTGTTTTCCTCGTTCGTTCCTCCCCGTTGAAATGGAGGAATGAGCAATGTTTATCACATCGTCTTTGTGAGGGCTCCTTTGAGGGGGAAACCCTCGCGATGCTGTTCTGGATCGGGCTGACATTTCATCATCCCACAGAGTCAAGTCAGCCAGACGTTAATGTGGAAAGCCTACTGGACGTTAATGTGGCAAGCCCTCTAGACAGCCATGTGGCACCCGCTCCAATGCCCACTCCTTTTAAGTGCCCTCCAGTGCCCGCTTCTCATAAGCGCCTTCCAGAGCGCCCTCAAGTGCCGCTCCTCCAGAACTCCCTCAAGTGCCCGCTCCTTCTGAGCTCGCTCCAGTGTTGGCTCCAGCCCCAGAGCTCGCTTCAGTGTCGGCTTCAACCCCAGAACTCACTCCAGTGTAGGCTCCAGCCCCAAAGCTCGCTCCAGTTTCAGATCCAGCCCCAGAACTCACTCCAGTGTTGGCTCAAGCCCCAAAACTCACTCCAGTGTCGGCTCCAGCCTCAAAACACACGCCAGTGCCAGCATCAGCACCATGTAAACGCTATCCAGATCCCCAGTTAAGCCCAGGGAGGGCTCTTGTTTCCCCGTTAAGTAGGGCTCCAGTCATAGAGGCCGAGACAGGGGCTGGGGTCATGGCCTCGGAGGCAGCTCCGCCATGGCCTCCCAATCTCACTGCTCCACCATGGCCTCTCGAGTCCCATAGCGCCCCGGGCGGGAGCTGCCCTGGAGGCCCGCTGTCCCGTGTCTGTCCTGAGGGACCCCCAGAACAAACCGCCCCCCAGTAAATCCTGGTTTAGTTAGAAAGGTAAGGGTCCACTGAGTGACATCCCAAAGAGCACTTTTAGTCCAACGAAGCAATAACGTTATGATATGGATGGTAATTCCTTTGTTTACCTCTCAGTTCTGGGGGGACATTATTGTTTGTATCTGTTATGGAACAACTTATGCTCAAAAAAAAAAAAAAAAAACCAGCATGGTTTTGTAACATACAGTGTCACAAAAAAAAGGAGCCCATCCACTAAAAAACAGTCAAATACACACAGATTACTGTTTATTTGAATTCTGGCGCTCTCTCGTGACGGCTCGTGACACACCTGTCATTACTGTGTAATCACAGCTATCAGTGTGAATGCGGTATACATGAATACATGAGTGTGATTATTGACTATATGGTGCATCTGTATGATTACCATCTGTATTATGGCCATCAGCATGTGATTACTGACTGTTTGAGTGTGTATCAGTGTAAATGATGTATTTGTAGCAATCTCAGGATGTACTGTAATTGGCATACATAGTTAATTATTTTTTATTTTTCTTATTTATTTTTATTACTCAAATTATTCTTAATGTATATTTCTACTGCTTAAATAATTCACTTATACGATATCTAAGATTCTGTCTATTGTTTTATAATTGAAAAACTATGCAGTGGTATGTTTAATGACTAAAATAGTTTGTAGAACCCTTCAATGCATTTGGTGGTGGTGTGTTTGTTGACTAGAATTGTTTTCAGAAAAATGGTTGCAGGAATCTAATTTTGCATGGTATCTTCTTCAGATTTGAAATAGAAACTCATGAGACATGTGACTTTCAACCCATTACTTTTTGGATTGTTCCAGGATTATCAACATTATTGAGCATGAGCATTATCAACTCTGGATGATGGAAAGTAAAGCCCAAAGGGTCTTCTTTCCAAAGACACCAAAATTGTGTGTGTAGCACACTGAAGTCAGGAACTATTACAATTTTAATTTAGAATCAGAATCAGAATCAGAATGAGCTTTATTGCCAGATTGGTAGAGAGATGTTGAAAATTCATGGTAAACACAAAAGCAAGATTGAAACCAAACTTTTTTACTGTAAGCATTTGTGGTTGGGAATACAGTATTACACAGTACAAAAGAAAATAAATACATCAACCACTTGTATTTGTGAAGATGTGTATTTATAGGCCTATTCTAAAGCCATGATTGAATGGTGTTAAGTAAAGCAATGAGTGTATGCACGTGTGAGGAGTTGGTGTGAGGCACTGATGAATTTGTGTAACATTTTGACTGGTTGTGTTTGAAAAAGAAAATCAAGATACTTCCTAATAGATTTTTGTGTGTGTTATAGAGAATTGTGTGTTGTGTTTTGCAAAAAGTGTTTTATGAAATTGGAAACTGATTCAAAGGCCACAAATCAGTGTATGGTTTTTCAGATTTGGTGTGTGTTTCTGGTGTTTGAGTGTCAGGTTTCAAAAAATGGTGTGACAATTAAAGATTTTGTGTGTAAGCAGTTAAAAAAAAAGCAAAGTAATTGTAAAACCTAACTGTAACCCATAACAAAAGGGAACAATGGAAGGCTATACAAAGACTTAACAAGTTTCAGCAAATGTTGCCAATAATAAGAGAGTAATACCAGGGTAGTGTCGTAGACTAGACATCAGAAGGGCTTACGGCAGTTGTCTAAAAAGTCTGGAAATGTATTTCAAATAATGGTGCACCACATTTATAACCTTACATTGTCAGATATTATTTCTTCTTTTAAAAATACTTTATAATCTCAGTACCTTGTGGACAGGACTTTCAGGTGGAAGTTTTCAGATGGACTGCTTAAAACACTTGTATGCCATTTTTTGCCAAATTTTGTGAAGTGACGACCATTCTATCTGCAACGGGAATTCACGGCCATTGTTATTGTCACAATTTACATCCCCCTTTGTGCTAATGTGAAGGACGCGCTTCGCGAGCTGTACACACCATCAGCGAACAACAATTGTATGCTAATTCCAGCATACAGACCACTTCTGAAACTCACTAAACCGGTTCAAAAACTCATCACAGTTTGGCCAGATGATGCTACCTCAAAACTACAGGACTGCTTTCAGTGCACAGACTGGAACATGTTTAAAGAGGCAGCCACCTACAACAACCTCACAGACCTGCAGGAGTACACTGAAACTGTGAGTGCTTATAACAAAAAGTGCATTGATGATGTTACAATCACCAAGACCATCACCACACATTCAAACCAAAAGCTGTGGATGACAGCAGAAGTTTGTGGGGTGCTTAAGACCTGAGATGAAGCATTCAGATCAGGAGATAGATAAATCATTAATAAAGAAAGAGGGAGTCTGTCTTTTGTGTTGCATAAATGATGAAATGTTGTATTATGATAAAATAATCAATAATTTCTTAGACAGCAGAGACACACGGAGCCTGTGGCAAGCCATTCAGACCATCATGGACTACAAGCCCCTGCCACAGGCCTGTGATAATGATACATCACTCCCGGATGCACTCAACCACTTTATTCACGGTTTGAAATGCAGAATGACACACCTGCAGAAAAACTGCCCATACCTCCCAACAACCAGGTGCTCTGTCTGTCTCCAGCCGATGTAAGGAAGACCCTATCTAGGATTGACCCAGCAAGGCTGCGGGTCCTGCATGTCTCAAATCCACAACCATCACACCAAATAAATCACCTGTGTCCTGTTTAAACGACTACCATCCCATAGCACTGACCCCAGTCATGATGAAGTGCTTTGAGAGGTTAGTCATGCAAAAAAACTAGCCTCCCCAACACACTCGATCCGCTCCAGTTTGCGTACCGTCCAAACCAATCTACAGACGATGCAATTTCCTCCACCCTCCACCTGGCTCTTACCCACCTAGAGAATAAAGACTCCTATGTCAGAATGTTGTTCATCGACTTCAGCTCAGCATTCAACACAATAATCCCACATCAGCTCATTTAGAAACTAAACCTGCTGGGCCTTAACAATTTCCTCTGTAATTGGATCCTGGACTTTCTAACTGGAAGACCTCAGTCACTACGTGTCAGCCACAACACCTCCAATCTCCAAGATGGCTACACTTTCTCCGCCGGCTGAAAAGAGCAAGTCTCCCTCCACCCATCCTCACCACATTCTACAAAGGAACCATAGAGAGCGTGCTGACCAGCTGCATCACTGTCTGGTATGGGATCTGTAGTGCAGCAGACATAATACATACATAATCCCACATAAGACTCAAATATGTGTTTACATGCTCGTGCACTACAAATCATCTTGCACTATTCCCCAGCCAGCTGCTTGACTTACGAAATTTCTCTTTGCACATGTACAGTATTATGTGAAGCATTCGTATAGTCTATATATTTTTCCTTTTCAGTCTATGTATAGGTAAACATTTATGTATAGTATATTCATATTCAAAATCTGTCAGTAGGTCAGTTGTGTATAGGTACAGTGTTTATATGTAGCATTTGTATAGCTTGTATTTTGTTTTTTTGTTTATGTATAGGTAAACATTTATATATAGAATTTAAAGTCAAAATCTGTCAGTAGGTTAGTTGTGTATAGGTATAGTATCATGTGAAGCGTTCGTATAGTCTGTATTTTTTTAGCTTATGTATAGGTAAACATTTATGTATAGTATATTTATAGTCAAAATCTGTCAGTAGGTTAGTTGTGTATAGGTTTATACTGTTTACTTCATTATTGTATGTCTGTATTTATATAGCACCGTGGTCCTGCGAGGAACAACATTTCGTTCCACACATGTAGCGGAATGACAATAAAGCTCAACTTGAACTTGAACTTGTTATTTAAAACCATTCAATCAGATTAAGCAGGGCTACTGTCCAGCAGAGTTTAGCTCCTTCATTTTTTATTTGTTATTTTATTTAATTCAATTAGATTAGGAGTGGTAATTGTGATGATGATTTTAGCTCAAAACTTGAACATTATAGACAGAGTTTAGCTCCATCCCTAATCAAACACACCTAAAATTAAGTCTATAAATTAAATAGTAAATGTAATGCCTTATTGGACACAATAATAATAACGATAATGATAATACTAATTTACCATGAATTTTAAACAATTGAAAAATATTTGACACATTTTTGTCTTGTTAAGAAATATTTTAGAAACAGATTTTTACAATATTGTACAGTAAGATATTTACATATTATTGCCTTTCAAAATATAATTGTTGTTCTAAATTAGGAGTTAAATGCTGGTTTGGAGTGAGCCAAGCGCTACAGTGTTCCTATTAGAGAACCCGGGGTCATGTAGATATGATACAGTCATGGCCAAAAATATCGGCACCCTTGGTAAATATGATCAAAGGCGGCTGTGAAAATTAATCTGCATTGTTAATCCTTTTGATCTTTTATTTAACAAAATCACAAAAATCTAACCTTTCATTGGATAATAAGAATTTAAAATTGGGATAAATATCATTATGAAATAAATGTTTTTCTCAAATACACATTGGACACAATTATTGGCAATTATTCTTATGAGTAAAATATCTCTGAAGTATATATATCCCCATTCATATTCACAATTTTAAGCACTCCAGGGTGATTATGAATATGAAATTATTCAGCCATGGCTTCCTGTTTCACAGAAATATAAATAGGAGGGAAAACAAAGCCCAAATTCCCTTAATCATCCATTACAATGAGAAAAACCAAAGAATATATTTCTGATGTGCAGCAAAAGATTATTGAGCTTCACAAATTAGTGAAGTGGCTTTAAGAAAAGAGCTAGAGCAGTGAAAATTCACATTTCCACCATCAAGGCAATAATTAAAAATTTCCAATCAACATAAAATGTTAAGAAACTGCCTGGAAGAGGACGTGTGTCTATATCGTCCTAATGTGCGGAGAGAAGGAGAGTTTGAGTGGCTAAAGACTCTTCAAGGACCACAGCTGGAGAACTGCAGAAAATAGTCTCGGGGTCAGAAAACCTAACAAAAAAATAAATAAAAAACATTAAAAAAATTGTCAAATAGCACCTACATCACAAAATGTTTCAAACAGGCCATACACCAAAAATTCTCCTCACTCATCCAAAAATAAACTCCAGCATATTCAGTTATCAGACACGACTGGAACTTCAAATGGGACTGGCTTCTATAGTCAGATGAAACTAAAAAATTAGCTTTTTAGCAGCAAACACTCACGATGGGTTTGGTGAACACAGAGAAAAAATGTACCCCATGTGTACAATGAAATATACAGCTGTATTTTTAATGTTGTGGGCCTATATTTCTGCTGGAGGTCCTGGACATCTTGTTTAGACATATGGCATCATGGATTCTATCAAATACCAACAGATAAAAAATCAGTAAGTGACTGACTCTGTTAGAAATCTTATAATGGGCCATGTTTGGATCTTCCAAACAGACAATAACCCAAAAACAAACCTCAAAAACAACACAGAAATGGGTCACTGAGCTCAAAACCAAGCTTCTGCTAGAGCCATTCCAGTCCTCTGACCTGAACCCTACGGAAAATGAGAGGAGTGAACTGAAGAGGAGAAGCACCAACATGGAGCTGGGAATCTAAAGGGTCTGGAGAGATTCTGGATGAAGGAATGGTCTCTAATCTCTTGTCAGGTGCTCATCAGGCATTATAGGAGAACATTTAGAGCTGTTAAACTGGCAAATAAAGGTTTCAAAAAGTATTGAATAAAAGGGTGTCGTTAGTTGTGGCCAATGTTTATTAGAGAAAAACATTTATTTCATAATGATATTTCCCCCCATTTTAAATTCTTATTGTCCAATGAAAGGTTAGATCTTTGAGAATTTTTTAAATAAAAGATCAAAAGGATTAACAATGCAGATTAATTTTCACAGTCTTCTTTGATCATATTTACCAAGGGTGCCGTTATACAGATAAAAACTGTATAACACCAACATGTCAGAAAAAAATAAAAAATAAATAAAAATCAGATTCACTGAGTTGAAAAGAGGACCCCCCCCTCCATTTTTGGCCATGACTGTATAACACCACAGGTGTAGCTAATCACCTTCTCAGTCAGTACGTTTACATGGACAACAATACTCAGATTTTAATACGATTAAGACAATACTCTGATTAAGAATCTACCATGTAAACAGAGATGTCTGATTACCTTAATCTGGTAAAATCTGGTATGACTCTAAAGTCATAATCAAAGTAAATAGAAATTAGACATGTGGAGTATTCCTATTTTAGTCGCATTATTGAAGTCCAGTATAGACATGTACACACCTTAATCACAGTATTACCATCATGTAGGACTTTTTGCCGTATTTTGCAACAGGATACACACATGGCAATGGTCAACCGTTTGACGGCAAACAAAAGAATGGCTTCAACAACGCCATTGTCTGTTTGAAGGTATAGCATGATAAATAATTAACTGCACATGAAGCTTTCAGTAAATTAAAAATGAAACACCCAAAACTGCATATGGCATTATAATGAAGATGAGCTATATGTTTATATGTGAAATTCTGGAGGGAACGTCAGATAGCGTCACGTGGTGACGTAATCATGTGTGCCATTAATGAAAGGATATATTCTAAAAGCAACTCATGTAAACATCTTAATCATATTATTGTCTTATTCAGAAAAAGGTAAATAATTAGATTACTGATGTCCATGTAAATGTAGTCAATGACACACAAAACCATTTGACCTTCAACAGTGATCAGCTGTGCTCATTTTGATTAGCTCGGCATGAAAAGAGCTTTCCTGGAGCATTTCAGAACTTGGTAAAACAATCAACTATGGGTGGCAAGACTCTGTCAAAAGATCTCCAGGATAAAGTTGTGGACAGGCTCAAGTCAGGATATGGAGACAAAAACATTTCAAAGGCTTTATCAATGCCTAGAAGCACAGTGAGGTCTATTATTAACAAGTGGAAGGTATTTTGTACAACACAGACACTCCCCAGAGAGGCCGACAGCAACTCTGAAGCAGCTGCAGGAATTTATGACAGAGAGTGGTCATTGTGTGACAACAATATCACAAATTCTCCACAAATATAGCTTGTATTGGAGGGTTGCAAGAAAAAGCCACTCCTCAAGAAAGGCCACATGCAGTCAGACTGAGCTTTGCCAAAACACACCTTAAAAATTCTGAGGCAGATGAGACTAAAATTGAATTATCTGGCCTCAGCACCAAATGATGTCTGGCAGAAATCCACTACAGCTCACCATCTAAATAACAGCATTCCTCCAGTAAAGCATGGAGGTGGTGATATACTTTTATGGGTCGTTTCTCTGCAGCAATGACTGGAGCACTTGTCAGGATAGAAGGAAAAATGGATGGGGCAAAATACCATCAAATTCTTGAGGAAAATCTGCTGCCTGCTGCCAGAAAGTTATCAGTGGGAAGAAGGTTTACCTTCCAACATGACAATGACCCAAAGCACACAGCAAAACTGAGCACACAGTGGTTGAAGGAGAAAAAGGTGAATGTCCTTGCATGGCCTCATCAGAGCCCAGACTTAAACCCCATTGAAAATCTGTGCAATGACCTGAAGACTGCAGTCCACAAACACTCACCATCACATTTAATTGAACTTGAGCAGTTCTGCAAAGAAGAGTGAGCAAATATTGCAAAGTCTAGATGTGCAAAGTTAGTAGAGAAAAAATCCCAACAGAATAAAGACTATGATTAAAGAAAAAGGTGGTTCAACAAAATACTGACCAAAGGTGATTCTTTTTCCAACTCAGTGATTTATTTATTTATTTATTTATTTTTCTGACATGTTGGTGTCATATCTTTCACTTGGATGTTATAAGCTGCACTGACTAAATACAACTGGATAGAACAAAAACTGTGTCTGTCTTCATTTCAGGCTGCAAAGCAACATAATGTGATTATTTTAAAGGGGGTGATTCTTATGAGGAGTATATCTCCTCAGTTTCATTCAGGTCTTTGGGTAACACTGAATGTATGCACAAATCTCATGGGCTTTCTTGTTGTTTGCCGTTTCTTCCATTGGTTTACCTCGTTTAACCTCCAGCAACCTGCAAAATAAAACTTGCAGTTGCACCTGTATTCTGGAGTATAGAAGATTCATTACAATAATATTTCACCAAATATGGTGAGGTAACTTCTAGTTAACAAATAAACAGGATTATGTTCCATTTTATCCTTTTTCCCCTTTTTTTCTTTTGTTAAACTTACTAATATTTTAACAGTTTCATGTTTATCTTTTTTTCTATTAGGTTAACATTTGAAAATGACTGCAGTTGTCAGTGTCTCAAACTGTTTGCTTAATGCATATGGAAAATATGACTTGCCTTTTCGGATTGGAAACAGATGGTATTCCATGTCTGGTGTTCTGCTGGAGCAAAAGATGTTTTGAGGAGAAATGTCCCAATGTCTTAACATTAGACACAGATGCACATGTGCTGTGATGAGAACGGACACTCTGCCTGAGACCAGCTTCATCCGTTCACACTGAAGTCCAAATATCTCAGCCAACAAAATCACATCTACAGTAAATTGTATGTAGATGTCAGTATGTAGATCAGTTTTATATGTTGACCTCATTCATTTTTTCTTCGTTAGCACTTCACGAGCCTCTCATCTGAACCATAAATGCCACGATGTGACTGATCACTCGAAGAACTTGTATTGTATTGTATAACTTTATTGTCCACCAGAGTGGAAAATTGTCTTTGGCTTACCAGCACAACAAAATTAGTAACAACATACATAGAATCACAATCATTAGTCACGTTACACACATTACATTGAAGAGAATATAAAGATACAGTTCATGCCTTACACACTACTAGATTAAACACATGCTGAACTTTACGCAAAAACATTTATTACAAGTGTTGCATGGTCTATTTCTGGGCTCTCCAAACTCGGTCCAGAAGGGCCGGTGTCCTGCAGAGTTTAGCTCCAACTTGTCTAAACATATCTGCCTATTAAGATCTTAATTAGCTGGTTCATGTGTGTTTGATTAGGGTTGAATCTAAACTCTGCAGGACACCGACCCTCCAGGACCATGTCTGGAGACCACTAGTCTACTTCATTATATTAATTTAGGTATTGTGAAAGCATCTTTTATGATATAATGAAATAATAGCAATTTTCTTCTCTTTTTTTTGTCCTAAATAATGGTGTAGTTACTGCATCTACCAGCAGGTGCTAACTGCCAGACAAACCAGCCAAAACCTAAGCCCCTGCCTAAAACTTGTGATGATTGCTTTAATTACTTTTATGGTTGCGATGCTTGTGGAAACAACAACATGAGCGTACTGGTAAAACTTTTGGTTTTGGTTGCCAGTCCTTAGTAATTTTACACTGATGCTGATGTCTTGACTCATTAGAATGAGATGCAAAATGCTTTATTAGTCCAACAACAAACATTCAACTGACTATAACTTTTCAACTACATGTCAACTTATTCTACTAACCCTTACCCAACCTAACAGTATACTAATACTCTAATAAGAGTTAGCTGATAAGTAGCTGCAAAGTTACTTATAGTTAGTAGAATGTCTAAAGTGGGCTATCAAGAAATAAAGTGTAACCGATTTTTATATCCTATCAAGCAATGTCTTTATTAGCATCTCACACTGTGTCCAATGACTGTTTTTCTGATATCAGCACCCCCTTCTGGATTGGAAGTGCAGATTTATACCAAAAATATCCCTCATTACCTGTAGAAAACATAAAACTAAACAAAATACTTTGATGATAATAAAAATATGTTTAGAAATGTTCCTACAATGAGAAAGTGCTAATTATAAGTTTTCCTTAACAATAATTTTTATAGTTATTACATTTTGGGCCAAACATGGCCATCTGTTATTACCACTGGTTAATTCAGAAAGAGTCTTAGTTATATGTGGTTCAAACTACCTAAAAAAAAAATAAAATAAAAAAAAAACACTGTAACACTGTAACAAACACTATATTCCAATGGTTAAGGATTGGTGTGTTAACCCTGTAGGTGTTTGTTGAGGCAGTGTGAACTAGTCTTCTGGTTGTGTTTATGCAGTAACTATACACCAATAAGCACCCAAAAAAAAAAAAAAAAACTCTGTCAACTTCCCTGTGTTGGCACGTAACATAAGATACTGCTTATGCACATGCTGAGGTGATAGATGGATCCCCGCGCGTGAAGGGTAATCCATCTGTGGTCTGAATTACCCCGATCTGTACTCATACATTATGTAACAGAAGACTGTTGGAGCAGTATTTAACACTGTCAACACGTTATAATGCTTTCACCTTACATAATCATACTCAAAATGAGTTAAAAACTGAATGACGGTTTGTGTGTGGCATGTGTGGTTCTCTGTGATGAACTAATGAAAGAAGCATGCATGCATTCCTCCACAGTGAACACATATCTGGGATTCATGACAGCATCAGGCTTTCCTCAGCTGTCTCTTAAGATGATCTTCTTTTCATGAATAATCAAATGAGAGAGCAAACAACAAAATCCTGCGTCGGTGCAATGGTGGGAGTCTTCATTTTTTCCCCCAGCATGTGCAGAAAAGCACTTATTAATTGAAGAACATGCCTATTTTTAGACTCTCTTTGACTATATTGATCACACCTACGCTGTCTGCAGTGCTAGATTCATCCTCCACTGCTCTTAAGACTCACGTCTCTATCCACCTCCTCTGTGATGCTGGCTGAATTATACGCTTGTGTAGGAGATGAAGATGTTGTTGTAAGGTGCTCATGATGAGCACTCTGCCAGCTTAAAGGCTTTGTACACATTTTCCTAACAATTAAATCTATCATCATATCATCTAGTCTTAACACATTTACAAAAAAAATTTCTGGAGCAATTCACTGAAGAAATTTAACCCACATTACTTCAAATTTATCAAACAACTTTATTTCTTTCCATGGAGCACAAAAGGAGATGTTAGGCAGAATGTCTAAGCTGCTCTTTTCCATGCAACAAAGTGGATGATTTATACCACCAAGCTACAAAATAGATTAAAATAAAAGCACAAAAGAAGTATCATAAATATCAAAAGTATAACTGTGTAAATTTTTGCTACTCACTGAAATTGTATTTCTCCACTACGGCTCTCAAATGTTATACTCACATCCAAGTTTGCATATTCAAACTTGGCATGTCATGTTTAGTTGTGAGCTGGGTGGGAAAATTATCATCGACACCAGCCAAATGTGGGTAATTTTTCACAGGGGTGGGTAATTTTGTCTTATTTACCAGCCGGATGTCTCAGACGACTTGTGCTGGATTGGCCTTTGACAATAAAATGCATTCTAGTTGAAGTAATGTCTTTCAGCATGTCACTAGCAAAAGCAGAAACAAGTTCTTGTTCACTTCACATTTTAGTCTGAGTTTAGTTCTTTTAAAAATTTTTTTTTTTTTTTAATTCACAAGATCTAATGCTTTTATACAGTTATTCATTTTCATATATGTAGTACATTATGTTATTTAAATTCAAAAATCTAGTATAAAAATGGTTGGCTTTTTGGGGTGCTGTTTGAAGCATCACCATCTACATTCTGCATATTTTGTGTTTCATGATAGAAAATAATATGGGAACAGAAAAACTTTAGGGTTTATAGATGACAGGATTTATTTATTTATTTATTTATTTTTTAGTTAATTGATAAATAAAATCTATTTATGACATTATTATTATTTTTTTTATTACGTGTAACAGCAATGATATTAACAGAAATGGAAAAAAAATAATTATAATATTGGAAATGTGGATAATTGTGTTATTTTTTATGTAGTACTAAAAACAGCAATGAGAATCTGAATAATAGTAGTAATATTTAAGTGGTAATAATAATACCTTGTGATGACGGCAACAGTAATATCAATAATAATAAAAGTAATAATAATAATAATAATAATAATAATAATAATAATAATAACAATATAATAATGACACATCCCCAACAAATAACACACCTATCCTAGCTTCTGTGTCAGTGTTCATGTTTTTTTTTTTTCATTCACGGTAAGATTACTATATGTATATGTATGTATGCCTAAGCTGAGGTGGTGCATTAAAAGAAGGGTGTGGTGCATTAAAAACATGTGTGGTATATGCTTGGTGCAGAATTGATTTAGTTATATTTATATATTTTAAGTATGTATATTAAGTGTTATGATCTTCATTAAACCGTTACCGTGCTTATACAAAATATCATTCCATCAACATCGTCCTATTACTGCTCAGTGTTGATATTAATAATGATAATAGTAATAATAATATTGAAAACACTCACAGTATTACTAAAACCTTTTATAAATATGTATAATAATATATGTTTAAATGTGTTTGTTTGGATGAGTGTTTAGGATTTGTTTGTTTGAATGAGGTCTGATTTGGAGTATTATGGTTCTGAAGTATATTGTAAGGAGGTGAAAAATTTTCAAAGGAGATGTAGTCTGTGACCAAATTTTTTTCCAACTTTTCTTTTTTAATAATGTGATTTTAAGATGGCTGCTCTCTAACTAAGAGTGTAATGCCGAGGGTACTGTAGTTTCAAGGCAAGAAGAGGCGGATCCACGTGCAAGCAGAGAATTAAACGTTGTCAAAGGTTTTCATTATGCACTTTTAAAAAGTAGTCTCAAAACAGATTTGTGCAGGGCCATTCCTTGATTTTTTTATTGTTGTATTTTTGTTTCAACAAACTGGTTATTGTATCTACTTTGTTTCACCATATCTCTTTATGGTTGTATTTTGATCTTTTCTGCAAATGCACATATGCATCTCTCTGTAAAATAGGCTACTTTGTAAACACTGTTTTAAAAGGTACTATATAAAAAAAAGCTTTAAATAAATATAATGGGCTGAGTGAACTGAACCTGGAATTATTTTGACAATCAAAGATGGATCTTTAATTTCTTTCCAGTTTAATAATATTTAGAGGTTAGAGAGTTTGTCTCCTAACCCTAAGGATGTGGGTTCGAGTCTCAGGGCGGCAATACCACGACTGAGGTGCTCTTGAGCAAGGCACAGAACCCCCAACTGCTCCCCGGGCGCCGCAGCATAAATGATACCCACTGCTCCTGGTGTGTGTTCACGGTGTGCGTGCGTGTGTGTGTGTTCACTGCTGTGTGTGTGCACTTCGGATGGGTTAAATACAGAGCACGAATTCCGAGTATGGGTCACCATACTTGGCTGTATGTCACGTCACTTTCACACTGAAGCTCACAGCAGGTGGCTATTGTAAGGGGCATGACATTTCCCGACCAGGCGCTAAGTGCTGCCATTCACAACACACACTGGCCCAACTAACCACTCACAGCACACGCTGGCCCAGCTAACCAATCACAGCACATTTCGTATTTCAGAAGGCGGGCCTTCATTTGATACAGTAACTATTCAAACTGTTCATACCAGACTGTGGAGAGAGGTGTTGTAATAATGTAAAATATGTGAAAAATAATGTGTTTTTCAAACAAACTAGTATGAGAGCCTGTTCTAGTACACCCCCAAAACAAAATCAAGACTTTGTAAAATAGCATAATAGGATCCCTTTAAATAATAAAGAAACTTACAACTACAGGAACTGACAGGAAACCACTGGAGCAGGAAACAAGGAACACAAGACCATGACTCACAAACAAGCACTGAAACACTGAGGTATACACACACAAGGTAACAAGGTTAACAAGGGGGTGGAGCTAACCAGTCACTAGGGAAACTAATAGAGTTCACTTGAAGGAGTGAATGAAAACGAGTGAGTGAATTAAGACACTGAATGCACCAGAAGGACTGCCGCTTTTGTGCTTTCTGTTTATTTGAAACTGGCAAACTGGCAGCTCCAGTAGTAAGATTAATCTTGAACTCTGTCTTGGAAATTATATATAAACCCTAATTCAGCAATTTAATAACCAATTTACAAAAAATTTATACCTGTATCATATTATGCTGTACGCCGTGGATGAGCGCTTTGTAAAATGAATGGATGATGGATGGTTCAGCTGTAGGCACTATCTTCTTGTAGACGTGGGAATTCATTCGGCACACAACTCTCACAGTGCATTATGGGTATTCTCTTGTCGTTGAGCGTGCACCGGTTGTAGACTCATTTTTGTGGTGCATTGTGGGATTGAATGAGTGCACTCGAGAACGTCCCCTAAGGTTTCCAACACCACTAGAAATGGCTGTCCACTCAAATAGTGCCCTATTTAAAAGTATAGAGTTAAGAGTATAGATTTTGGATACAGGACATGACAACAAATAAGTTGCACAAAGGAACAAGGGAAAACAGGAACTAAACAAGAAAGTGAACACAGAAAAAATGGGGAACAGAAACACTTCAAAATAAGAGTCCAGAAACACGAGACAGGGGAGCACAGGCTGGGATCAGAACAATTAGTCTAATGCTTAGTGTTTCAAATTCTAATCATGTAACCCCCTAAAAACACAATATGAAACTCTATGCAGAGGCCTGCTGTTTGCCTCTTTAAATGCTCAAGCTCAATAAAGCAGAGTGGATTCTGATTGACTTTGAGTGGTTTTATGATTCATCAGCTTACAATCGTTTCTGTGTCGTTATTGTTATTGCTGTGTTGTGAACTTCCCCACTCCCACAGAATTAGAATGACAATTAAAACTTCATAGGTATCGTCCTTGTTGTGAACAGCCCATGAGACTGTGAGAGTATGTGTGGATGTAGTGTACTCACCTGAAACATCTGTCGTGATGACAACACTGAAAAACACATTAATATGTTGTAGTGCACTACACAAGCTCCCAGCTGCCTACGCTCCGCTTCAATAAAATATTCATCAGACACACTACACAGGCTATGCGATCTTGCTCATGATTTCAGTTTTGAGCAGAATCCAGCTATGCTTTCAGGAATACCAAAATTACTAATTACAAACATCCAGAGAGAAAACCAAAGAAAACTCATCCCAGATCTGCATGCATGTACAGATGTTAGAAGAGAGGACAAAACATCATTTTAATAGGATTAAACTGCCAGATCTGCTCCAGCCAGTAGGTTTATTAAACATGCCTCCATCTTGATGTATAACAATGCTTTATTTCCTAAAAGCTCATTGCATCCCTGTTAACCACAGTGTCAATCAAATAAACAAGGATCTCAGAGAGCTGTGTGTGGGGAGGGTGAATGGCAGCAAAGAGTGCAGCTCTGGAAGTGAGTAGCACCTCTCCACAGCAGGAAGACACACACAGACAATTACACTGATGTACTGTATAATTGAAATTAAAATAGTTAAGGGTTGTAGTGAACAGCTTCATGGGCAGACCTCTGGTTTCACTTTGCTTGCTGTCAACTCTCTGTACTCTTTTGTCCCAATTTAGCTGTTTGTCTGATGCCACTGTTTCTGGGTCAAAACGCTCCTTCAGATGCCAAAAACCAACAATAAACCATGCTCATATATATCACTTACTTTTAAAAGCTCTGCTTAAAGGTGCCTTCAGCTATGCATAGCATAAACACAGGAAACCACAGAGATGCCGACATCTGTACTCTTTTAGATAAAGCATTTTAGTACATTAATTCTTTAACCGCCATGTGCAGAAGAAAATCTGCCTCAGGAAGCCCTGGGAATACACTGTGTATAAAATAAGGAAAGCAAAGCTTAAACATAAAATGAGGAGTACATTGGAAAAAAAAATATTTAAACCCCATTTTATAATAAACAGTTTTGGTATGTTGAACATTTTAAAAGATATAAGTAATTATGTATAATCAGTGTTGGGGGCTACTTTTTCCAAGTAACTAGTAAAGTAACGCATTACTTTTTGATTTACAAGAAAATATCTGAGTTACTTTTCCAAATAAATCAGTTACTTTGTTTTCCCATTTATTGGTTGAAAGTTCTCCTGTCCCCATTTTGAGAGAAATCTGGAGTAAATGCGGAGCCATTGTGTGCGCTATGTGAACATGATGCTTACTGTAGTTCTATAGACTAAATGTGAACATGCAAAAAAAACAAAAAATAGTATTTCCACAAAATAAATGTATTTGCTGCTGACCTTTGGTGATTCAATTCAACCATACTAATAAACAAAAATGACTTTAGATTAATATAACATTTGTGTGTGCGTTATTTTAATTTTTTTTTTTTTTAACTGAAAGGCTTGTTTGAGTGGCACCCTGTTCTGTACAGATGTTAATTTGCATTTCGTGCAATCTGAGACTTATTAATTTCACTTTTGGTGTGAAAGAGCTTTTTACATTTGCCAAAATTCCCCAACATTGTGTATAAGAAATAAAAAATGTCAAAGATTCTGCACCAAGTCGCTAGTAGCAGGGAAAGTTATAGGGAAAGTTTCTAAAAAGTGCATGTACAACATTAGTAGGCCTGCAACATTAAGCGTAGAGGTAATTTGCAGTATTGAGATTAAATTAAATATGAATTGTTGGATCCAAATAGAGGTGTGTCCTTGTTCCAGCCCATGTCATCCAAATCTCACTCCAGCCAGCCAATCCATATTTCTATGTAATATAGAAAGTGACAGGGTTGTCAGCTTTAGCAACCCTGGCACTGCAACAGAATTTATCTTCTGACATAAAAGATTTTGATGACAGTAGCTATGGTTAAGTACCCCCTGCAAATAGCCAGCAGAAATATTTACAGTGGTGTGAAAAAGTTATATATTTTTTTTTTTTTTCATTTGTCACACTTGAATGATTCAGATCATCAAACAAATTTTAATATTACACAAAGATAACCCGAGTAAATGTAATATGCAGTTTTGAAGTTTTTATTTGATTTATTTTGTTAAGGGAGAAAAGCTTAATTGCCTGGCACTATGTGAAAAAGTAATTGCCCCCTAGTTCTAGTAACTGGTTTTTTCAAAGTTTTTGTGAAAAACTTTGATGAAGCAATTGGATTTAAGTCCGGACTTTGACTTGGCCACTGCAAAACCTTAATTTAGTTTTTCTTGAGCCATTCGGAGGTGGGTTTGCTGGTGTGTTTGTGATCATTGTCCTGCTGCAGAACCCAAGTGCGCTTGAGCTTCGAGGTCATAAACTGATGGCTGGACATTCTCCTTCAGGATTTTCTGATAGAGTGCAGAATTCATGCTTCCATCAATTATGGCGAGTCGTCCAGGTCCTGACCCCAGACCATCACACTACCACCACCATGTTTGACTGTTGGCATGATGTTCTTTTTATGAAATGCTGTGTTGCTTTTATGCCAGATGTAACAGGACACAACTTCCAAAAAGTTCAACTTTTGTCGCATCAGTCCACAGTATATTTGCCCAAAAGTCTTGGGGATAATCAAGATATTTTTTGGCAAATATGAGACGAGCCTTTGTGTTCTTTTTGATCAGCAATGGCTTTTGCCTTGGAACTCTCCCATGGATGCAGTTCCTGCCCAGTCTCTTTCTTATTGAATCATGAACACTGATCTTAATTGAGGCAAGTGAGGCCTGCACTTCTTCAGATGTTGTTCTGGGTTCTTTTATGACCTCCTGGATGAGTCGTCATTGTGCTCTTAAAGTAATTTTGTCAGGCTGCCCACTCCTGGGAAGGTTCTCCACTGTTCCAAGTTTTCTTCATTTGTGGATAATGGCTCTCTGACCATGGTTCGCCGGAGTCCCAAAGCCTTAGAAATGGCTTTATAACCCTTTCCAGACTGATACATGTCAACTACTTTGTTACTCATATGTTCTTGAATTTCTTTAGATCGCAGCATGATGTGCTGCACTTAAAGCATGCTTCACTTTGTCAGACAGCTTCTGTTTAAGTGATTTCTTGATTCAGCAGGTCTGGCATATCCAGGTCTGGATAAAAGCATCTGCTAAATGATTAAATGTAAATGTAGATAATTTAACTCAGCTTTCTAAAATAATGCGGTTAATCTCAGTTCTTTCATGATTTAACAGGAGGGGGTAATTAATTTTTCACACAGGGCCAGGTAGGTTTGGACAGCTTTTTTCCCTTAATAAATGAAATCATTTAAAAACTGAATTTTGTATTTACTTGCATTATCTTTGTGTAATATTAAAATTTGTTTGATGATCTGAATTTTTTAAGTGTTACAAATATGCAAATATATATATATATATATAAACAGGAAGGTGGCAAAAACATTTTTAGGGCAATGTACATCCAAGAAATTATCATGTCAGTGTTGGTTTGCTAACTCGTAGCTTGTTTGCAAGGTTTCTTTCAGTCCCACGAAAAAAAAACATTAAAATTCGCACTCTCTCTCTCTCTCTCTCTCTCTCACTCACTCTCTCTCTCACTCACTCACTCTCTCTCTGTCAATGTGCGTCATCTGGAATGGCGTCACGTGGGAGTACAAAGGCAACGCTCGCGCTCTGCCCTTTACAAACGATGCGCGTCTCGGTCTCGAGCTCTCCGCCTCTGAGGAGATACTTCACAAGGAACACCGCTATTTGTTATTTATTAAATTATACAATCAAATATGAGCGACTTTTTTGTCGACGCGAACTCGTCTGTTTGATAGGATTATTCAAACATCTGAGTGAAATCATGGAAATAACGCTCTTTGTACAGTTTATTATGGATTTATAGACTAGAAGGGGGGCTGAAAGAAAACAAAGGAAAGAAGACGAAGAAAAAAAGACAGACAAACTTGTTCCGTTTAGAGATATTCTCATCCAGAACATATTTTCTTTCTTAAGAATCGTGAAGTTTATCTCGAGCGCGCGCGCTGGGCTGAGATGGAGGGCATGAGCGCGCTCAAATGGAAGTTTTCTCTCCAGACAACCAAACAAAGAGCATCTCATCGACTGGATTATGAAACTAAAGAAAAACATCTTTCAAAGCAAAGTATCAGCGAAAGTGTCCTCCGCGGTGAAGCGGAAATATGATGCTGCGCGCGAGATCTTCTTGTGCGTAATGGACACATAACATCAGGAGCTGGATCTCAGCGGACAGGTGTGTGTTACCGGTCCATTACACATTAATGTTGAGTTTTATCATTCACTGAACAGCAAACCAGTAAAAATATATGTGGATTTAGTGAAGTGTTGAGGGGTGCTTTTGTTTTTGGATCACAACAAACACGTTTTCACCAATAACGCACAGATTTAAAATTTATTTCTTCGCTTCTGCCATTCTCTCACAGTTATTCTTACCTACTTGCATAGTAGTGGTTCTCTTCATCTGTATGATGCTGTAAAGGAGATGTTCAGCAGGTTTCTTAAAGGTCAGTATCTCTCCATCCGACAGGTGAGCAGATGAAAACAAGACCAATATTGGAGAGCATATGATCGATATGACTGGGCCGCAGAGGACTTCATTACTTCTGCCTCCCACCCACACACACACAATGATCTGTGCTTAAGAACAACATATGATCGTGGGCAGTCATATATATTCATACAAGAATCTAGTCAGCCTTAAGACAATCTCTCAATTTATTTATAAATGGATTCTAATTCACAACAAAATGAATAAGAAATATATGCACTAGTACATCATACATATGCACATACATATAAAAATGTATCTTACATATTATATAGCATGTTCATGACAAACTGAGAGGATCTTTGGGTTTTTGGGGGATGTTTTATTAAAGTCCTAAATCCATAGAAATGTCTATTCCAAGGTTTAACACAGAAAGATTAGATTAGATAAGTGACTGTTTTCTCTTTTTATTTTTTAACCAGTTTTTAGTATCAAATGAAAATTGTCTGTTTACTTTCTTAATCCATGGTTTGAGGCTTCCTGTAGGATTCTGTAGGATTTTGTGATCATTTAGACAGCGTTAGTGATTATAGCAGGCAGTGGAAGAACTGCTGTTGGAGCGTGTACAGAAAGCTCAGGGCCATTGTGAAGTTTTTCACCACTGTCTCAACCTAGACGAGATCTGCATGCCTGAGAAAGCTTAAGAAACCACTCAAGTGTTACAGTACTAGAACAAGGCCAAAACAACAGCTCACTGGCAAAACTACAAAACTTGTTAAATGCTCAGGGACAGATTAACGCACGGAGCCAGACACGTTTTTACAGTGCTGCGCATTATAACCAATCACACAGGATTCTGTTGAGCTTATGAATGCAATGGCCAATCAGAGGCATTCAGATGAGTCATCGCTGAAAAGTGTGTGTTTTGCTCAGTGCGCTCGCTCGCTGACTGAATGCTGCTCTCTGGAGAATCCTCTCATCATAAACAAAGTGCAGATGTGTGTACAGTGTAAGTAAGATATTCATTTCACAGTATAAACAGCTTCAGTGATTATAATGGGAGTTTTTGAGCGTGCTTGAACTAGACTAAATCTAGACTAAAGTTAATATTATTTGATAATGCAAGCATTCTTTGCTCTCTTTATGTACAATGAAAGTGTTATAATTAGTAACTTACAATGTTTTTATAAAATTTGCGTTAAATACAAAGTCAGTCGTATTAAAAATATTCTATGACATGACACCCATCTAGTACAAGTTAAAAGACGGATTTTATGCATTGGCTAGTTAATAGATTACACTAATATTAGGCTACTTTTCCCATAGCCCATTATAGATAAACTAACATGATCTATAAAGGTGCAAAATGTATTTACTTATATTTAACAATTGTGATATTTTATGATATAGGTAACAAGTTTGGGAAAATTTCGAATAAACGGAACGAAATTTCAACCGAGGGGGGCCTTTAATCGGTCTGTGTGTCATAATCCGCCCTTTTAAATTCTATAGCTTTCTGTCTACAAAAATTGTTTGAAATGAACTAAATTGTCGCACTTTAAAAGCAATCCATACTCTGACCACCTGTGAGGTGTTTACTGTGAAATGAGCCACCTAAAACACTTAATTATGAGCCACATCTTTTGGGCTGCATCTTCACACCGTGTGAACACTTAAGTTTTGAGATTACACGTGAAACACTCTCTGCCCGCAGACCAATGCAGAAAACATATGGCTTAGACTTCTCTCTAAACCAACATTTTGATATTGGATAACTTTGGTTATATCTATTTTTTTATCTGATTTTTAGTCTTATTAAAAGTATTGGGAATTGTATGGAATTGTATGTCAGCAGTGAGTGTTAACATGCCCATTGACTCCTGAGTTAAGCCCAGGGAATGGGTAATTTTCCTTTATTTTTCATATTTGTTTTGCACAGTGTTGAGTGCTCTAGCCTTTCAAAGCAGGAATCTAGAACCCTGGTCCTGGAGAGTTTAGTTCCAATCAACAACAGCCTGTCTGTACTTTTAAAGAGGTCATGAAATGCATTTTTAAAACAATTTTTTTAGTTTCCTGAGGTACATACTGTATACGTACAATATATATATATATATATATATATATATATATATATATATATCAAAAATGGTTTTTATTTATATATATCAAAAATGGATTATAATTATAATTTAGCTATAAATTATAATTATTATAATAGGGGCGTGTCTGCTGTGATACAATGTAAACGCCCACTGCTATGATTGGCTAACATCTTAGCATATGAATTAAGCATTACATATGGAACTCTCTGTTAAGTTCATAATCTTGAAAAGTGTGCATTACAGCATTGCATTTAGAGCTACTTTTGATGTATCAAAGTTTGCAGAGCTGCACTGTAGCCGAACATGTCTACTGAGCACATGATGCTCACAATGATCTCCTTAATGCAATATGATTTCTGCACTCTCACAAATACTTTAATCATAAATAAAACAGTGAAAACACATTGCAAATAAGAGAGTAAATTGAGTCGTTGATTATAATGGGAGTTTTGGTGAAAATGCAGTAATCAGATCAATGATAAACTCGTGCTGCTCCAGCGATTATGAAGAGAATGATCTTTGAACATCTGTGCATGAGCCATTACATATCACACCCATCACAGATCATTTTTATATTATGTTTCTCAGTTTATGAAGTTTGCAAAAGTTCTTTCTGTCCCTAACAGCAGTATTGGTATTGTGATTGATGGACAGACGTGAGTTGCTCAGAACACTCCTTGATTACAGAAGATGCCTAGGCGTATCCAGGGGAGATTTTGATTTCATATCAGGGTGTTTCAGAAGAGTAGAAAAGAATAATTCATATTTTAAACTGAAGAGTTAGTTTTAGGTTTGAAACTTGCCATGTATGTTTTTATTGTAGAATCATTTATCTGTGTAAATGTCAAGAGCATTTTGATTCTTAATTTCATGACCCCTATAGGTCATCCTTTATTAAACTGGTTCAGCTGTGTTGGCGCTAAACTCAGCAGGACAGTAGATTTCCACAAGTAGGGTTGAAGTTTCAAAGTATAAACTTTTGACCATGAATTTGTACAGATGTGTTTGACACATGCACAGCAATGACTGCTATTTCACTTGACTCAACAGAGGACCATATGGAGTTCCTTCATCTTTACACTATTTTAAACTCTAATTGTACAAATGCGGGTAACTTCTGACCACCTTTCACATCCAGTGTTGTTCTAGCTTTATCTTCTGTTGTTTTTATTGAATTTTCTTCAACTATTGTAGTAGTTATGCCTGTTTCACATGGCAAGTGCCACATATTTTTCCTGTTTATCTGGGCACTGGAAAAATACATGGTGCTTGTATTTGGCATGTAACAGGGATGTTAATTTAAAATTTGAGTATTCATTGAATTTAAAATATCTAAAAAAAAAAGCACATTCAAGTGCAAAAACTGTGCATGATAGTATCAGTGGTGCCAAGACGTATTTGTTATCTCCTTAGTGTCATTTCTGATAAAAAGGGCAGTTAACAAAAGGTTCTGATTTTATAACAAAGATGAGACGAATATGCACATCATGACTGCAGTTAAACTATTTGATTAAAACATACTGTTGATGAAAATTTTAAGAGAAACAAATAACACCACAAGATCTTAATGCACTATCAATGTTTTTGAATAAAAAATACCCTGAAAAGAATAGAATACTGAGCTACTGCAATAATGTCTGTAATTTTTCAGCCATGTTAACAGCCCTACTACTACTTAGTGCAGTGGCTCTCAACCAGGGGTCTGGGGCCCACTATAGTCTCAGCTAACTTCCAAGGGGACCTCAAGATTAATAAAATGATTTAAATAATAATAAAGGCAAACAAGCATTAAAATAAGCTAAACAACCAAAAATCAAGATATTTCTTATTTCATTTCACCTTCTCAACATACTTTTTTTCTTTTCTTTTCTTTGTAGAACCACTCTACCCACCGTCTTGAAAACCCTGGATATTAGAGGTAGCCTAATTTCAAATCAAAATGTGATATAGCATTCTAATTCAGTAAATCTGGGGCAGGTAATGAGAGGAATGTGAGAATTTAGTCTTTCATTGTACAGTATGCGACAGACCTCTGGCAGAGCAGAGCATAATTTCTGCAAACACGGTTGCTAGGTGTGACATCCCCTACAAAAATCGAGCTACAAGTCAACATTGCTTTGTATTAGCACTCCGTGATATGCTTCTCAAAGTGCATTCTTGTATCACATTTGCTTTGTAGCTTTGAAACCCCTTGCCTAAAATAAGATATCCATACAGAGAGTTAAAGATTAGATATTTGAGGCTGCTGATAAGCACACAGACAATTAGTAACGGCTCACAGAGAGTTAAGCATTATTTAGAGCAAAGTGCCCGTTTTCTAGACTGTAGCAGACAATAGATAACTGTTGGCCATGATCTCAAAATGTGTGCTTTTGTTCTCATGTTTGTTTATATAATCTCCACCTCTTCTATTCTGAAAACTGAAGCCTCCAACTCTTTTAACATTTTGTGGATTCATGGCTTTGTTTCCTTTAGTAGAATAATAACTGTGTATGTGCACTACTCACCTTGTGTCATACATCAACAGTCATTGTTGACATAGCATGCTTCATTCTCCTGGATTATAAATACAACACCACACCAAGGCTAACAGCCTCTTAATCACCACCTGTTTAGTGATTAGATTAATTTGATTACACATGAAACTAATAAAGATGGATGTTTGCTTAATGGATACAATCTTTCTTTAATCTTTGTCTGATCTCCTCGCTAATGATTTTATAATTAATGGACTATTTAATGTATTTGTAAATCTATTCATTCATTTATTAACAGAGGTTGGAAGATGCATCTTCCTTTTATCAGTATCCCTCTCCCTCCCTCTGCCCCCTGCCACTGATATGTGATGAGTTTACCCAGAGAGTCAATGTCAGAAGAGAAAAACACCAATACCTCTTGCTTTGTGTGGGTGTGCTTGGTGGGTTCACCTTCAACCTCCGGGATCTAATTAGTTCCTCTGTGTTCACATTTAGCCATCATTTTGGTTCTCACTTGCTTTGACTGATTGATCGATGAAAAATGACCACTAGACTTAAGCTTACCTTTTATACCTGTTTGGCTGTTTCATCTGATGAAATATCAAAGATAATAACATGCATCCAAAATATACATAATACTTTTTAATATTACTCAAAATATATATATATATATATAATTACTCTTTAAAATTGAAAATATAATTATTTAACAGTATAACCTGATAAAAAATAAACAATCTACAGATGCAGGTGGCTAGTGCCCTTGAAGCAAAATGTCTGTGCATGAAAGCAGATCACCTAGTTAGAGATGATAATGCTTTGAAGACCAAATAAAGGTAAATCAGAGGTTTGTCAAGGTTTTTGCTTGTATGCTACAGCGAGGGACAGCGCGTTCCTACTGACCTTAATATGTAGGTCTTTTTTTTTTTCAAACTTGTTGGAAAAAAGTGTTTTATACATGTGTTTTTTTCTTTCTCTTGCTTTCAATTTTTCCCAATGATAATTGTAAAAAATAGCCTATGACACTGTTACAGGACAAAATCTTACAGGAGTGTGCCTGAAATACCCTTATAAACTTCTGCGTTTTGGCTTTTGCAGGTGAAAGCACTGTATTGTGAAAGATGGAAGTGAGATAATATATTACATATTTTTCAGGAGCGGCTAGAATCAATCTTATGGTTGCAAAGAAAAGTATCAACTTCTACATTAAATGCATTGATACAGAATTCAGCTGACTCTTTCATCCAGTTTGGTGCGACGTCCTGATCCAGGGAGGCTCTGTGTTCTACACAATATCTTCCACTTATTAATAATAGACTTGATTGTGATTCTAGGCATAGATAAAGCCTTTACATTTTTTTTTTGTATCCATCTCCTGACTTGATGATCACAGCTGAAAGTCAAGTGGCTTTGTGTGCCATTGAGAAGGTGATTAGCTACACCTTAATGAGTTTACAAGTCATGTTCAGGAGGGGGGGAGAACTCAGTGATTCTGTATTTTTTGTTTTTTTCTCAGACATGTTGGTGTTATATCTTACACTTGGATGTTGTTGCACTGAGTAAATATGTCTGGGTAGAACAAAAACTGCGTCCGTCTTCATTTCAGGCTGCAAAGCAACAAAATGTGATTATTTTAAAGGGGTGATTTTTTATATACCCTCTGTAGCTCTAAGATTGAGATTAGCCATTTTAATAAATGGATACTAAATATATTTTAGATTTGATAACATAATTGATTTGTGTATTGATTTTATTGTGTCCACATACTTGACTGCCCTTGGCTGCCTAAATCACATTGCCAGACTTTGCCTTGTACACATGCAGGCATTTTTGACTAGTGCTTCAGTCTTTTATTTATGGAGTTAAACTTTCAGAGGATAATTTCATCATTCATTTCAAACTAGCATTTATAGTGGTAGAGGGATAAAGAGATGGGGAGATATTCTATATCTAGAATAACAATATTCTTTATCGAGATAACAAATCTCCTTCATGTTATGAGTTGTCTTAAATTTTATTTAAATTTTTAATATTTTTCATTTTCTCTCATGTACTTCATAATTACGCAACTATCATGGCTTTGATTTGCTTGATCTGTGTACAAAGCGAGACAAGGATAACAACATAATACTTTGATCTAAAAACATTTTAAAAGATTAACAACTGTGTTTAGACCAGCATTCAATGAACAAATTTCCCTAACACCTAGAGTTTGACTTCGAGATCAAAGATGAGACACTTGAATCAAGACCGAAGCCTCCGGCTTACTTTAACACTTGTTTATTCCTTTATTTGCAGGCTTGTATTGCCGTAGAAATGATTGCAACAGGTGGGGTGATCACAGGGCTTGCAGCATTGAAAAGACAAGACTCCGCCCGCTCTCAGTATCATCTGCCAATCCAGAGCTCCACCTCTGCACCTGAGAAGAAATGCACTAAGCGTAAACCTAGAGCTGATGTGGTGGTGGTCAGAGGGAAGATCAGATTGTATTCGGCCTCAGGATTCTTCCTGGTTTTGGGAGTGCTGATCCTCATGGCAGGCATCGCAATGGCTGTTCTAGGATACTGGCCTCATAAGGACCACCAGAAGGCACCAGAAAGCAAGCTGTCTGTAAACAATACGCAAGTTGGCCGAGAGCAGGTGGGCTCTATTGCGCAATTCTTGGAGCAGCACCTGCATTCAGAGAAGATGAAAATGTTGGGTCCTTTCACAATGGGAATTGGGATTTTTATCTTCATCTGTGCTAATGCCATCTTGCATGAGAACAGGGATCGTGAGACAAAGATTATCCACATGAGGGACATGTACTCGACAGTCATAGACGTTCACAGCTTGCGGATTAAGGAGCAGAAGTGTACGAACGGTGCTTACACGGGTCCCTATGCGGACACAAAGATCCGTTCCTTTGGTCTGGACAGTCAGTTTGCCTCACGGCTTGCAGCAAACACACTAATGTCCTTCTCTGGTCTTGATGGGGATGTCCGATTCTCCCACAGGACCAGCTCGGCCGAGGATGACGAGGGTCTAATGAGTGAGGCCAGAGGTGGATTAGGCTGGTTGTCGCCTACCTACAAGGAGCGTTCTGAATGTATCTTTGCGTTCCAAGATGAGGGTAATCGTCGGTGGGAGGACAAGCGTGGCACGCTCAAGAAATGGCAAACGCGCTCTATCGTTTCCTCTTCCATCAGCGCCTTCACGCTGCCTGTCATCAAACTCAACAACTGCGTTATCGACGAGCCTGACATTGATAGCATCACGGAGGAATTAGAGCAGAACAGGGTGCACTCCAGACCTCTGTCAATGGAATCATTAACAGTCCCTGTTCCCGACATTGCCAAAGCTTTCAAGCCTCCGGGTGCCCACCTGCTCCGGAGCAACTCAGCCACTGAATCCCCAAGCTCCACATCATCCCATTCCTCACTGTCTCCTGGATCCACCAGTGGTAGATTCCTGTCACCTGGAGCTGCACGTAAAGACTTTGGCTCCAATAACTCCCTCCACGTGTTATCAGCCCATTCCAAATCTCTCGATTTAGAGAGAGGGCCCACAATGCTGACTGTCCACCCTGAACAGAGGAAACACCCGAGCTGGCCCAGATTGGACCGCAGTAATAGTAAAGGATACACTAAACTGGAGGACAAAGAGGACCCTATGGACAGGCTAATAGTGCCCCCAGTGGCTGTGAAGAAGGACTACACTAAAAAAGAGAAACTTCTTATGATCTCCAGGTCTCACAATAATTTGAGTTTTGAGCATGATGAGTTTATGAGCAACAGTCTGAAGAGAGGCACCTCAGAGACTAGATTTTAAAACTGAGCTAGTGCCAA
Organism: Cyprinus carpio; assembly: GCF_018340385.1. NCBI lineage: Eukaryota > Metazoa > Chordata > Actinopteri > Cypriniformes > Cyprinidae > Cyprinus > Cyprinus carpio. Next base: position 776,981 of record NC_056591.1, read on the forward strand.
ATGTCAATCCAGTGGCTTTTGGCGTTTGGCGATCCACCTGCAATACAGAAGACAGTTCTTGCTGTTTTTTAAAATTAAGTGAAAGCTCAGTAATGCTGCTTTTTGTGCTGCAGAATGATATTTCACCGTGAATTTGAAATACAAAAGCTGTAATGGTAAATAAAAGTATGGGTACAGCAAACAATTCAGTAGCTGACAGGTTAGTCAAATTTGTACAAATGTGTTTGTAGTGTTTTTGTTAACATTCAGACAGGATCTATTATCTGTTTGAGTACAGTATGTGTGTTGTACCAGCACTGCTAGTTATTTTACTTTAAATAATTTATTGTTTAAAACACACACACACACACACACTGATATTTTTGAAGAGAACTTGTCTATGTGTAATTTATCTGTTTCTCAGAATAAACACAACCTTTCCAGATAATGTTGTCCTATTTGTAGTTACACTGTAAATCTCAGAAATGAATTACCAAAAAAAATGTGTCAAAGAATTAATATATAGTAGTCAATACAACTCATTTGCTATATTCCAAGACTTATGAAGTCATTCAATAGCTTTATGTGAACCAAATGAGTGAGTGATGTGACATGATGTGTACGGTGTTGGAATTTGTGTTCTGCATTTCTTTGTGCTCTGCATCCAAGTGCACTCACACAGCAGTGAGTAGTGAACAAATACACACACACACACACTGTGAACACACCCGGAGCAGTCAGCAGCCATTTTTGTTGCAGTACCCAGGGAGCAGTTGGGGAGTTCCGTGGGTTGCTCAAGGGTGTCACCTCAATTGTGGTTTTAAAGGTGGAAGAGAGCACTGTTCATTCACTCCCAGCACCTATAATCACTGCTGGTACCAAGACTTGAACCCGCGACCTCTGGGTAACTAGTCTGACGCTCTAACCCAGAGCCAGCCCAAGGCGTAAGCGGACTACGCGGCTGCTTAGGACCCCCGTGGCCACCAGGGGGCCCCCAAGAGTACATGGAAAAAAGGAACATTAAATATTTAAATCATTTATACCTATCATCTTTTTATTTCAATAGTGATGCATCATACAGGCACAATAGCGCTGTATGACAGATGTATGACTTTTATTTATTCAAAATATGCACAAACTTTTTGACTAGCCTACATCATAAACTATGATACAGCCTATTCTGTCAAATATGTGTAAATTAATTTGTTTTGTCGTTTAAACAACCTTAATGACCATGTTAGTTGATCTATAAAGCGCGCTGGATGCTGTCGTGTGGATCTATCAAATCTACATGACCTAAATTCACCAATTTCTCCCGAAATGAATGAAAGTAAGTGGCCAGTGAACTGGGAGAAAACAGATTAAACTTTATGGTTACCTGCACAATGTGTATTTGATGTCGTAAAATTTTAATTGAAAGGTTTGTTATTGACGCTTTCTATAGAAATCAGTGTGTATTTAACAAACTATAAATTTCTTTTTTTGCTAGTGCTTAATTGAAATATCTATTTAAATTTCTGAAATCTTAAATTAAAGAAAGCAGTTGAAAATACTGAACAGTTTTGATATATGAAAAGCACTGAGCTCGTCATTCTCTGGCTTAGCGTCAGCCATAGTCTTAGCATAGTCTAAGTATGGCATCTTCTTGTTTTAGGGAAGTTCATGTTTGATTAAACATCTGTAAATAGCCTTGACATCATAATATAGCCTATTATAATATTTTACTTAGCTAGTTTTTGATTAAAGTTTTTGTCTTTCTGTGTATATAATTTTGTAATAAAAATAAGCTTTTGTTTCATAAACTTGGTGCTGATAACAGCTTAACATTATTTACCTTAACCTACCTTTGGGGTCTTGCTATATTCCAATATCATTATGCTTCAATTAGCTATATAGATTAAGAGTTGTTGTTTTAGATGTGTTTTTAATAATTTGTTGTTAAAATAACATTCTGTTCCATAAATGCATTGTCAGCTGGTTTATTTAGGTACATTTCAGTACACCACATTAAGTACACCTCTGTAACGAGTCCACTGAAGGCGAGTGTAGTGATAACCCAAGTGCAGTTTATTTACAAGGTGATAATCCAAACATCCAAACAATAAAAAAAGACTTGACTTAAACAGTATTGAACAAACATGAACAGACTTGACTTGAACAGACTTGACGAGGCTTGAACAGACTTGGCATGAACAAGCTGGACTATCCGACAGCAGGTAACAACATTAATACACGACAAGGCACAATGGCAAAAACATGACTACTTATAACAAACAATACAGGTCACATGACAAGAACAAACCAATGGGGAACAAGACACATGACTAAGACAAGCAATCAGAACATGACACAATGAACAAGAGGAACCAACAGCATGAAGACAAGAGGGAAAGGGAAGCATGACACTAACAGCATTAAACAAACTACAAAATAAAAGACATGAAAACAATGAACAAGAAACAAAACCCAAAACAGACCTTAAATATTCCCCCCACTAAGGGCGGTTCCTGATGCCCACACAAACAAAACACAAGAAATTCAGGAGGGTGGTGGAGCGGAGGCGGAACAGGGGGAGGGATGGAGGGCCAGGGTCATGAAAAAAGGAACAGGACCTGGAGGGTGGAGCAATGGCGGGCCTGGAGCTAGGAGCAGTGGTGGATCCGGATCATGAGGCAATGACAGACAATGGAGTAGAGGGAGGCCTGGGCCGTGGAGCAGTGACAGACAATGGAGCAAAGGGGGACCTGGGCTGTGGAGCAGTGACAGACAATGGAGTAGAGGGGGACCTGGGCCGTGGAGCAGATCCAGAGCAGTATGGAGCCATGGTGGAGAAGGCCTAGCGGGGAGCCATGGTGGAGAAGGCCTAGCGTGGAGACATGGCGGAGCAGGCAGAGCGAGGAGCCATGGCGGTGCAGGCAGAGCAGGAAGCCATTGGGGAGCAGAGACATGAATGGACCACTTGGCTGTGACAGAGCAGGCAGAGAGATCTTTAATGGCCTCCGTGGCCGTTACAGGACAGACAGTGAGTTCATGAATGGCCTCCTTGGCCATGACAAAACAGGCAGAGAGTTTGTGGATGGCCTCCTGGCTGTGACAGGACAGGCAAAGAGTTCAAATGTGGGAGCCACCACCTCGAGGGGTTCTATAGTGGACCCTGCCTCCTCTGGAGGTTCTGGAGTGGATTCACGGTCAGGAGAGGCTTCAGGAGCAGACTCATGGACAGGAGAGGTCTCTGGAGCGCAGTGTGCAGCGACCGCCATAACAGGAAGTACTCAGGTCAGGGGAATAGTCTCTGTGACAGCCGGTGCTGAGGCCCTGGGGATGCCAGCTGCTCGCACCAACATCAATGGTGGGTCCATCATACTAGCAATCAGTCCTGACCCAAGCTCGCATCTGTGGAGGACTCCGGCGTGGCGGCCATCTTGGCTGGGGACTCTTGGCCGGGGACTCTGGCGTGGTGGCCCTCTTGGCCGGGGACTCAGGCGTGGCAGCCTTCTTGGCCAGGGACTCTGGCGTGGCGGCCCTCTTGGCCGGGGACTCTGGCGTGGTGGCCCTCTTGGCCGGGGACTCAGTCTTGGCCAGGGTCTTTGGCGTGGACTCAGGCGTGGCAGCCCTCTTGGCCGGGGACTCAGGCGTGGCAGCCTTCTTGGCCGGGGACTCAGGCGTGGTGGCCCTCTTGGCCGGGGACTCAGGCGTGGCAGCCTTCTTGGCCAGGGACTCTGGCGTGGCGGCCCTCTTGGCCGGGGACTCAGAAATGGCAGCCATGTTGTGACGAGACTCTGGAATGGCAGCCATGTTGTGATGAGACTGTAGAACGGTGGTCATTTTCCGAAGAGACTCTTGTGTTGCGGCCATCTTGCGATGGAGCTCTTGAATCTTGGCAATGTTGTTAAGAATCTCCTGAGTGACCAGCATGATGTGAGCAGGCTCTGGTTTGGCAGACATGACGTGAACAGGTGCTGACTTGGTAGGCATGACGTGAGCAAACCCTGGCATGTGGTGAGCAGGTCTTGGAGTCGCAGACATGACATGAGCAGACTCTGGCTTGGCAGGCATGGTGGCTACTGCAGGATTGCAGTGTTCCTCATCTGCAATCCCCACAGTAAACGATGAACCAGCCAGCAAAAGAGCATGATCAATATATTCCTCCAGTGACCAACAAATCTTTCCCCCAGGCAACTGAGAATGAATGGGTTCATGAATGGGTTCATGTCCTTAAGCGCTACGTCATTAAAATCCACCAACTGGCACAAACCACAAAAGTCCTGAACATATTCCTCAATAGCCTGATTACCTTGACGAAGGCGGAGGAGACGAACAACTGCTGGGTTCATTTTGGTGGTCGTGTAGTCTGTAATGAGTCCACAGAATATGGAACCAATGAGGAACCAATAGCATGAAGACAAGAGGGCAAGGGAAGCATGACACTAACAGCATGAAACAAACTACAAAATAAAAGACATGAAAACAATGAACAAGAATCAAAACCCAAAACAGACCTTACAACCACTTAGTACTGGAAGACTTTAAAAGTTAAATTGCAAAAAAACACCTGACCACTCTTGTGGGTTTGCGACTGTTACAAATAAAGATCATAGGGTAAAATGATCCTATAAGGGTAAAATCGATAATGGGTGTGCGAATAATCAAGCATTGACAATAATCAGAGCCTAGGCCCATGTGAAAGTGCCTGGTGAAAACACTGAGAAGTGCTTGTGTGTTCATCCGGGGAAACTCTAAGAGTATCATGGGAAGTGCTGCCAAACTGTGCTCCCAGTCAGTGAAGATCCATCTGGAGTAATACGACAAATCAGGGTGTGACTGACAATTCATTCCATCCTGTTTCCATGGAAATCAAAGAAAACTCCATATTACAGCTCATGTTTGGTTATATTCTTCAGGCACAAATGTTCACACATTGTTATTACTTGACATCAGTGCATCATAACATGATAGACTTATTGTGGCGTTGTGTGTTCACATTTATTATTCTGCACGAATATTCAACAAACTCCCTGGAAACAATTGTAACAAAAGATTCTAAAGTGATACGATTTTAAGTTATAAGACAACACATTTAAACAATCAAATCTTTTTTTTTCATTCTTTTTTTTTCTTTCTTTCTTTTTTTTTTTGTAAAGCTTCTTACAAACTTTGTGCAACATTGTGTATGTGAAAATTATTATACAAATAAATCTGACCTGATGTAAAATGTGTAGGATTGGGAATCACTGCACTAGAGCTAACCTAACGCCTACAATGCTGTAATTACACACATCATCTGCAACGTAAGATGATTACAAATACTTCAATTTTATTTCTTGTATTTTTTATTGTTGTTTGAACACAGTCAATTTCCAGATAGAAATAAATTGGAAGCAAATCTACATCCAGGTGTGACAACAAGAAATTAATATGAATTAAATAATAATTAGCAGAATTTTTTTTTTTATTAACATTCCATTTATGTTACCTTTTGACGTTTTCTCTGTTGTAACTACAATAATAGATATAATTCGTGGTGTCTCTTGGAGAGAAGAACCATTGTTTGCTTTCGTGCCTCATTAAGGTCCTGTCGTACCAACACCCACTGTGACTGGGGTTACAGAATCTCACCATGGCAACAAAAGAACCCCTGCCAGTTAGCAAAGTGACGTCAAAAGCCCCTCCAACGGAAACACCAGCTGCAAAGGAGAACTTGGTCCTCTGGACCGGCTTCAGGGTTCATCACTGCGAAATACTGTCTCACTTCATACTATACAGTCCTAGTAGAAATTCAGTATTTGTAATAAATTTGATATAGAATGCTCTGGTTGTGATATTCATACATACTGTACAAATATTCCGTCTGCATCTGTGATGATTCTCAAAAATGAAACAATATTTTCTTTAAAAAAAAAAGAGTCTAAGCTATGAAAATTGAAATAGTATAAAAGCATAGCTTTCCTGAAAAATGTAAAAAAAAGAGAAAAGAAATGTCATATGCAAGATTGTTTTTATCATGGGGCACTGTCTAACCTTACAAATCATGTGGACTGAATGAATTATGTGACACCAAAAGCAGTATTTTATGACAAAAAGCAGTTATTTTAATATACAGTATTTCAGAATCATTTCATAAATAAAAATAGAAAACCACTGAAATCCCTTAACATAGCAAACAAAGCAACTAATAAGTGTGTAATATTTTCATATTTCACATTCATATTATAAATTCCCAAATTCAAAACGACATTACAATCTTTATGTTTGAACTGAACAACTTCATTATTTAGTATCAGTTACAATCCCACCAATTCACTACACAACATCTCTGAGATCATATTTTTGGTCTGAATCATAATTAATATTTAAAGTGCTGAAAATCCCCAACACAGGCACACAAGCCAGGACAGGTCCAACTCAACTGAGAATACGAATCCCTATCACGCCACGCTATTTAAATATTTTATCACTCTGTAAATATTTCAAACTGAAAGCGCTCTTATCTGAGCAGGTTGCTTATGGATTCTGAGAATATTATGCATGTACATACACACACATGGCCAGCTGAGCTCAGCCAATATTGGTACTAAATTAGAATTTGCTTTTATTTAATTCATTAGTTTATTTATAATGAAATTATTTTTCTTTCTTGACCAAAGTAAGCGAAAGAGCAAAACCAGATGCATGAGTACATTGTAAGCTTTAAACAGAAGGAGCCTACTTTTATCCTAACAATTTCTTCATTGTAATAGTTCAGTCATGGAGACAGTTGTTGACATTTTCTGAACTTCTTCCACCCGGATGTAAGTCTTTAACTGCCCTCATACACCAGGTAGGGGAGGCAGCTTGTCGTCTATTTTTAATGAATGTGGCTTGGAAGAGGAATCCACCGATAGATGTTAGACAGTCCCGCTGAGTTAACATACTGCACATTACCCTAAAAGAAGCTCTTTCTCTGTATATATTACTTTAATATGTATATATGATTTGATATTGATACAGTAATCCCTTTATATTATGATCAATAGTGTTCATTTACAAATGTTTACTAGCAGCAGTAATTGTGTAAGAGGAGAGAGGAGGATGTTTATCTATTGTGAGCATGTTTGCCTGAAGGAGAGTGAATTTGCATCTCTTTAAAAATCCTGCAGTGTTTCTGTGGTCCTTCCTATAGATGACACAAGAGCATACCACTTAAAGAATGAGCACGGGAGAAGGCAGAGAGCGGTGGGAGAAAGAGAGTTCATTTAAAAGAGGCAAGAATCACACATTTAGTCCTCTTTACACTCAGTCATTAAGCAAATGTGTTTTTAAAACCAACTTACAGGCAGCTACATCAATCAGTGTGATGATACACTCAGCTTTCATCATGTCAGAGGTGAGAATGGTAGCTAGAGAAATAAGGAGTGAAGAGGAAACATGGATGTGTGGAAAAAAAATAAGAAAAACAGAGAAAAAGAGAATGAAGACAAAGGGGATAGATGTGGACAGATACACACACAGTGAGATACTACAGAACACAGAAGAGATGAATGAGATATTGAGGATGAGAAGAGAGATTACGAGAGAAAAACTTGCTGCTGTACATGGGTTAATAAAACAAATTAAATAGAAATAATAAATAATATGAAGAAGAAGAAAAAGAGATATTACTATAAATAAAAAAAAGCATAATGTATTAATTTGTTATGATTAAAGTTAAATGTTACACCATCCAAGATGATATAGCTGGCTTTTTTTTCTTAGTCATGTACTGATTTAACAACAAGGGGGCATAAGGGTTGGTGGCACGTGAACTCTTGGCTCTCTGATGAGCCACGCCTGAGAAAAGCCACTTACCTTTCTTGTCTAATTTTCTCCTGATTATTTGATTATGCTGATATGTTAAGTGTAAAAAAAGTGCACAATTTATGTACAGTAAGTACATGCTAGTGTGTGTTTAATTTGAGATTTTTTTTTTTCTTAAACAAGTCATTGATAGCAAAGATCATCATGGTTTCTTTCTAAGTTTAACATTTTCCAAGTTTTAATGGGCCAAGATGATTAAGTGTTACATTATTATGTTTTTAGATGAATTGTGTGCAATTAACTAACCAATCAATGCAGTCACCATGCTCTACCAGCTAATTAGGTGCCAAGACCAATAAATCTATAGTCAATCTATATAAATCTAAGAAATACAAAAAAGTCTGAACTTTTTTCATTCAATTCAAGCAGGCCCCTGTTGTAAATTCAATAAATATATTTTTAGAGTGCAGACCCCTTTTTTGTATGTAAATAACTAACTAAACAGCTCCAAAAGTGTTGGGTAATGTTATTGTTATAAATATATGTTTTATGAATGTTTTAATATGTTTGCTGTCAGTCTTTGTCAGTCCTCTGTTTGATGCATGTAAATGTTTATGCAACAGTTGGTAGAATATTTCAAAGTAAGTTTTGGTATATGTTGTTCTAGAAACTGTAAAAAAAAGAAGAAAAAAAGAAGGATATTTAGGATGCTTTCCTTACATTCCATGCCTAAGGAGTATATATATATAAGTCTTTTGACATGATTTTAAAACATGAAGAGTAAGAGCTGATCTAATATCCAAAGGTGCATTATTTTATAGTCTAGGGCAGTGCTTCTCAAACCTGCCATAGGGACCCCCAACAATGAATATTTTGAATGTCTCCCTCATCTAACACACCTGATACAGCTCTGATACAGCACTGGTCCAGGGCCAGCGAAGGAGAAAGCACAATCCCCTTAAAATAGGAGTGGCCAACTCTGGCCCTTAAGATCCACTTTCCTGCAAAGTTTTGCTCCAACCCTAATCAAACACACCTGAACATGCTAATCAATGTTTTTGGGATCATTAGAAAATCACAGGCAGTTGACTTTGATCAGGGTTGGAGCTAAACTTTGCAGCGCATTGGACATCCAGGGCAAGATTTAAGGAAGGGGGCCCTATACCCTTAAATAAGGCAGTATTTGAGGGAAAAGCCATTTGTAGTGGTGTCCGAAATTATAGCGGATGTTATCAACAGGGGCACAGGAGGCAATTTCAAAGTGGGGGAACAAACTGTTAGCAAAACCCCAGATAGTAAGATTAGATTTCCAGATATAGGACCACCACTTCAGGCTTACGGACCACCATCATATATTAAACTTGCCTGATCATTGTCCTGGATTAAATCTTATTTAACACAGCATAATTCAATTTGGTTTCATATACCAAAGGCTATATTAAATTGAAAAAGTTCTAAATTGCCTGTTAAGCTTTCAAATTTCCACAAACAGATATTGCAATACTGGAAAATGATATTTACCCACAACTTTACACCACATGGAGCCACCTTATGGAATAATATAATTATTACAATAAATATGAAGACATCATTTAAACAGTAATGGTTTGAGAAAAAAGTTCTTTATGTTGTTGATTTGATAGATGATGTCAGTTAATTCAATATAATGCATTCATGGAGAAATTTGCGATAAAATGTTACTTTAGAGAATATAATAGTGTGTGTAGAGCAATCCCTCTTGCACTAAAAAAAAAGAATAAAAATACTCACACTACTAACATGTTCTGATTTAAGACAGAACTATTTAGATCAGGGTCAGATGCACTAATTAATTACCCCCATGTTGTTCCAAACCTGTAAAAGCTCCGTTCGTCTTCAGAATACAATTTAAGATATTTTGGATGAAAACCTGGAGGCTTGAGACTGTCCCATAGACTGCCAAGTAAATAACAGTGTCAAGGTCCATAAAAGGTATGAAAGACATCACAAGGATGCGCTGTTTCTATGTGTATTTAGCTTTGATTTGAAATAAAACAGTGCATCCTTGTGGCGCGGATGACACAGAAGAGCATACACAGCATACAGTGATATGGAAAAACACAGGGGTTGACAAAGGAATTGTTGAATAAAGTCGTTATTTTTGTTTTCTTTGCTTACAAAAAGTGTTCCCGTTGCTTCATATAACCCAGACTGCATGTCTGATGGCAGATGGAGTATTCTGATGACGACTTTCATACCTTTTATGGACCTTGACACTGTTATTTATTTGGTAGTCTATGGGACAGTCACAGGCCTCCCGGTTTTTATCCAAAATATCTTAAATTGTGTTCTGAAGACGAACGGAGCTTTTACGGGTTTGGAACGATATGGGGGTAAGTGATTAATGACAAAATTGTCATTTTAGGGTGGAGTATCCCTTAAAGTTCCAGCCCAACTCACTGATTCTGTCTGTTTGTTGCGACTGGGCTTCTTCTCTATGGGCTTTTTGGTTGCTTTTTGTTTAGGAATAAAAGTTCTAAAATGGGTCAGTCATTAAGTATGTCTACATATAAACAAGCTACAGTTTGTGTGTGTGTGTGGTAAAGCTACAGTCTACATCTCTCTTAGCATACACAACACAAAACACAAGAATTATACAGGCCTTTTGAGATAGCCAAGCTATAAAGATGAGGAAAACACCATAGTGTAATCTGTGCCAGATAAAATCACTTAATATTTCTGATATTATCTATCAATCTAATCGGATTAATTTTATCGTTCGCTTTTTTTCTAAATCCGCGAGTGCAGCGCACCTGCAGCATGTTAGCATTCATTAGCTTGTCATTAGTATTTCCATTCGTGCCTATCGCTGTTTTCTTTTCTCCTCTCCTCTCTCTCGCTATGTTTCTTTCTCTCTCGCTCCGTTTTTTTTTCACAAGTTTATCTAACAACTGTGGTAAGAATCTTTCATCAATCACAGTGGGTAATGGCCTCTCCTGCTATTGTTATTTGCACTGCTTGCCACATGTATAGATTATCTATCTCTGTCGGCAACAAGGGATTCACATGTGATAAATGCAGGGAAATAGTTAGGATGACAGAGAAGATTTTAGAATTAGAGACATGCATCCAAACTTTAATTGAGGACAGTAAGAATGTGAGGGCCCTAGATACGGCTTTGGATGTGACAGGCTTAGGGAGTCCTGTACATTGTTCGGTTCCGGTAACAGCACCTCTGCAGCAGGGCAATTGGGTGACTGTGAGGCGGCATAGTCGTGGGTTAAAACACGCTCTTCTGTTCCGATCAAAACATTAAACAGATTCTCCCTACTCAGTGACGCACACACTGAGAAACCTGAAAGTGCTCTATTGGTGATTCTGTTGTACAGAACATGAAAATATAGACACCAGCCACTATAGTCCAATGTTTACCGGGAGCCAGAGCGCCTGACATCTTGGCAAATTTAAAAGTGCTGGCTAATGCTAAACGTAAATACAGTAAGATTGTTATTCATGACGGCACTAATGATGTTCAACTTCGCCAGTCGGAGATCACTAAAAATAACATTAAAAAGGGTGTGTGAACTAGCAAGCTAGATGTCAGACACTGTAATAAGCTCTGGTCCGCTCCTTGCTTACCGTGGTGATGAGATACATTGCAGATTGTCATCACTCAATGGGTGGATGTCTAAGTGGTGCCCGCAGAATAACATAGGTTTCATAGACAACTGGATGAGCTTTTGGGGCAGACCTGACCTGTTGAAAATAGATGGTCTTCATCCCTCCTGGGGTGGTGCCAATCTTCTCACTAGAAATATGGCACATAGTCTTAGAGTTTGTACTTGACTAACTGGGGCCCAGGTCAGGAAGCAGACAGACTGGCTAAACCGACCGTCTGCTACTGTAGCTGCCTCACGTCACAGAAGTCAGTTAATTCTCAGCACATAGAGACTGTTTCACTTAGATATCACACTATAGAGACTGTGTCTGTTCCCCGAACTAGAAAATACAAAAAACGTCCAAACCAATTTAAGAGTAACAATTTAATTAAGGTTCAACAAATAAAAAAAAGATGCAATACTGATAAACAAATGATAAAGCTTGGCTTATTGAATATCAGGTCCCTTTCTACAAAAGCACTTTTTGTAAATTATATGATCATAATCTAGATGGACTCTTTTTGACAGAAACCTGGCTAAAACCTGATGATTACATTATTTTAAATGATTCTACACCCCAAGATTACTGTTATAAACATGAGCCACGTCCAAAATGTAAAGGGGGAGGTGTTGCTTCAATTTATAACAATGTTTTCAGTATTTCTCAAAGGGCAGGCTTCAAGTATAACTCGTTTGAAGTAATGGTGCTTCATATAACATTATCCAGAGAAACAAGTGTCAATGATAAATCCCCTGTGATGTTTGTACTGGCTACTGTATACAGGCCACCAGGGCATCATACAGACTTCATTAAAGAGTTTGCTGATTTTATATCCGAGTTAGTGCTGGCTGCAGATAAAGTTTTAATTGTTGGTGATTTTAATATCCATGTTGATAATGAAAAAGATGCATTGGGATCAGCATTTATAGACATTCTGAACTCTATTGGGGTTAGACAACACGTCTCAGGACCTACTCATTGTCGAAATCATACTCTAGATGTAAAACCGTCACATGGAATTGATGTTGATGGTGTTGAAATTATGCAGCCAAGCAATGATATCTCAGATCATTATTTAGTTTTGTGCAAACTTCATATAGATAAAACTGTAAATTCTACTTCTTGTTACAAGTATGGTAGAACCATCAATTCTACCACAAAAGACTGCTTTGTAAGTAATCTTCCTGATGTATCCCAATTCCTTAGCATATCCAAAACCCCAGAACAACTTGATGATGTAACAGAAACTATGGACTCTTTTCTAGCATTTTTAGATACAGTTGCTCCTTTACGATTAAGGAAGATTAAGGAAAACAGTCTGACACTGTGGTATAATGAGCACATTCGCACCCTAAAGAGAGCAGCCTGGAAAATGGAGCGCAGCTGGAGGAAAACAAAACTAGAGGTTTTTTTGTATTGCTGGGAGGGACAGTAACCTATCCTACAGAAAAGCATTGAAAACTGCTAGATCTGATTACTTTTCGTCTCTTTTAGGAGAAAACAAATATAACCCCAGGTATTTATTCAATACAGTGACTAAATTAATGAAAAATAAAGCATCAACAAGTGTTGACATTTCCCAACAGTACAGCAGTAATGACTATATGAACTACTATACTTCTAAGATCGATACTATTAGAGATAAAATTGTAACTTACAAAAAGTAACTAACTTACAAAAAGTCTATATATATTTGAGATATACTTGTGCTCCTAAAATCCGTGTTTTCATTGCTATACGGTAGAGGGCGCTAGTACACATCTTCTGTACAGAATTTCCAAAAAAACACAAGTTAAGAAGAAAAATAAACAACAGATACTAACACATGTAATCTAACAGGATCATCTGGCATGAAACAGCATCAAAACTGTAACGTTATGGAATAAAATGTCGACCGATGAAGAGTTGTAATAATTACAGTGAAGGTTCAGGGTGTTGATCAACTCCATCTACGTTTTGATTATTATTATGAATTTAATTCATAGTCTTTTTTCAGCTTTGTGTTCAAAATATTATTTCTTTATTTTTCTTGAAACTTACCCACATTAAAGTGTTTTAAAAAAAGAATGGATTTAGCTAGAATAAAATGTTTTGTTTACAATCAGATACCCTGTTCTTTCTTTGGACGTTTTGTATGTTCAGATATTCATATAACAAAATATATACAAATTAAAACCTAAATAGGGACATATTAGTATACTTTATACTAAATTAACGAAAAATAAAGCATCAACAAGTGTTGACATTTTCTCAACATCACAGCAGTAATGACTTTATGAACTACTTTACTTCTAAAGTCGATACTATTAGAGATAAAATTGTAACCATGCAGCCATCAGCTACAGTATCACATCAGACAGTGCACTATAGATCCCCTGAGGAACAGTTCCACTCATTCTCTACTATAGGAGAGGAAGAATTGTATAAACTTGTTAAATCATCTAAACCAACAACATGTACTGTATGTTAGACCCTATTCCATCTAAGCTCCTTAAAGAGGTGCTTCCAGAAGTCATAGATCCTCTTCTGACTATTATTAATTCCTCATTGTTATTAGGGTATGTCCCAAAATCCTTCAAACTGGCTGTTATTAAGCCTCTCATCAAAAAAACCACAACTTGACCCCAAAGAACTGGTTAATTACAGACCGATCTCGAATCTCCCTTTTCTGTCCAAGATACTAGAAAAGGTAGTATCCTCACAATTATATTCCTTCTTAGAGAAAAATTGGCATCTGTGAGGATTTCCAGTCAGGATTTAGACCGTATCATAGTACTGAGACTGCTCTCCTTAGAGTTACAAATGACCTGCTCTTATCATCTGATCGTGGTTGTATCTCTCTATTAGTGCTATTGGATCTTAGTGCTGCGTTCGACACTATTGACCACACTATTCTTTTGCATAGACTAGAACACTTTGTTGGCATTAATGGAAGTGCATTAGCATGGTTTAAATCGTACTTATATGACCGCCATCAATTCGTAGCAGTGAATGAAGAGGTATCATATCATTCACAAGTGCAATATGGAGTACTGCAAGGCTCAGTACTAGGGCCGTTACTCTTCACGCTTTACATGTTACCCTTAGGAGATATCATCAGGAAACACGGTGTTAGCTTTCACTGTTATGCTGATGATACTCAGCTCTATATTTCATCGCGGCCTGGCGAAACATACCAATTTGAAAAAACTAACGGAATGCATAGTCGATATAAAAAACTGGATGACGAGTAATTTCTTACTGCTAAATTCTGAAAAAACAGAGCTGTTAATTATAGGGCCTAAAAGCTCTGCATGTAATGACCTAGAACGCTGTCTAAGCCTTGATGGCTGCTCTGTCAATTCTTCGTCATCAGTTAGGAACCTAGGTGTGCTATTTGACAGCAACCTTTCCTTAGAAAGCCACGTTTCTAGCATTTGTAAAACTGCATTTTTCCATCTCAAAAATATATCTAAATTACGGCCGATGCTCTCAATGTCAAATGCAGAAATGTTAATCCATGCGTTTATGACCTCAAGGTTAGACTATTGTAATGCTCTATTGGGTGGTTGTTCTGCACGCTTAGTAAACAAACTCCAGTTAGTCCAAAATGCAGCAGCTAGAGTTCTTACTAGAACCAGGAAGTATGATCATATTAGCCCGGTCCTGTCAACACTGCACTGGCTCCCTATCAAACATCGTATAGATTTTAAAATCTTGCTTATTACTTATAAAGCCCTGAATGGTTTAGCACCTCAGTATTTGAACGAGCTCTTGTTACATTATAGTCCTCCACGTCCGCTCCGTTCTCAAAACTTTGGCAATTTGATAATACCTAGAATATCAAAATTAACTGCGGGTGGCAGATCCTTTTCCTATTTAGCGCCCAAACTCTGGAATAACCTACCTAACATTGTTCGGGAGGCAGACACACTCTTGCAGTTTAAATCTAGATTAAAGACCCATCTCTTTAACCTGGCTTACACATAACATACTAATACACTTCTAATATCCAAATCCGTTAAAGGATTTTTAGGCAGCATTAATTAGGTAAACCGGAACCGGGAACACTTCCCATAACACCCGATGTACTTGCTACATCGTTAGAAGAATGGCATCTACGCTCATATTAGTCTGTTTCTCTCTTATTCCGAGGTCACCGTGGCCACCAGATCCAGTCTGTATCCAAGTCAGATGGTCACTGCAGTCACCCGGATCCAGTATGTATCCAGCCCAGATGGTGGATTAGCACCTAGAAAGGACCTCTACAGCCCTGAAAGACAGCGGAGACCAGGACTAGAGCCCCAGAGACAGATCCCCTGTAAAGACCTTGTCTCAGACGACCACCGGGACAAGACCACAGGAAACAGATGATTCTTCTGCACAACCTGACTTTGCTGCAGCCTGGAATTGAACTGCTGGTTTTGTCTGGTCAGAGGAGAATTGGCCCCCCAACTGAGCCTGGTTTCTCCCAAGGTTTTTTTCTCCATTCTGTACTGATGGAGTTTTGGTTCCTTGCCGCTGTCGCCTCTGGCTTGCTTAGTTGGGGACACTTCATTTACAGCGATATCGTTGACTTGATTGCAAATTATTGCACAGATACCATTTAAACTGAACTGAGCTGCATGATGACATCACTGAATTCAATGATGAATTGCCTTTAACTGTCATTTTGTATTATTGACACACTGTTTTCCTAATTAATGTTGTTCAGTTGCTTTGACGCAATCTTTTTTGTTTAAAGCGCTATATAAATAAAGATGACTTGACTTGAGTTGTATTATTATATGATGTAATGTTCACTTAAAGAAAGCTTATTAGTCTACTTGTAGTATAAAACTACTAAACTAGTAGTTTACTGAGATTATACTTCAATGTGTACAAAGTATTTAATTAGTAAACTATCAGTATACCTATAAGTTCACTTTTAGTGTAATTGCAGTACAAATTACAAACATAGAGGTGAACTAGCTGTGTACTCAAAGTTTACTACTGTTATACTTAAAGTATACTTAAAAGTATACTTTTATATACAAGAAAGTGGGCCAATTTAGTCCCAAGAAGTATTGAAACAGTACACTTACAAGTATACTACTAGAACACTGATATTTGTATACTTGCTACATAAAGTATACTTAAAAATATACTTGAACTTTACTTGAGTATACTTAATAAAATGAAGTATACTACTTTTTGGTAAGGGTTGTATATTGGTAAACTTGTTAAATCATCTAAACCAACAACATGTCATAGATCCTCTTCTGACTATTATTAATTCCTTATTGTCATTAGGATATGTCCCCAAAACCTTCAAACTGGCTGTTATTAAGCCTCTCATCAAAAAAACACAACTTGACCCAAAAGAACTAGTTAATTACAGACCGATCTCCAATCTCCCTTTTCTGTCCAAGATACTAGAAAAGGTAGTATCCTCAGAATTATATTTCTTCTTATAAAAAATGGTATCTGTGAGGATTTCCAGTCAGGATTTAGACCGTATCATAGTACTGAGGCTGCTCTCCTTAGAGTTACAAATGACCTGCTCTTATCATCTGATCGTGGTTGTATCTCTCTATTAGTGCTATTGGATCTTAGTGCTGCGTTCGACACTATTGACCACAACATTCTTTTGCATAGACTAGAAAACTTTGTTGGCATAAATGGAAGTGCATTAGCATGGTTTAAATCATACCTATATGACCGCAATCAATTTGTAGCAGTGAATGAAGAGGTATCATATTGATCACAAGTGCAGTATGGAGTACCTCAAGGCTCAGTACTAGGGCCATTACTCTTCATGCTTTACATGTTACCCTTGGGAGATATCATCAGGAAACATGGTGTTAGCTTTCACTGTTATGCTGATGATACTGAGCTCTATATTTCTTCACGGCCCGGCGAAACATACCAATTTGAAAAACTAACAGAATGCATATTCGCTATAAATAACTGGATGACGAGTAATTTCTTACTACTAAATTCTGAAAAAACAGAGGTGTTAATTATAGGACCTAAAAACTCTGCATGTAATAACCTAGAACGCTAAGACTTGATGGCTGCTCTGTCAATTCTTCGTCACCATTTAGGAACCTAGGTGTGCTATTTGATAGCAATCTTTCCTTAGAAAGCCACGTTTCTAGCATTTGTAAAACTGCATTTTTCCATCTCAAAAATATATCTAAATTACGACCTATGCTCTCAATGTCAAATGCAGAAATGTTAATCCATGCATTTATGACCTCAAGGTTAGTTTATTGTAATGCTTTATTGGGTGGTTGTTCTGCATGCTTAATAAAAAAACTTCAGCTGGTCCAAAATGCAGCAGCTAGAGTTCTTACTAGAACCAGGAAGTATGACCATATTAGCCCGGTTCTGTCAACACTGCACTGGATACCTATTAAACATTGTATAGATTTTAAAATCTTGCTTATTACTTATAAAGCCCTGAATGGTTTAGCACCTCAGTATTTGAACGAGCTCTTGTTACATTATAGTCTTCCACATCCGCTGACTTTGCTGCAGCCTGGAATTGAACTGCTGGTTTCATCTGGCCAGAGGAGAACTGGCCCCCCTGACTGAGCCTGGTTTCTCCCAAGGTTTTTTCTCCATTCTGTCACCAATGGCGTTTTGGTTCCTTGCCGCTGTCGCCTCTGGCTTGCTTAGTTGGGGACACTGCATTTACAGCGACATCGTTGACTTGATTGCAAATGATTGCACAGATACTATTTAAACTGAACTGAGCTGCATGGTGACATCACTGAATTCAATGATGAACTGCCTTTAATTGTCATTTTGCATTATTGACACACTGTTTCCTATTTAATGTTGTTCAGTTGCTTTGACACAATCTGTTTTGTATAAAGCGCTATATAAATAAAGGTGACTTGACTTGATTTAAAAAGGCCATTAAGCACCTACTAAAAACAAGACAGTCTTTACATTACTAAAGATTTAGCATAAGCATTAACCAAGACATCTAATATACTTCACATCTTACTGCTGAAGAGCTCTTTGGCTCTCATTTACACCACAATAAATTAGAATAACACAGCTTTTTAGATTTATTCCTCAACAGAAAGAGCAGTACAGTTTGTTGGTAGATGATGTCTCAAAACAAGAGTTATGCATTAAACTGAATGTAGTTATGAATTTAATGAATTTATACAATAGGATCATTTACTCAATAGTTTCTAAGATTGTGTTGGGAAAAAGAATCTCATTGTTTTGGCAGTCCTTTGACAGCTTTTCTTGTAACATCAAAACACTTTAAACACAACTTTTGTTTCAGATTATCTAAATGCTGACAATGAGAAAAACACATTGTTTTAATAGAGAGAAGGAGAAGCACTTTAAGAATTTCTGAATATAATAATTGCTTTCTCAAAAACTGGAGGCTGCAACCCATGGCAAGCCAGTGCTGTTATTATTTAAGCATTTCGAACCATTGTCTGCCAGAACGGAGCTGGATTCTACCTGACAACTGCTACCACAATGCTTCTCAGAACCAGGGGAGAACGGGATTCTTAAAAATGATCTTTGCAGTTTGATATTACAAATTAACATCAGTGCATGGATTATCAGTTAAACTCAATATAGTACATTTTCAGTTGAGTTTCATATGCACAGGAGCATTTGTAAAGCTTAACCTGTTTTCTGCATGTATTTATACAACAGTTAGGGTTTTCAAATTTGATTGGCTGAGTGCAATTTCAAGAGATCTGATATAACTACTCCGAATTTTCCATCTATGTTTGTTTCCAGACAGACTGTGAAACGTTCCCGGTTACTTAGCTGTAACCTTGTTCCCTGAGAAAGCGGAACAAGATGCTGCGCTGCTCAGCGCATTGGGAAACGTCTTGTTCGTGACCAGCTGTGAATAATGTGTGTAACACGTCGATAGAATTGACTCGGCGGTAATATAGCCTCGGTTGATGACGTCATCTGAGCGCGCCCGCAACACGGGGCTATAAATAGATAAGCCACAGGTGCATCAACAGGACATTTTGTCTGAAGAGCAGTCCTGGGACATATTTCTGCACGGCAACGCAGCGCAGCATCTCGTTCAGCTTTCTCAGGGAACAAGGTTACAGTTAAGTAACCGGGAACGTTCCCTTTCGAAAGCTTCAGTCGATGCTGCGCTGCTCAGCGCATTGGGAACGAGAATATCCACGCCGCCGTGCTTGAAAATGTCTAGACCCCTAAGGTTGTGCAGGTGTGCTACCAAACCACAAGAAGGCCTCAGACATTAGCTTGTGATGTTGAGTCAAGGACATGAGAGCCCGGAGTAGCATGGACATCCAAAATATAAAATCTTATGAATGTGTGCGGAGAGGACCAAACTGCCGCATCACAAACCTGTTGTAAGGGGGCACCCCTTGCTAAAGCACTAGAGGAGGCGACCCCCTTGTGGAGTGAGCTCTAAGACCTATAGGCGAAGCTTGACCCGCGCGCCTCATAAGCCAAAGCAATAGCATCCCTGACCCAGTGAGACATGGTCTGCCTGGTGGCAGCTGCTCCTCTGTTACCACCACCATAACAGACGAACAGTAGTTGCTCCGACTTACGCCACTGGCTAGTGCGGTGGACGTAAGTCTGAAGAGCACGGACTGGACACAGCCTATAAGATTTCTCCTGCTCCGGCGTTGTGAACGGTGGAGGACAGAAGGCCTCTAGAATGACCGGATGTACAGCCGAAAACGGAACCTTAGGCAGGTAATCAGGATGAGGATGCAGAATCACTTTCATGCTCCCTGGGGCAAAGTCTAAGCATGATGGTGAGATAGACAGAGCCTGCATATCCCCAATTCTCTTCAAAGAAGTTATTGCCATGAGAAAAACCATTTTTAGAGTTAGAAGTCTATCAGATGCGGACTCTAAAGGTTCAAAGGGAGTTTCAACCAGACCCTCGAGAACTATAGCTAAGTCCCAAGAAGGCATCTTGGTTTTTACTGAAGGCCTCAGTCGTCTGGCCCCACGAAGAAAGCGAGAGAGCAGAGGGTGTCTCCCGAGTGGCATCCCATCAATCAAGGCGTGGCAAGCCGAAAGAGCGGCCACATAAACCTTAAGAGTAGCAGGGCATGTGCCTGTTGACAATTTCTCTTGCATGAAGTCCAGAACTGAAGCAATATGGCAGTTGACTGGATCTACATTGTGTACCACACACCACCTGTCAAAGACACCCCATTTACTGGCATAACTCTGTCTGGTGGAGGAAGCCCTAGCACTAAGGATGGTATCAATAACACCCGGCGACAGCCCTGTGTTCCTTAGCTGGTACCCTTCAGGGGCCAAACATGAAGATTCCACAGGTCGGGCCTGGGATGGAATATCGTGCCCCCTGCCTGAGACAGAAGGTCCCTCCTCTCCGGAATCGCCCATGGAGAGCCGTCGAGGAGAGATATTATCTCCGAGAACCATACCCTGTTCGGCCAACGTGGTGCTATCAGCAAGAGGCAAGACCCTTGTTGGCGAACTCTGGCTAGGACTCCCGGGAGCAGAGAAACTGGAGGAAACACATACAGGCGCATTCTAGGCCATGTGTGCGCCATCGCATCCAGACCCAGGGGGGCTGGGTGACTCAGAGAGAAGTAGAGGGGACATTGCGCTGTCTGATGAAGAGGTCCACCTCTGCTTCGTAAAATTTTTCCCAAATCTGTTTCACTACCTCTGGATGGAGTTTCCATTCCCCTGTCGGTAGTGTCTGTCTGGATAGTAAATCCGCTCCCACATTCAAACGCCCCGGAATGTAAACTGCCCTGAGTGACAGGAGCTTGTCCTGGGCCCAAAGAAAAATCTGCCACGCTATCTTGTTCAGATTGCGTGAGCGCAGACCCCCCTGGTGATTTATATACGAGACTGTTGCTGTGTTGTCCACCCGTACTAGGACATGACAGCCTCTCAAATGATGGAGGAAATATTTCAGAGCCAGAAATAAGGCCATCAGCTCAAGGCAATTGATGTGCCAATCGAGCTGATGACCCCGCCATTCCCCTTGAGCTGGGTGGCCATCCAAGACTGCTCCCCAGCCCATCAGGGAGGAATCTGTCGTTAGCAGTCTGCGACGACACGGTGCCCCTAGAGTGGGACCAAAGGCAAGGAACCAGGGTCTGAGCCACAGAGATAGTGTACAAAGCCCGCGGCGCGTCACTTTTATTTGCCTTTGAAATCCTCTGGCTTTTAGCCACAACTGAAACGGTCTCATGTGTAACAGCCCCAAAGGAATCACCGTGGATGCTGAAGCCATGAAACCTAACATCTTTTGATACTGACGAACAGTGCGATCCTGGCCTAGCCTGACTTTGCTCATGGTCTGCTGAATGGTCTCGATCCGAGCGGGAGACAGTTGTGCCCGCATCGTGATCGAATCCCAAACGATCCCGAGATAAGTCGTTCTCTGGGCTGGACAGAGAACACTCTTCTCGGTGTTGAGTCTCAACCCCAGAGAAACTAGATGAGCTAACACGATGTCCCTGTGTTGTAGCGCCATCTCTCGCGATTGCGCTAGTATCAGCCAATCGTCGATATAATTTAAAATGCGAATGCCCTGGAGTCGTAATGGAGCCAGCGCTGCATCCATGCATTTTGTGTACGTGCGGGGTGATAAGGCTAGGCCAAAAGGAAGAACCCGAAACTGGTATGCTTCACCCCCGAAAGTGAACCTCAGGAATTTCCTGTGTTGTGGCAAAATTTCTATATGAAAATATGCGTCCTTTAGATCGATCGTGATGAACCAATCGCGATGCCGAATTTGCGACACGACCGTCTTGACGGTTAACATCTTGAACTTGAGTGTTCTGATTGTACGGTTTAAGCCTCAAAGATCCAAGATTGGATGCACTCCCCAGCCTTTTTGGGAACTAGGAAGTATCTGCTGTAATAGCCCGACTCTCTCTGTGGAAGAGGAACATGTTCTATGGCCTCTTTGCCCAGAAGAGTTTGTAGCTCTTGAGACAGTACCTGCATCAGCTCCGGTTTCACGGAAGTGGAGACCACGCCGTTGAAACGTGGAGGATGACGAATAAATTGGATCCTGTATCCTATCCGTACTGTGCTCAACACCCATGCAGAAATGCAGAAGTTTCCACGCTGCCAGACTCTCTGAGAGTGGTACCAATTTCAATACTTCCTTTTGAGGGGATGTTAGATGTTCCGTGTCCTGAATGACGGCAGGAAGCACTGGAACATCTAATATCTTGCTGGAAACCCCCGCCTCCTGAGGCACAAGAAGCGGCGGGGATGGAGGGGTTTTGTGAGGGTAATGGGGCGGGGCGAAAAGCAGTCGAGCGCGCACCACCCCGTGAGGGACTACCCCCACCAGCACGGGCGCCATGGCGTCAGGACTTCTTCTTATTATTAATGAAAGTCCTGAGGTCTGGCTTGGGAGGTTGCTGAGCACGGCGAACCTGTCCCCAATCCCTACGAGGGGGAGCACGGTCTGCCACGCTCTGCTTTTTAACCTCCCTGGTTTTTGAAGGACCGGGGCGAGGCTGGGTGGCTGATGGCCACTCCCATTGAGTGCGGCGAGGAAGAAACTGAACGAACGCTTCTTCATGTTTCTTTACTTCCCTAAACCTGTCGACGACCGTATTAACCGAATCGCCAAACAGGCCAGATGGAGAGATAGGAGAGTCTAAAAGCCTTCTGCTTGGTCGCCCGGAGAGACAAATCTGTGGCCCGACGAAGCTCAGCGAATGCTTCCTCGTCGATTGTACTGCCCACACTCAAGTCCTTCAACAGGTCAGCCTGGTATGCCTGTAACACTGCCATAGTGTGCAACGCAGCACCAGCCTGACCTGCAGCTTGGTAAGCTTTACCCACTAGCGATGATGTAATTCTACAACAAGGTTTAGTGGGGAGAGTAGGTTTCTTCACCGTGGATGCAGATTCAGGCGAGAGATAGCTCGCAAGCGACTCTTCAACCCGAGGCATCTCCGAATACCCCCGCGACTTTGCATCCACGATAGTTGAAAAAGTCAACATCGAGGGCACAAAGATGCGGGAAGTATATGGTTTGCTCCATGACTTCGACAGTTCATCATGGAGGTCCTCGAAAAAGGGGAGAGACTGATGTTGCGGTCTCTCTCTACTACCACCCGACAGAAACCTATCCTCCAGCTTACTACATTTGGGGGTCTCTTGTTCGCGTGGCCAGTCAAGCTGCAGCCTGTCCACCGCGCAAGTAACCACCTCGAGCAGCTCCTCGACCAATTTCCTCTCGCGAGAGGAGCGTTCAGAGGTGGCCTGCTCATCGCCCGAAGACTCAAGAGATATATCATCCTCCTCGTGAATCGAAGAAGCACCGGAGCGCGCTTCGAGATCACGAGAGAGGATGCGTGGATCTGTTGACACTGTAAGCGAAAGGGACGGGCCCGTCGCTCGCTCGTCACGCAGACCCGCACGAGAGCCCTCCGACGAAAAGGTGGGTGCGGTCTGAAAATAGTTCAGACGAGCACGAAGCATCTTCATTGAGAGCAGTTCACAATGCTCGCACTCGCCCGTCTCTAAAGCCAGAACCGCGTGTTCTTCCCCCAAACAAACAAAACAGTAATCATGCGTATCCAGCTCATACATAGGACGAGAGCATGGAGGAACACAACACTTACTGTTTCGTTTGTAGTATCGTGCTTATAGAATCTTCCTGACACACACATGCACAGAATGATCTGAAGACAAAAGACCTGTTGATGCACCTGTGGCTTATCTATTTATAGCCCCGTGTTGCGGGCGCGCTCAGATGACGTCATCAACTGAGGCTATATTACCGCCGGGTTAATTCTATCGACGTGTTACACACATTATTCACAGCTGGTCACAAACAAGACGTTTCCCAATGCGCTGAGCAGCGCAGCATCTACTGAAGCTTTCGAAAGGGATATTTGTGTTTTTGTTTGTAGTTTTGTTGTGGATATTTTTTGATGTCACATCATTACACCAGTAGGTGGCAACAAGTGACTGGCTTTATGAGTCACTGAATTATGAATTTACTCAACCAAGTCATTCAAAAAATGATTGTGTGTTGCTCAGGGATGCTCTGCTTGATTCTGCTTGGACATTGTTTTGAATTTTCTAAAAAAGAAGAAAGGAAAGAAAGAAAGAAAGAAAGAAAGGTCAACTGAAAATATTGTGACTAAACATAAGCTGCTAAATATTAACTTCTTGTTTATTAAACTTTGAATAAAAGAAATATCATACTCACATATCATGCTGTAGGACTAAATAACAGTATACAGCAAGGTTACCACTTTTGGTTACCTAGCTGGAGTGACATTTTGCACAATTTGTGGTTTAAAGTTCTAAGAATTCATTTTTAATATTATCATAATACTGCAAATTACCCAAATACTTAAGCTAACATTGTGCATTCTATTAAATTCTTTAAAGGTTTTCATGTAAAGCTGTTTCAAATTCATTTCCACTGTAGTTTGCGTTCCGCTACTGTAAGTGACATTAGGTTCTTTATGCTGCAGCTAACATATCCAACTTATTGACAATTAAATTATGACCTGTGTCACAGACCAGCAAGGCTCACTCACCACCCAATCACAGTGCACACCATCACTAGAGTACTTATCACTCACACCTGCACCTCATCTGCACCCTCATCAAATGGACTACTTAAGCACACACCTCATAACACTCCAGTGTCTGGTCTCGTTCATATGAAGAGGACTTGCTCTGCTACTCCAGATTCTGCAGTGTGTTCCCCACTCCAACGTCTGTTTCCTCCCAAGTCTCCATGTGGATATTATACTTACCATTGTCACTGAGGTGTGTGCTGTCATCCATCCTCCATACGTTTCATCCACAATCTTCTGTAAGACAAAGACTTTCCATTATATTCATCCATATCGTCAAACTTCTCTACTGAACTTCATACTCGCCTGCCACTGCTTCCATTTACTCTGCTGTAAATAAACCCTTCTGTTTCTTCATATTCCTCTGTGAGTGTCCTTCCCTAACAACCTGTCTTTAATACTGCAAAATTCTCCAGCTAAATATAAAATTTACCCTCATTTGTGCTTGGTAGAAGTAAATGTTGCTTTACATTTGTTTATGTCGTTCACTGTTGTTCATCTTTTCCTTTTGAAGTCTTTCAGTGTGCTTAAATTAAGATTTTAAAATGGTTTTTAGCCTTATGTGTAAGAGAGACTAGTGCACGGAGATTGGCATCATTTGTGTCATAGTGACAGTTTGACCTTCTCTAGCCATAAACAATCCTGACAGACAATGATCCACAGCACACCAATGCATCACAAGCTCTGCTCATTAATGAATTCTCTGTGGAGCACTGGTCATGGGGAACACTCAGTGATCAGACTCTTTATAATGGTGTGCCATATATTATTTACTGAAGTCCTAGGTGCACTTCTACAAATAAAATCTGTGCACAAGCTCTGTTCCAAAACTCTTCATCTATTTCAGCTCGTCTACGACCATCAGCAGGGAGTATTGGTGGTGAATACAAAAACAAATGACAAGACAAGAAAAAGTACTGATTAGGATTGGATTTGATCCATTCCAGACCCCAGAAAACATTTTTTACAGATTTCAAGATTCACAAATATTTATATATATATATATTAATGCCCATATACATGTCATATATGGAGATAGCAGTTGAAAAAGTAAAGGAGGCTATTTGAAATGGTGTGGTGGGTCTGGCAGAAGATAAAACAGCACTGATTGTTTTTCTTAGCAGGCAGACACCTGCTTTGTCTCCCTTTGTGGCAATTTTGAAGACTTCAGATGATGCCAGCTTTGGATATACATTCAAAACTGCCAAATATTCTTATTTTGCAAGCATTACAATCACAAGCTGTAATCAGACATTGACAGTAGATAATGCATATGAGTATAACATAACTTTTAACTGAATATGTGACTTTAACTACCCACATGTCTTTTATATTATCATATGGACATTACATTCCTGAGTATAGGCTTCACCTGATGAATTAAGAACATTTCAAGGTTTTCTCCAGTACCTCACCACTGATTTTTCCTTGATGCAGTCATTAAAACATGCATCTTCTGTCAAGCTGCTTGAAACCATATGTATTGTAAAATAAAGATATATATATATATATATATATATAATTTACAAATAATGAGGTTTTACTTAATTTTGTCAATTGAAGTCCAAGCATAGATGGGCCTCTGGTGCTCCTCGCGTGGTGATCAAAAATGACAAAAATGAAAATATTTTTTTTTTTTCAAAAACTTTTGTAAATTTTGAATGCTTTGGAGCAAAGACTTAATGTTTGGTCTGTTTTGAAAGAAGACACTTTGCAGTTTATTGCTGAATAATCGGGACAAAAAAGGTTTTAAAAAACTGATTTTTACACAACATATTTACAAACATATTTAAATCTAAAATTGCAGGAAAAATCAAAGCCATAAATCTAAACAAGTTGCATTCCAAAATTAAGGTTGATATCTGAAAAAAAAAAGGTTTCAATATGATTTTGTATTTGCGCCATACCAGACATTTTCCACATGATGAAATTAGTTTCCCATTCGTTTCTTTCTTGTGTTCACATAGCAAGTGACAAAACACTTATCAAGAGTTGTACCACTCCAATTAATTAAAAAAATAAATAAATAAAATCCAGTCAACCGGAGAGCACCAGAGGGTTAAACATACTCCTAGCTAAATGTGAATCAAAATCAATAAGGCAAACTGGCATGTTTGTTGATCTCTATATGAATCTGCACTGGTCAAGTGAAGAGGTGGCGAGTCATCCATATTAGCAGAGCTGCATTTAGAGCATGAATGAGAAAAAGCTCTGAAAAACCTCTTATGTTCCCTTCAGTCTCACTGTGAAAAAATTAAAACAATAAAACAATCTTGTCCTATCAGATGCTATGCTCCTTTGCTACCACTCTCAGATCTCGTTCACATTTGCATGTACTCACTGTTATGCTGATGATACTCAGCTCTATATTTCTTCACGGCCCGGTGAAATATACCAATTTGAAAAACTAACGGAATGCATAGTCTATATAAAAAACTGGATGACGAGTAATTCTGAAAAAACTGTTAATTATAGGACCTAAATCTCTGCATGTAATAACGTAGAACACTAAGACGTGATGGCTGCACTGTCAATTCTTCGTCATCAGTTAGGAACCTAGGTGTGCTACGACCTATGCTCTCAATGTGAAATGCAGAAATGTTAATCCATGCGTTTATGACCTCAAGGTTAGACTATTGTAATGCTCTATTGGGTAGTTGTTCTGCACGCTTAATAAACAAACTCCAGTTAGTCCAAAATGCAGCAGCTAGAGTTCTTACTAGAACCAGGAAGTATGATCATATTATCCCGGTTCTGTCAACACTGCACTGGCTCCCTATCAAACATCGTATAGATTTTAAAATCTTGCTTATTACTTATAAAGCCCTGAATGGTTTAGCACCTCAGTATTTGAACGAGCTCTTGTTACATTATATTCCTCCATGTCTGCTGCGTTCTCAAATCTCTGGAAACTTGATAATACCTAGAATATCAAAGTCAACTGCGGGCGGCAGATCCTTCTCCTATTTAGCGCCTAAACTCTGGAATAACCTACCTAACATTGTTCAGGAGGCAGACACACACTTGCAGTTTAAATCTAGATTAAAGACCCATCTCTTTAACCTGGCTTACACATAACACACTAATACGCTTCTAATTTCCAAATCTGTTAAAGGATTTTTAGGCTGCATTAATTAGGTAAACCGGAACTGGGAACACTTCCCATAACACCCGATGTACTTGCTACATCGTTAGAAGAATAGCATCTACGCTAATATTAGTCAGTTTCTCTCTTTTTTCCGAGGTCAGCGTAGCCACCAGATCCAGTCTGTATCCAAGTCAGAGGGTCACTGCAGTCACCCGGATCCAGTACGTATCCAGCCCAGATGGTGGATCAGCAACTAGAAGGGACCTCTACAGCCCTGAAAGACAGCGGAGACCAGGACAACTAGAGCCCCTGATACAAATCCCCTGTAAAGACCTTGTCTCAGACGACCATCGGGACAAGACCACAGGAAACAGATGATTCTTCTGCACAATCTGACTTTGCTGCAGCCTGGAATTGAACTGCTGTTTTCGTCTGTTCAGAGGAGAACTGGCCAACCGACTGAGCCTGGTTTCTCCAAAGGTTTTTTCTCCATTCTGTCACTGATGGAGTTTTGGTTCCTTGCCGCTGTCACCTTTGGCTTGCTTTGTTGTGGACACTTCATTTACAGTGATATCGTTGACTTGATTGCAAATTATTGCACAGATACTATTTAAACTGAACTGAGCTGCATGATGACATCACTGAATTCAATGATGAACTGCCTTTAACTGTCATTTTGCATTATTGACACACTGTTTTCCTAATTAATGTTGTTCAGTTGCTTTGACACAATCTCTTTTGTTTAAAGTGCTCCATTCTGTCACCAATGGAGTTTTGGTTCCTTGCCGCTGTCGCCTCTGGCTTGCTTAGTTGTGGACACTTCAGCATTGATGGTGCCTTTCCAGATAATGTGACTTACCTTGACTTGACTTAAATGTAGTGCCACAAGGTGCAAACACTGCCAGCAAGGGGCAGTTTTTTCTTTGAAATCAAATGCATTTACTGGTGTTCTGTGTGCTGCTGTACATTCAGATCATACGTGTGTCATTAAAGAGGCCAGATACAGACTAAAGGACAGTGATTCAGGATTCAAGTACAAATGCAAGCAACCTGTCTATCTAAGAGTAATTGAAATCCCTCAGCACTGTTATAATCCTAAGGAAATGCTAAACCAAGCAGCTTCATCTGCTAAAGAACAGGAAATGATGGAACAATTTAATACTTAACAGTATTTTTTTTCTTTACAGTAACACGCTGAATGTGTATGTATATGGGACTGACTCATTTTGTTGGATATTAATATGGAGGATATACATAAGGCTACTGGACACCCTTGTATGTTCTGTCCGCATCCTTCGTTTCCATGGAGACAAGGCCAGATTCATCCTCTACCACAACCCCCACCTTTAGCTAAGCTTGATGAACACTGGATTAATTGCCAATTACCCACTGTGTTTTTTTATGGCCAACTGCATGAAATAAGTATGCCTCATTTCCATTCCATGATTTTTTATGGTTATGACGCATTTTAGACGGCCCCTTACAGGGCAAAGGGAACAAATGCAGTCATTCCAGCAGAAAAACCCCAGATTTAATGGCAGATTTCAGTGCAGTCAATTAACCACAACTAAAAACAGAAAAGCCCAGATCCTCAGCACTGATCTCCCTGTCACGCTGAGACTTAGCTCTGCTGGGCTCCACGGTGGAAATCTCTTATCATCGTAAAGAACCAAAACAGAATTAATGAGAGCTGAAAGACTGTATTTGAACACTTTTCATCCAAACAAATCCTGTTGTGGTGAGAGGGCAGAACAAGGACAGATGGAAAAGGAAAAAGAAAGGACAGTGTTCTGTGCCAGAGGTGCTTAAAGTTCAGCTGCAGATATGGCGTGTATCAGGATAGACTGAGTGATCTTAATCTCCTGGAAATGTCACACTGCATTCATCCACACCAGAAGAAGAATTGCCATCTAGTTCAAGCTGCAGACACTTTATTTATTCTTGTGATGTTTATTTGTTCTTGCACGCTTGGCTCCTTCGGTGAAGCTATCTCTTATTCATTTTCTTGTATACCTGTATAGAGTACGTGCTGAATGTCAATAAAGTATGTAATATCTGCACCGTTTCTTCACCAGGCAATTGGGAATAGTAATGTAAAGCTTTATCCAAGTGTTTTCTAGTTTGCTTTTGTCAAACAGGTAGGCCCAAATAACTTACTTATAGTTGTCTCTGCAAATTAGTAGAATATTAAATCAATAAGCCCCAAGAAGCTGTGGTTTACAGTGAATTTAGAACATTGTAAACATTGTAAAAAATAGATAAATAAATAAACCACACCCTCGCTGTTCTAAATTCAGAGTAAACCACAGCTTCTTTGGTCTTATTGCTTTTATCAATCTATGTGAAATGGTTATGGAAGAAAAACAGCAACATGGCTTTAAGAAAAGTTTGGATACAAGAAATTGAGTAACATTTTTAAGAAATAAACAACTGTTTCGAGGCATTCCCGTTCCATTTCTCACGTGTGTTTCCATGACAAAACGTAGTTTGGTGACAAAATTGAAGTTGAAATTGTAACTCTGAGTTGACTTACCCTGAGATGGGTAACTCAGTTTTTGAATTGTTTTCGGGTTCAGAACAGCTGAATTGAGTTAGATCAATCAACTCATAAGTAGGCTGACTCTAGCTGTGTCCCAAAGTTGAGTGTGCACACTTCGAAGGCCACGGACTTCGAAGACCAGACCTCCGAAGTGCACGAAGGGTCCTCCGAAGTGCGTGAGATGCTCCGCCTTCACAGGATTTCCTAATTCCGTCACCAGGTGTTTCCTATTAGCGCTCTGTCGCATAGCAATGGTGCGAGAAGAGCGCTGACGAGAGGACAGTCCTGCCAGGACAGGAGGAGCCAGAACTGCTCGGTTTTGTTTTTATGATTTACTCATAATGAAGGAGACGGTGATGAACCTCAGGCTTAGCCAAGACCGAGACCAGGTAAACTACACTGGTTTGCTGCGATCTTCGTCGGATTACAACTTTAATTGCAGGTACTGGCTTGAGCTTACTTGAATAATGTAATGATATGTACGAAAAACTACAAAATACACACATAGCAGTTCAAATGCTGACTGATATCTTATGAAGGTGCAATTTTATGTAGTTTATTGTCTTGACCATATGTAGACAGGTTTGCAAACCGTATTTTTTTAGGCAGTTAACCACAAAAATAAAACTGTATTAAAAAAAAAAAATAGAGCATAGTAGCTACAGCTTAATGTCCAGCAACTTTAAATTTAATAACCTTGAACATATTCAGAAGTAAACTGCAACATACACAGAAGTGCAGCAGTATTATTAATATAAAACCATCCTGACAAATTCTTTTTTTCAAGACAATACTGCACATACCTTTACTTTTACTCTCAATACCTTAAGTATATTAGAGTATGCAAGATAATACTTTTACTTAAAGGATAGTTCAGCCAAAAATGAAAATTGTGTAATCATTTACTCACCCTTCAGTTGCTCCAGGTTTGTAATTTATATTTTTGGTGAAGTATCCCTTCAGCTAAAGTTTTAAATATGACTAGTAGTTTTTCCCCAATATGGTATTGGTAGTTACTAAAAGTAGTTTACTAAAGTATGTCAATATTTCTTCTACTAATTACGTTGTCATAGCTCTAAACAATTTCTCTTTTCCTTCTTTCCCTAAATCAGAGCAGACCCCAGTACTGCAGGATGAAGCTGAATGTGTCAGTGCTGGACAGGTGTTTAATGGTTTTGTTCTGAGCAGGGAGACCCTGACTGTGCTCCTGGATCTACTGGGAAGTGAACGGCAACAGTGATGGTGTGCCACGATCCAAAGCCTGGTGTTTCTCTTCTGTCTGCCAGCGGTACATCATACAGAAGGTCTCCAGCGTGTTTGACATGTGCCTCGTTCCACTGTCACCGTACTGTCCTCCGAGTCTCTGAGGAGGTGCTGGCCAGTCACCAAGAGATTGACCTCCTGAAGACCCCCGAACATGGAGGCAGGGCCGGGCTCAAACTGATGTTAAACCTAAGCTGTTGTAAATGGTTGTAAAAAGTACTCTCTATTATGTATAGAACGATTTGTTTTAATGTGTAAAAGAGTATTTACAGGACAAACAAATAAACATATAAAAATGTTTTGTGAAAAAAAAATATAAGCTACATTAAAAAAAATTAACAATGTACATAAGCACTTTTCTTTTATTTACACATGTGAATATGCAAAACAAAAATAAAAAATGTACATTAAGTACACAGGCTTATTTACGAATAAATTCCACACAAAAAATGAATAATGTATAAAATTTATGCATTTTTTATTTTTAACTTGCGTCACAAAAATAAACTACAGAAATTAGGTTGTTTCATTGACAATATGACATTTAAAAAATATATTGGAAAAACTGTAATGTACTTATTTTTTCCCCACTGTTTTCTCTTGGCTAATGAAGAATGTATTTGTTTGAGTTTGATGTCCTCCCTGTCCACTCGCTCGCTCCCTCACCTGTCTCAGGACACTTCACAAATAAACCATGCCTGTTAACAACAAAAACACATGCTCACGTTCTCCAGAATAGTATTAAAACAAAAGAAGATGGAAACACTTATGAAAAAAGACAGGTTTGCAATCTTAACATTAGAAAATATGACACAGCAGGACATGCATACAAAATACTGAAGTGCTAAAGTTTGGTTAAAACATTTGTAGACATCTCTTGCATGACTGCACTACAGAAACAACAAAGGGAAAGACCATTGCCTTATATAGTGGCTGTCTTATTGTTTGTGGGCTTTATATAAAAAAAAACCCTGGCTTTAAACACTTTCGCTAGGTATTTCAGTAAATGAAAACACAATACTTACATTTCAATGTGAAGTTCTCCACAGAACTCTCACCTGCCTCTGAATATAAACACCTTCGTCATATGCACGCAAGTGGTTCTGGGATATGGTAGGGTGCGAAGTGTCCATAAGATGTACACTTCATTTTCATGGGAAATGAAGGGCGCATTTGATGTCGCTTTTGAAACTCGTCAGCCTTCGTCGTGCCGCGGTGACGCATTCGCACTTCAAATGCGGTCTTCGAAGTGCGCATTCTGACTTTGGGACAGCTTACGTCGTGACGCTGTGATGCAATCGCACTTTACATCCGCACTTCGGAGTCCACACACTTCAGTTTGGGACACCCTTCGTCGCGCCACTGTGACGCATTCGCACTTCAAATGCGCACTCCGGAGTCCATGCACTTAAGTTTGGGACACAGCTTCTGAGTTTAGTGTGTGTGCACCACGACTATGAAAAGCCATGATCAGTAGAGTTCCGAAATTATGATTCACCTGAGAAAAAGATGTCCACATATATAACTTTCCTTATCAATGTTGAAAACTATTTGTGCATAAATTGTGATTATTTTTCAGGATTATTTTATGAGTACAAAGTTCAAAAAGTTTTAATATATAAAATATATATATAGATCTTTTCATAGACGTTGGAACAGGGGGGGCGGGGAGGCCCCCTCTCTTCCCCACCCCACCCCTCTAGGGGTCAGCCAGCTGTTTTTTTTTTTTTTTTTTCGTTGTTTTTGTTTTCCGTATATATATATATATATATATATATATATATATATATATATATATATATATATATATATATATATATATACGGAATATATATATATACAGAATCTGAATTAAAATGTGTGTTGATTTAAGCCTACATTTCAAAATTTTGTGTCATAAAATTATATCGCGCATACAGCTCAACTAACGCGATCGTTATAAAGGTGTTTCAACAACAATACACTTCCACTTGCATGTATTTGACAATCGGAATATCAGATATTTCATGCCATAGCTAACACATTTGTGAATATTCTGAATAAAAAAGGAAAAATTACATAAAAGCAGATCATCATTCATTCGTTCATTTCAGGGGTACTATTTAATTACCATTTGTGCATTTCATTCATTGCGCCTTGACACCAGTTCAAAACTGAGTCCCAAAAGTCCGCGTAAGAAGCATAACACGTACAGACTCCATGTAGGCATATGATTCGCTCTTTTGTTGTTCTGTTTTCTTTCAGGATCAAAAATACAACAAATGAAAGCGTTTATCTGTATTTCCGACTGATGAGAACTATGCATATACATTCATAAATCAGTCGATTTTGTATTTTATTATGAGATATTTTATTCTAATGTGATCAGTGATTCAAGCACTGATGGACCAAAGAGCGCGCATTTCGACATTTGCAGTAAAAACTTGAAATATAAATTCTCAGAAAATGCATTTAATACCAATATATTGAAACGTCTGTTTATATACTCTATTAATAAAGGAGTACAGACATTGGAAAAATATCAGTCCACATGCGTTTTATATTTAATATGAGGGAAATAGACATGCATGCATGCGTGACACAAAAAATCTTTAACTTTTAGGTAGCAAAATATTTTTTAGTAATTCTGTCAATTACACTAAGGTTATTACATTGTCTGATATATATTTGCTTCTTATTTATTAAATATGGGCAATTGATTGATAAAACATTGATCAAAATTAAGATACAATTTATACAAAACGAATATCTTTTAAAAAGAGTTTTCTATAAAACAAAACTTAATGAAGTCGTCAAAATCATGTTTTACCAAAAACAGCGCCGTTGCTAAGAGGGCGCCAGCGCCTCTGCCTTTCAGGGCCTATGCCTCGCGAGTGGATGATACCCCTGAAGACGCCTAGCAATGGTATACCTTTAGTGGTAGTATACCTTTAGTTAAGTTATACCTGAAGAGTCTTTCGTAGCGCGCTAAGAGACAATGTTATCGGGAAACGCCGCCAAGGTATGATGCGTTTTCATGCGTAATGGAGATTCCAAAGCGCTCTTCTTTGGTCAGAACCTTGGAGAGCGATCGCGGATAGGTCTGTCCTATGCACCGAAACTTTTAACAATGCAACAAAATATTTAAAGAGCATCAAGCTATTAAAATCTATATTATGTATACGCACAGATAATATAACAGTAATAAATAGTCTGTTATATACTATAACAGGCTATTTATTAGGTTAAGCAGTGATTGGATAAGGTTTTTTTTTTTTTTTTTTTAATTTAACATTTTTAATTTAAGGCCCACCCACGATTGGTCTGGCCCATCCAAAACCGGAATCCTGGCGCCGTGCCTGGGCCACACTGAGCTGTGCGTAACGGCCACAGAGGTGAAGTGAACGAGACAGAGGCTGTCCTGTACTGTCTGAAATGGTTAACTCTGTGGCGATGCATGTGCAAAACAGATTTAACTAATCATAAAGTCAATCAGGATAAAACAGATTTAACTAATCATAAAGTCACTAACACCCCCCCCCCCCCCCAACCCCCAAAGAATCCCGCCCCCCCCTCTCACAATATAGTTTCCCACGTCCCTGTTTTATATATATTTTGTAACATTATAAAAGTCTGTACTGTCACTTTTGATCAATTTAATGCATCCTTGCTATTAATGTCTATTAATGCAAAGAAAAAAATCCTCTTAGTGACCCTAACCTTTTGAACAATAGTGTACACAAAAATATTGTGCAGCTGTTTTCAACATTGATAATAATCAGAAATGTTTCTTGAGCAGCAAATCAGTATATTAGAATGATTTCTGAAGATCATGTGACACTGAAGACTGGAGTAATGATGCTGGAAATTCAGCTTTGTGTCACAGGAATAAATTACATTTTACAATATACTGAAAACTTTTGATCAGCAGTATACATTATTACATTCAAATGAAAACACACCTTGTTTTAAACAGTGCACACATTCTCAAATAACTTACATTCTGATGATTACTTACTTCTTTCACTGTGACCTCCTTCAGTCGTTCCCAGACTTCCTAATTTTTCACCTTTTCCTTGAATCTAGTGTCCAGTATAGTGACCTCCTCAAAAAACATCATAATATCATCATCCTACACAAACATAAACATATAAAAATAATTAAACAATTTTATAGACAATTTGGATAGGTCACCCCAGACTGTCTTTGATGGTGGCAACAAACTGTGAATTTTCCTTTTGAAATCTTAAATAGTTCTCCAGCTTCTAAAGGAAAGGCAGAATATAAGGCCATATTTACAGAGAATTTCATCTTACTGCTAGGTGTCCTAGCTAGAAGATTTAACCTAAAACCTATTCACAAAACTCTTAAGAGTCTTCAATAACTAAAACGAGGTTTGAGTCAATGCATAGAGTTTTTCCTTTGTAAAATCTCCACCCTAAGCATGGATTGGAGCTCTTAAAGTGCACCATACAGATAGACCCAGGTCCAGCAACCATAGTCTCAAAAAAAAAAAAAAAAAAAAAAAAACACTGTGGTGTGGTTGTGTATGATTAAAGTACAGAGAAGAGCCTTTACACTGGTCAAATTCGGGCCAACTCCAATATTTGTAAAACATGTTTAAAAATGGCCAGGAGAACAGGAGGTGCTCATAAAGGCAGTCCTGGGGACCCACAGCACTGCACATTTTGTATGTCTTAATTGTTAAACACACCTGATTCAGCTCATCTGCTCCTGAGGAAAGAGCTCCATTAACTCAGTTGAGTATATCAGAAAAGAGAGACGTACAAAATGTGCAGTGCTGTGGGTCTCTACATTCAGGATTGAAAATCATTGTCGTAAGGTGCTCGGCTTGGATCGTAATTCCTCTCATACCACAACCACATGAGCATCAACGATTTCAACAAAACAACATTGCTCGTAGGCTCTGAAATTACACTATTAATTGATATCTATTTAGCTATGAGTAATCGAATTAAGAAATCCAGCCCTGTGGATTACCTGTCTCTCCTACTGACCCTTTTGTCGTATGGGTCCAGAAAGCCTGCTTGTATGTCTGGATACCAATCTTTCAACCATGAGAAATGCAGTTCCAGCATGTCCTCACATCCAGGACAACAGAATATTCAGTTAGGCCCAAAACATACAAGCCACTGAAATCAATTTAAATCTGTTTAGTCTTGCCTGAGTGATGCTGAAACAACGTGGTGTCACCCAGAATTTGCGGCTTCCTATGGAACACAGTCTTCATGTTGGATGATCTCTTGATCCTGGATTCTTGCTGCTGTCAACCTGGAGATAGTTTGGGTCGTATTTGGTTGTGCCTAAAGGGTAATGAATTAATGTTACAAAATTACTGAAAGCAGCACCATTGGTCCTGTAGCAATTTTTCAGTACTGAAGCTAATTAGTACTACATAGTTCTCGATTACCCATCCCTAGTTGTCTTGTTGCTGCTCCCCAGACTGTGTTTCCACATGCTGAAAATTTAAATAAAGAAAAAAAAATAAAGTATCTTAGTTTTTCAGCAATGAATAAAACATTTAAAGGATTAGTTCACTTCCAGAATAAAAAATTCCTGATAATTTACTCATCCAAGATGTTTGTGTCTTTCTGTCTTGCAAAGAAATGAAGGTTATGGAGGAAAACATTCCAGGACTTTTCTCCATATAATGGATTTCAGTGGGGACTAATGGACTGAAGGTCCAAATTGCTCTTCACGATCCCAGCCGAGGAATAAGGGTCTTATCTAGCCAAAAAAAAAACATTTTTAAAAAATTAAATAAATATTCATATACTTTTTAACCACAAATGCTCATTTTTTTTTCTTTTTTTTTATTGAAAATGCTGAACAATTAACATTCATATCATAAAATATTACAAACAGGACAATCATACTTTATGAAAGAAAAAAAAAGAAAAAAAATATTGGGCATCCTTTCTGACCATTTACATTTGTGTATATAAAACTTACCTAATAATATTAGAAGATTAAGCATAAAGATGTGATTCTTATTCAGATATTTTTTAATCAAAATAAAATATGACACCTTTTTCATTATATGAATTTTAGATCCACTCAACATAGTAAACAAACATTCAACATCAATCCAAAAAAATAAATAAAAATTAACATACTTTACATACATTTTAGATATAAATAAAATAAAAAGATTCTCAACATCCATCCCAACAAAAAAAATCTCTCTCATTGGATGAGATGCGGAAGAAATAGTCCTACTCACAATAGCGATTTAAGTACAAAAACCGGATGAATCCCTTTATATTAATCATCGGATCGATGTCTTGAGATGTGGTAACCATAGTATAAGCGGAATAATTGACTCCGGGCCGTTGAATTATTAGAAAAATAATGCACACCTGAGGTGTAACTCCGCTTCGCTTCGTGGCCGTATCACCACCTCGGGTGTGCATTATTTTTCTAATAATTCAACAGCCCGTCGTCAATTATTCCTTACGTAAATTTCATTAATATTAATTTCATATTAATTTCAATAATGCAAAATGACAATAGTAAACACTCAATTTTCAGTTAAAGGCAGTTCATCATTGAATTCAGTGATGTCATCATCCAGCTCAGTTCAGTTTAAATAGTATCTGTACAATATATAAGTCAACGATATCACTGGAAATGAAGTGTCCCCAACTAAGCAAGACAGAGGCGACAGCAGCAAGGAACCAAAACTCCATTGGTGACAGAATGGAGAAAAGAATCCTGGGAGATCTGCCTCTGGGGCTCATCTAGTTGTCCTGGTCTCTGCTGACATTCAGGGCTGTCAGGGTCATCTCTAGGTGCTGATCCACCATCTGGGCTGGATACGTACTGGATCCGGGTGACTGCAGTGACCCTCTGATCTGGATACAGACTGGATCTGGTGCCTCTGGTGACCTCGGAATAAGAAAGAAACAGACTAATATTAGCGTAGATGCAATTCTTCTAATGATGTAGCAAGTACATCAGGTGTTATTGGAAGTGTTCCCAGCTCCGGTTGACCTAATTAATGCAGCCTAAAAATCCTTTAATGGATCTGCATTAGAAGTACCCATCCCTACTCACCAGGTCAGCGAGCAGGTCGAGCGTCCCAAGCAGCAGACTCAAGGAGGTCGCTACAGGTCCAAGTACAATAGAGAGCACCAACTTGGTAATATAAAGAAATACAACGATAAGTGTAGCCGATTAAGCAAACCAAAACATAGAGAGAGAAAAATGTCTAGTGTTAGGAGCAGAATACAGGAGATGTCATAAAAAAGGCCACGGGGAACGCATGTGCAAAACTAAATTAGTTCATGAAGTCATGAAGGAGGAAAGAGAAACAGACAAATTTGACCTTGGATCTGTATATCAGACTGGGAAAGGCAGTACAGAACCATGGACTGTCAATCTGATGCTTTGAAACACAACAGTAATGTTTAAAATAGATAAGGGAGCAAACATAACAGTGATTAGTGAAAAGACATTCCAAAACCTGCGAACGAAACAAGAATTGAGCAAAGCCAAAGTTATACTCAGTCCAGGAGGGTAGCTAAATTGCATGGGACCATTAATAAAAAGCATAAGATACAAGGCAAAACCATATGAACTCACTATATACATTCATTGTAAAGGGGCCAACAGTAATTAACCTCATCAGGGGAAAAGCCGCTAAAGAAATGGGCCTTGTCAAACAAATAGAAGAGGTCAGCACAGCCATTGGGGATCACAGAATACTAAAGAATGAATCAGTTAAGATACTACTCAAAGAAGGAGCAGAATAAAATTTACTTACTTCATTATTTTGTTTTTTGTTTGTTTGTGTTTTGTTTTGTTTGTTTGTTTGTTTGTTTGTTTTGTTTTTTTTGTCTGCCTGCTATGTTGTTTTACTCTGATTTTTATTCAATATTTTCTCTATTTTGTTCAGCACTTTGGTCAGCTTTGCTGTGTTTAGATGTGCTATATAAATAAAAATTTACTTACTTACTCTACAGAACTGTATGCTGTTAATACTGCCGGTAGAGTCCCCATTGCCTTTTCTTCAAATGGTGAAAGAATTAGGAAGGATGGAAGCAAGCAGAGTGATTGAGAAGGTCACCCAGCCAACAGATTGGTGCTTGTCATTAAACCCAGCGGACAGGTGTGCATATGCATGGATTTTAAGAAACTGAATGAAAATATCAAAAGAGAACGATTCATACTGCCTATGACAGACGAGATTCTCATGAAATTAACAGGTACAAAAGTGTTCACATCGCTAGATGCTGCAAGTGGCTTTTGGCAAATACCTTTATATCCCGAGAGCAGCCGGTTAATGACTTTTATCACACCATTTGCTGGATATTGTTTTAAAAGTCCTTCTTTCTGTATCAGTATTGCTCCTGAGATTTTTCAGCGAAAAATGTAAAGAGCTGCTGAAAGGCCTAGAAGGAGTTCAGGTGAACATGGATGATGTGATCATATATGGAGCATCCATGCAGTAACACGACAGAAACGTGTAATGGAAAAAAAAGAACTAGCAGGCCTGAAATTAAACTAAAATAAATGTGTGTTCTGGCAAAATGAGCTGCTTTCATGGGTCAGGTAGTCAATGAGCATTGAATCCGGCAGACCCAGAGAAAGTCAAAGCCACTGTTGAAATCAAAGCCCCAAAAAACATGCACATACTAAAGTGAGTACTGGGGATGATTAATAATATACATAGATATATATAGTACATCATCTGTCAACTCTCTGAGCACCACTATACAAACTCCTCTCAATAAAAACTGTGTGGACATGGCACAGAAGCAGGCATTTTGCCAATTAAAGGAAGTGCTCATGTCCTTACCAGTATTGTCCTTCTACAATGCAGAAAAGCTGACAGCTGTATCTGCCGATACCAGCAGTAATGGTTTAAGGGGGTACTCCTCCAACAACATGTGGCAGTGGTCTCTTTGATAAACAGAAAAGATCTAGACAATGTGCTGATTAGATGCCAGAGGCTTTTACTCAGACTAATGAGATTCAGCATGACAGCCGAGTACGCTCCAGGTAAAACATCTGTAGTACTGGACACTTTATCACAAAGTGGCACCATGGACAGCACCACTGAAGCAGACATAAGTTGCTATGTTAACATGAACTTGGGAAATGTTCCAGTATCACAAAGTAAAATAAATGCAATTCGCAATGCAACACAACAAAAATTAAAACTTGCAGAGAGTAAAATAATTAATCAGAACTGGATGGCCCACACACTCCTGAGATGTACACCCCTCAGTAAGAGATTTTCATGCCTTCAATAGCGAATTGTCAGAGACGGACTGCTTGCTCACTTGGGGAAACTGTATCATCATACCAGAATGCCTACAACGAGAAATTCTAGACGAATACATGAAGGACACCAGGGCTGGACCAAATGTAGAAAGAGCACAGACATCCGTGTGGTGGACAGGACTGTCCTCTGAACTAAAACGAAAATTGAAATGTGCAAATTCTGCTGCAAGCATAAAGACTCTAAATAAATAGCCGGAGAGTCCCACTCTCCTTACTGACAGACCATGGCAGTGCCTGGGCACGGATCTGTGTGAATACAAAGGGAAACATTATATTGTACTCTCAGATTATTATTCCAGGTATCTTGAAATCCTATACTTACTGAATACCACAGCCTAACAAGCTGTCATCAAGCTCAAATTTGCACAATTTGTCATTACCAAAGTGGTCATTTTAGACAATGGCCCACAATTTAGGAGCGAAACTTTCCAGACATCCATGAGTTTGATTTTCAGCATGTTACTTCAAGTCCGCATCATCTGTCCAGCAACGGACAAGCGGATCAAGCTGTCCAGTCGGCAAAAGCAATTCTACAGCAAAAAGGCCGGGTGCTAGCTGTCACAATCTCTAGCTGGAATGCCCATGAGCTCCTCTAGAGGGCACTCTATCCCATACCTTTACCACTCAACCCCAGATTCCATTTCCCAAATATACCAGAAACTCATTAGTGGACTACACCTGTTTCAATTCAGGAAGACTATTTAAGTTGCACTCTTTCACCCACTCATTGCTGTGTATTGTATGCTCGTAACTGCATTCCTAGCCATCCATTGTTCCCGTGTTTTCTTGTTTCCTTGCCTTCGTGTTTTACTGGTTTTTATGATTGTTTGCTGCCTGCCCTGACCATTGCCTGTTTTCAGATTACTCTTGTCTTTGCCTTAGATATTACTGTTTTACTGGTATTTTGACCCTGCCTGTCTGACTTCGATTTCAATAAAGCCTGCATTTGGATCCTCACCCTCTGTTGTCATGCCTCCCCACGTTACAGAAGCATTGCTGAGTTACAAAACTACTCCACCTACAACCTATTCCATCAGAGGTCTGTACAGGCATCAAAACAACAGTGGATTCAGAAACAAAGACTGATGATGACACTGCACAAACAAATAACCCACTGCCTACTCAGAGTAGCGAAGGATTAAGAGTAACAAGTTCTGGTATATTGAGTAAACTAGTTCAGAAACTAGTTCAGAAACTGAATTTATAGCTGTATGTGTCCCAAGTATTGTGATTAACGGACTGTTCAAATGTTAATGTTAAGTGTTAATATGCTCATGGAGTAAATGCTGGTAAAAAGTTGTGGTTACAGTTACAGTTCTGATTACACATACAGTTAAATCATGCAAATTATAGAATGTTTAAATGTCTAAGTGAGGACAAGTTGAAATCGTAAAACAGCCTTGTATAATGTTTACAGGGATAATATGCTATGTTCATTATGTAATGTTTCTGATTTTGGTTATGTTGTGTCAGAGTATTATGTTATAGACATTGAAAAAAAAACAGCCAATATAGTGACGTCAGTAATGGGAACTGAACAATGATGCCTGTGTGTAAGAGGTCCTCTGTTCTTTAATTGTTTTTGTTAATTAAAATATTAAGGGACTCACTGCCTGTCTTTTTTCTTTGACAAAATCAAAGCTCAGGCAAAAGACCAAAATATATTTAATAAAGCTAATATTTTATTGACATGTTCCTGCTGATTCCCATCCCAACTACAACTGGGTACATTGTCATGATGTCACCTGCGTTCATCAATAACACAAAAGTTAGACTGCCACCGGATATCTATCTATACAGGACTTCTAATGTTCAGTCAAACTGCATGTTGTTGAGAATATTGTTTAAATCCAGAGGGCAGGTTAGCGGTAACTGTAAATAGAGAAGA
Organism: Cyprinus carpio; assembly: GCF_018340385.1. NCBI lineage: Eukaryota > Metazoa > Chordata > Actinopteri > Cypriniformes > Cyprinidae > Cyprinus > Cyprinus carpio. The sequence goes on from NC_056591.1 coordinate 819,991, forward strand.
CTCGATACTATTAGAGATAAAATTGTCACCATGCAGCCATCAGCTACAGTATCACATCAGACAGTGCACTATAGATCCCCTGAGGAACAGTTCCACTTATTCTCTACTATAGGAGAGGAAGAATTGTATAAACTTGTTAAATCATCTAAACCAACAACATGTATGTTAGACCCTATTCCATCTAAGCTCCTAAAAGAGGTGCTTCCAGAAGTCATAGATCCTCTTCTGACTATTATTAATTCCTCATTGTTATTAGGGTATGTCCCAAAATCCTTCAAACTGGCTGTTATTAAGCCTCTCATCAAAAAAACACAACTTGACCCCAAAGAACTAGTTAATTATGAGACCGATCTCGAATCTCCCTTTTCTTTCAAAGATACTAGAAAAGGTAGTATCCTCACAATTATATTCCTTCTTAGAGAAAAATGGCATCTGTGAGGATTTCCAGTCAGGATTTAGACTGTATCGTAGTACTGAGACTGCTCTCCTTAGAGTTACAAATGACCTGCTCTTATCATCTGATCGTGGTTGTATCTCTCTATTAGTGCTATTGGATCTTAGTGCTGCGTTCGACACTATTGACCACACTATTCTTTTGCATAGACTAGAACACTTTGTTGGCATTAATGGAAGTGCATTAGCATGGTTTAAATCGTACTTATATGACCGCCATCAATTCGTAGCAGTGAATGAAGAGGTATCATATCATTCACAAGTGCAGTATGGAGAACCGCAAGGCTCAGTACTAGGGCCGTTACTCTTCACGCTTTACATGTTACCCTTGGGAGATATCATCAGGAAACACGGTGTTAGCTTTCACTGTTATGCTGATGATACCTCAGCTCTATATTTCATCGCGGCCTGGCGAAACATACCAATTTGAAAAACTAACGGAATGCATAGTCGATATAAAAAACTGGATGACGAGTAATTTCTTACTGCTAAATTCTGAAAAAAAACAGAGGTTTTAATTATAGGGCCTAAAAGCTCTGCATATAATAACCTAGAACGCTGTCTAAGCCTTCATGGCTGCTCTGTCAATTCTTCGTCATCAGTTAGGAACCTAGGTGTGCTATTTGATAGCAACCTTTCCTTAGAAAGCCACGTTTCTAGCATTTGTAAAACTGCATTTTTCCAAAAATATATCTAAATTACGGCCTATGCTCTCAATGTCAAATGCAGAAATGTTAATCCATGCGTTTATGACCTCAAGGTTAGACTATTGTAATGCTCTATTGGGTGGTTGTTCTGCACGCTTAGTAAACAAACTCCAGTTAGTCCAAAATGCAGCAGCTAGAGTTCTTACTAGAACCAGGAAGTATGATCATATTAGCCCGGTCCTGTCAACACTGCACTGGCTCCCTATCAAACATCGTATAGATTTTAAAATCTTGCTTATTACTTATAAAGCCCTGAATGGTTTAGCACCTCAGTATTTGAACGAGCTCTTGTTACATTGTAGTCCTCCACGTCCGCTCCGTTCTCAAAACTCTGGCAATTTGATAATACCTAGAATATATAAGTCAACTGCGGGCGGCAGATCCTTCTCCTATTTAGCGCCCAAACTCTGGAATAAACCTACCTAACATTGTTCGGGGGGAGGCAGACACACTCTTGCAGTTTAAATCTAGATTAAAGACCCATCTCTTTAACCTGGCTTACACATAACATACTAATACACTTCTAATATCCAAATCCGTTAAAGGATTTTTAGGCTGCATTAATTAGGTAAACCGGAACCGGGAACACTTCCCATAACACCCGATGTACTTGCTACATCGTTAGAAGAATGGCATCTACGCTCATATTAGTCTGTTTCTCTCTTATTCCGAGGTCACCGTAGCCACCAGATCCAGTCTGTATCCAGGTCAGATGGTCACTGCAGTCACCCGGATCCAGTATGTATCCAGCCCAGATGGTGGATTAGCACCTAGAAAGGACCTCTACAGCCCTGAAAGACAGCGGAGACCAGGACCAACTAGATCTCCAGAGACAGATCCCCTGTAAAGACCTTGTCTCAGATGACCACCGGGACAAGACCACAGGAAACAGATGATTCTTCTGCACAACCTGACTTTGCTGTAGCCTGGAATTGAACTGCTGGTTTCGTCTGGTCAGAGGAGAACTGGCCCCCCAACTGAGCCTGGTTTCTCCCAAGGTTTTTTTCTCCATTCTCTCACTGATGGAGTTTTGGTTCCTTGCCGCTGTCGCCTCTGGCTTGCTTTGTTGGGGACACTTCATTTACAGCGATATTGTTGACTTGATTGCAAATTATTGCACAGATACCATTTAAACTGTACTGAGCTGCATGATGACATCACCTGAATTCAATGATGAACTGCCCTTTAACTGTCATTTTGCATTATTGACACACTGTTTTCCTAATTAATGTTGTTCAGTTGCTTTGACGCAATCTTTTTTGTTTAAAGCGCTATATAAATAAAGATGACTTGACTTGACTCGAATGCCCTGTCTTTAGTTCATCCCTGGCAGGAGGAAACATATTCTAGTTATTAAATAATTAAACAAAAATATCTTCTGAGACCAAGGAGTGAATATGTTGCTGATTGGCATTGTCCAATTAGCTCCTAGATGTCATAGCTGTTATTTTAAATATTTCATCATACTGTATATAGTAATTCAAATGTTTATGCCAGTGCCATAAAATCCCCCTCTGACCTTTGAAATGTTTCTCCTGCAAAAACTCAGATACTCAAGAACAATATGTTGTGTAATTAACTGGAAGTAAATGTCTGATCAGCTAAATTCATTAAAACTGGTGTTGTTTTTCTCTCTCTCACTTTCGCTGACAAGAGCACTTCTGCCTAGACAAACGCTCTGGTCTCATGAGGTGTTTTAATAAAGCAGGGAAGACAGCAGGAAAATACAGACTCATTATATTGTTGCTGTGTTCCCACTAAACAGCTGCTTTATAGAGTGACACAGATGCTTTTGTCTGTTCCTGCGTGCTGTTTAATGTCAGGTAGGATCTGTATTCTGACTGGAATACTGTGTGTACTGCATGTATATATACTGTAAAAACACTGTAACACTGGTAAAAATCAATATCATCTTGTCTAAATATGTTGTCTTAATAATAGATAATAAAATCAATAATACAACTAATAATTAGCAGGTTATTATATGTAGCACTTTACATATCAGTTTTATCTGAATTTATTGCCACTGTTGGCTATTTCATATAACCTGTATCTATCTATATTTAGAGTTTAGTTTGCAATCCATTTTTCTTTACAAGTTACAGCTACAATTGCATAAATATTTTGTAAATTTGTCAGAGTTGAAGTTTCCTAACCTTGTAAAGACTAACCAGTCTTCATGAATTTATTGGATGGGCCATTAAGGAGACATTAAATAAAATATTTATTGACTGGAGAGAGGGAATACCATTATATTGCTGTCAAACATCTAATATGAAGGAAATCAGACAGCACAGATGTGACGTGGGAGAAACAGAAGACGACCGAAAGTGATAGAGACATAAGGGAATCAGGGTTTGGCTGGTTTGCCCTGTTAGCCCCTGTTGGTAGATGCTTGAACTGCACCAAGTCAAAACAGAGCCAGAATTTTACATTACATTGCTAATTAACATTAATTTGCATGTAAAACCGATATAATCACAGCACTGAAGATGAATGTGAGCTTGAAAGTGACAGCCAGCTGTACATCTCTATATATGCAACAACCATGATGACCTGATTTTCTGAACAATTTAAAAACATTTCCTTGTTCTTATTTCTGATGGTACAAAAAAATAAAAAAAATAATAAATAAAAAAAAACCCTGAGTGGATGTTTCAGTGTGTGTGAGTTCTAAATAACATCAGACCATTCTTGGATAATGAGATATGCATTTGTCCTCCAAAACACTCTCACTGTAACCTCTAAACAAATATTTGGTGAAGAGCTGTCATCACGCTAAATAATGCTGTGATCCTATCCAACGCTGTTTCCATGACAACTCTTTCCAACAGCATCCCCACTATGGAGATATTGCAGACTGGTCTGGTTAAATGCTTCATGAGAAGGTTAACACTGTTATGCATTTAGTGTTGAGAATACTGTAAAAATAACCACGAAAGTAACAACTACGATATCCCTCAACACCACCCCCAAAAGGTACATTTGTAAAATTGTTCAATCTGTCCATTTAACAGTCAATTCAGTAACACTTTATAAAGACTTTCATTTTAAATCATTAACAAGCATTACATAATGCTTAACAGATCATTAGTTAATATATATTCACAAAGCTAGAAATATAAGATAATGTTCTTGTTAATGTTAACTAATTAATTTTTAATGAGCCAAAAAGAATAGACGTCACACCTCTGTTTATCACATAAAATTCAAGGCATTGATGTTTGCCTACAAAACCACCACTGGCTCTGCACCCCTTTACCTAAATTCATTACTTCAGACTTATGTGCCCTCTAGAAGCATGCATTCTGCAAGATTGTGCCATCCCAAAGAAGCACAAAGTCACTTTTATGGACTTTTAAATTAAATGTTCCCTCCTGGTGGAATGACCTGCACAGCTCAGTCCGAGCAGCTGAGTCCTTAGCCATCTTCAAGAATTAGCTTAAAACACATCTCTTCCATCTTTATATGACCCACTAACTTTAGCATTCACTATTCTAATTCTATTCTTTAAAAAAAAATCTAACTAGCTTTCTAATCTTTTTGTATTCTATCTATTGTCTTTTCATTTATTATACAATTAACAAAAGCAAAAAAAAAGACCTCAAACACTAGCTTGCTCTATTCTTTTTCTATCCTATCTGTTTTCTTTTTATTTATTATATTATTTAAAAGCCCTTGCTATGTGTACTGCATTTAAGCTAACTGAGACTTGTTATAGCACTAGTATGTCATTGCTCTTTATGTTGATTTTGATTGGTTCCATTGAGAACCACTGTTCTAGTGTATTGACCTTGGACTATTTCTCGATTTCCTGATTGTTCTCTCCTTGCCCCGACTCAGATTGCCTTCCCTAAACTCTGTCAGCCACCTGCCCTGATCTCTCGCCTGGTTAAGGTTCTGTCTTAGCCTTGTCTCCATCGTTCTGCCTTGCTGGTATTTGTCTGACTTGTCTGACTATTCTCAATAAAAGCTGCAAATGGATCTAACTCCTTCTTATGTGTTGCAACAGAAGACTTCGCCACATAGCGATCCAGCGGCAATCATGCAACTGTCAACGGAACTCTCTGCTCAGGCTTCTCAGCTCCCCCTGTACCAACACCAGTTACACCGGTTCAGTCAGTCACCACCCGGAGCTGGCTTTAATTCACCACCTGTTCCTAGCAACCCACTTCCGGTTCCGACACCCCCAGTCAGCCTACGGCTTGCTTTCCCCAAGAGATTTAATGGAGAACCGGCTAAATGCAAGGGTTTCCCACTTCAGTGTTCGCACTTCATCAACCAGCAACCATTGATGTACCCCATAGATTCCAGTCGCATTGCTTTCGTTTGTTCACCATTGACCGGGAGAGCATTGGATTGGGCTACTGCTGTATGGAGGACTGACGGTTCATCCTTCTCCACCTTGGAAGCCTTTCTCCAAACTTTCTGCAAGGTTTTCGAACACCCAGCTGAGGGGAGAGGTTATTAAACCTGACTCAAGGAAGGAGGTCGGCAGGTGAGTACGCTCTGTCATTCCGCACTCTTGCGGCCCAGACTGTGTGGGCTGAGGACACATTAAAGCTCTTGAAACGGAGAGGATTTAAAGCAGAGTTTCAGTCTGGCCTGCCGAAATGAAAGAAGGCGTCTGGGTGAGTTCATCGATCTGGCCAATAAAATTGACAATTAAATCCATTCTCAGCGCTCAGCTCGAAACATGCCTTGTTTTGCCAATGTTGCCATCAGCGGAGCCGAACCCATGCAACTGGGATCCACTCACCTCACACCTAAAGAATGAGAACGCTGTATGCAGAATCAACTGTGTCTCTACTGCGGTCAGTCGGGTCACCTGAAAATCTCCTGCCCAGTTCGGCTATCATCCAGTACCAGAACGGTGAGTGCAAAGACTCGCATTACAACTTCCATATCAAGCATAAACTTACCTGTTAAGATCCTTGTCAATGATGATGCAATTACCACCACTGCTCTCTTAGACTCAGGAGCAGCAGGTAACTTTGTATCACATGAATTCGCTCAGCACCATAAACTGAAATTGACCCCTTGTAACTCTCCCTTGGCAGTGGAGAAAGGCCGGATATTCCTGTTATCTCAACCTGAATCTGAAGCCATGAAGCGTTACATTGACGAAGATATTATCTTTAAAGCGCAAGACAGAATTATATGTGTTATGTTTTGTGGTTTTTTTTGTACTCACGTAGTCTCCATGTGCTCGTTTGGTTGATTGTTGTCACCTGTGTGTTGATTGTCTCGCTCCAGCTGATCCTCATCTCCACTCAGCTACATAAACTCACTCATCTCTCTGTCTGTTGTCAGATCCTCATTCATGTCTCAGCTTCCCAGTTGGATTACCGTCTCCCGTGTTCGTGTTCTGGATTGTGTTCGTGTTGTCGTCTTCGTGTGAGTGTTCCGGTCTGTTCCTGGTTTCATCCATCGACCGCCTTCACATTCACCACCGACTTCACCATCAGCACTTCTCACGCCACCGTAGACCTTCTCTCACCATTGCCTACATACTGGACTATATTATCAATAAACTTCTTCTGATTGCCTGCATTTGCCTCCTCCTCTTTTACGAGCCATCACAGTAGGATCTGACCCTCATGGAAGCAGCAGGCGATCGCTCCCCATCTCATCTGGAGGAGTTTCTGCAGAGAGCCGTTGGTCGTATGGATCGCCAAGACAAGGCGATAGATGAGATGGGTCGAGCTTTCCAAGCAATGGTGACGAAGGTGTCCGAGCTCGCTCTCCAGGCTCAACAACAACAACAACCGCCACCCGCTGCGCCTCCCCACGCCACCCACACTGCCGATCGTCTCCGGGGGGATTTCCCAGTCCGAACCACGCCTCCCCATCCCTGAGAAATATGCGGGTGAGCCAAAGTTTTGTCGATCATTTCTGTCTCATTGTTCTCTGCACTTCGCCCTGCAGCCCCGCACGTTTAACACCGAGGAAAAGAAGGTGGCATTCGTCTTGTCACTACTGACGGGGAGGGCTGCCCTCTGGGGGACGGCGGTGTGGGAGAACCAAGACAGCTGCTGTGCCTCGTTCCACGCCCTTTCGGAGGAGATGAGACGGGTCTTCGACCGCTCCTTCGCCGGGAGGGAGGCGGCTAGACTTCTCACGGACCTACGTCAGGAAGACAGGTCCGTATCCGACTATTCCATTGAGTTCCGCACCCTGGCGGCGGAGTGTAAGTGGAACGAAGAGGCGCAGTGGGATCACTTCCTGCATGGGTTGGCTGACCGCATCCAACAGGAGATCCGCGCCGTCGAGCTCCCCACTTCTCTCAATGACCTGATCGACCTCACCATCAGAGTAGACAACCGACTCGACCAAGCCGCCAGACGGAGTGGGAGAACAGTTCTCGCGACCGGACCGGAGGCTCAGCGTCAGCGCTCAGAGGTTGCGGTCAGCCCACCGGGAGATCTTGAACCCATGCAGGTGGGGCGAGCTCGGCTCTCCCGGGGAGGAGAGGATCAGGCGGAGATCCCTGGGACTGTGTTTATACTGCGGCAGCCAAGAACATCACATCCAGCGCTGTCCGGTAAAAGACCAAGCCCGATAGTAAGACGGGAGGCTACTATCGGGTGGGATCTCTGCCAGGAAGACCTCATCTACATCGACACTCCTTCCGGTGAGTCTACGGTGGTCCACCCACGCACTCGATCATCACGCTTTGTTGGATTCTGGGGCCGAGGGTAGTTTCATGGACTTTAATTTTGCTACTAGACTCAACATTCCTCTCACCTCCCTCAAACACCCCATTGCACCTTTTGCACTCAACGGACACAGACTGCCAGTCATCACACAGACCACTTTACCTGTTTCTCTCATCACATCTGGCAACCATACGGAGGAGATTTCATTTTACATCACGGACTCACCTCAATCTCCCATTGTTCTCGGTCACACCTGGCTCCAGAAACACAACCCCAGGATCGATTGGCGCCTCGGATCTGTGGCTAGCTGGAGCGAGGAGTGTCATTGGTCTTGTCTTTTGTCTGCTGGTGTTAATGTTTCTGAGTCTGTGTTTCAGGGGGAAGCAGTGGATTTGGCTAACGTGCCCGCGGAGTACCACGACCTGAAGGAGGTGTTCAGTAAGTCTCGTGCTGATTCTCTTCCTCCTCATCGTCCCTATGACTGTGCGATAGAGTTATTGCCAGGAACTTCTCCGCCTAAGGGCAAGTTATATTCTTTGTCTATTCCAGAGACGGCGGCCATGGAGAAATATATATCCAGTTCTCTAGCAACGGGGTTCATCCGCCCTTCTTCTTCTCCAGCGGGGGCGGGGTTCTTTTTTGTGGGAAAGAAGGTAGGATCCTTGCGACCTTGCATTGACTACCGAGGGCTGAACAACATAACGGTAAAGAATACCTATCCTTTGCCGCTTATGTCTTCAGCTTTTGAGAGGTTGCAGGGAGTGTCCGTTTTCACTAAATTGGACTTACGTAATGCTTATCATTTGGTCCGCATCAGGGAGGGGGATGAGTGGAAGACTGCCTTTAACACCCCTAGAGGCCATTTTGAGTACTGCGTGATGCCTTTCGGGCTAACGAACTCGCCGGCAGTCTTCCAAGCACTCGTTAATGACGTGTTGCGAGACATGGTCGATCTGTTCATATATGTTTACCTGGATGACATATTGATTTTTTCTTCGTCTCTCCAGGAACACGTGCAACACGTACGACGAGTGCTTCTGCGGTTGCTAGAGAATGGATTGTTTGTCAAGGCGGAGAAATGCGTTTTTCATGCACAGTCTGTTTCTTTTCTAGGAAACATCATTTCGACTGAGGGTGTTCGCATGGATCCTGAGAAGGTTAAGGCTGTGGTAAATTGGCCATCCCCAGAGTCTCGCAAGGCCCTGCAGAGATTTCTGGGGTTCGCCAATTTTTACCGGCGTTTCATTCGCAATTTCAGCCAACTAGCCGCTCCTCTGACCGCCTTGACCTCCCCTAGTTTGACGTTCAGGTGGTCAAACGAAGTCGAGTATGCGTTTGCCAAACTGAAAAGCTGCTTTGTTTCAGCTCCCATTCTCGTCACCCCTGATCGCTCACGTCAATTCATAGTGGAGGTCGACGCGTCAGAGGTGGGGGTAGGAGCAGTGTTGTCCCAACGCGCATCCTCAGACGGAAAGGTGCATCCTTGCGCGTATTATTCTCACCGTTTTATCTCCTGCGGAAGTTAATTATGACATTGGCAATCGAGAGTTGTTGGCAGTCAAACTTGCACTGGAAGAATGGCGTCACTGGCTTGAAGGGTCGGGTGTACCTTTCATTGTATGGACGGACCATAAGAATCTCGAATACATTAGAAGCGCCAAAAGACTTAACTTCAGGCAGGCTCGGTGGGCATTGTTTTTCGGTCGTTTCGATTTTTTACACTTTCTTACCGGCCGGGTTCCAAAAACATCAAACCCGATGCTTTATCCCGTCTTTTTGAGCGTTCCGATCGTACTGCTACTCCCGAGCCCATTTTTTACCGGGGACCATCATTATCTCCGCGCTCAGATGGGAGGTCGAATCGAAGGTGTTGACTGCCTTAGAAGGGGTAACGCCCCCGGCTCGTTGCCCACCGAACCGATTGTTTGTGCCGGAGGGGTTACGGTCAGACGTTCTCCAGTGGGGTCATTGTTCCAGTGTTGCTTGTCACCCAGGGGTTAGTAGAACTAGGGTTCTAGTCAAGCAACGATTTTGGTGGCCTGGGATGGCTCGTGACGTCCACGACTTCGTCTTGGCTTGTTCAGTTTTGCGCTATTGGTAAGACTTCCAATCGAGCTCCAGATGGGTTACTCTTACCGCTGTCTGTCCCTTCGAGACCCTGGTCCCACATTTCGCTAGATTTCATTACCGCCCTCCCGCCATCTAAGGGCAATACGGTGATTTTAACCGTAGTGGACCGGTTCTCGAAGGCGACTCATTTTATTCCCTTGCCCAAATTACCATCAGCCAAGGAAACAGCGGTAGCTGTCATTGACCACGTCTTCCGTATACATGGCCTTCCGACAGACGTGGTTTCTGACAGGGGTCCCCAATTTGTGTCCAAATTTTGGCGAGAATTTTGTAAATTGTTAGGAGCGACTGTTAGTCTTTCTTCCGGGTTCCATCCCCAGAGCAATAGTCAAAAACCGAGCGAGCCAATCAGGATGTCGAAAGGGTTTTGCGATGTTTGGCTTCCAATAATCCTTCGTCCTGGTGTCAGCAACTCTCAATTGTGGAGTACGCACACAATTCTTTACCAGTGTCATCTACGGGCATGTCTCCATTTAAGTGTAGTTTAGGGTACCAACCACCTAATTTTGTCAGTACGGAATCCGAGGTTTCGGTCCCCTCCGCACACGCACTAGTCCAGAGGTGTCACCGCACCTGGACCAGAGCTCGCAGAGCTCTGCTCCAGGCTAGGTCGCGCACCAAGGCTAAGGCCGATCGCCACCGGTCGAAGCCTCCCCGTTACGTCGTCGGTCAAAGAGTGTGGCTTTTCAACCCAGAATATTCAGATGCGTTCCGTTTCGAATAAGCTTGCTCCCAAATTTATTGGCCCGTTTTCTGTTACCAAAATCATTAATCCGGTAACAGTGCGTCTTAGCCTTCCTCCGGCGTACAGGAGGGTTCATCCCGTGTTTCCATGTGTCCAAAATTAAACCGGTGATTTTTTTCCCCGTCTTAACCCGCCTGCCCCGGTTCCCCCCCCGCCTCGTATCGTTAATGGGGAAACCACATATTTGGTTAATCGTATTCTGGACTCTAGACGGAGGGGACGCGGATTTCAGTACTTGGTGGATTGGGAAGGTTACGGTCCGGAGGAGAGAAGGTGGGTTCCTGCTCGGGACATATTGGATCACCGCCTTATTGATGATTACAATCTACAGGTAAAGCAGGCTGGGAACGTCAGGTGACGTCCTAGGGGAGGGGGTACTTTCACGGTAGGAAATCCATTGGTTCCTCCGTGTCATGTTTTGTGTTTGTTTTTGTACTCACGTAGTCTCCATGTGCTCGTTTGGTTGATTGTTGTCACCTGTGTGTTGATTGTCTCGCTCCAGCTGATCCTCATCTCCACTCAGCTACATAAACTCACTCATCTCTCTGTCTGTTGTCAGATCCTCATTCATGTCTCAGCTTCCCAGTTGGATTACCGTCTCCCGTGTTCGTGTTCTGGATTGTGTTCGTGTTGTCGTCTTCGTGTGAGTGTTCCGGTCTGTCTGTTCCTGGTTTCTTCCATCGACCGCCTTCACATTCACCACCGACTTCACCATCAGCACTTCTCACGCCACCGTAGACCTTCTCTCACCATTGCCTACATACTGGACTCTATTATCAATAAACTTCTTCTGATTGCCTGCATTTGCCTCCTCCTCTTTTACGAGCCATCACAAGAACTCTCCAAGGGATTCATTCGGCCCTCCACTTTTCCTGCCTCAGCTGGGTTTTTCTTTGTTAAGAAGAAGGGTGGAGGGTTACAGCCATGCGTTGATTACAGGGGCCTCAATGATTTCACCATTAAGTTCTGTTACCTATTGCCCCTAGTTCCAGCCGCACTAGAACATCTTCGCCGGGCCAAAAACTACACCAAGTTGGATTTACGTAACGCTTGCAACCTAATTCGCATCCATGAGGGAGACAAATGGAAGACGGCTTTCTCCACCACTAGTGGGCACTACGAGTACTTGGTTATGCCCCCTCGGCCTGGCAAACAGTCCATCAGTTTTCCAATCCTTCATGAATGATATATTCCGGGACATGCTTGACAGATGGGTAATCGTATACATAGACGACATCCTGATCTATTCAAGTTCTCTGGAGGAACACGTCCACCATGTGAGGTAAGTGCTGCAATGCCTTATCCAGTATCTATGCCAAGGCTGAGAAATGTGAGTTCCATCAAACCAGCACTTCTTTCCTCAGGTACATTATCAATCAGGAGAGAGTAGCCATGGATGAGAAAAAAGTCAAGGCAGTGTTGGAGTGGCCACAACCTCAGACAGTGAAGGAGTTACAACATTTCCTGGGGTTTGCAAACTTCTACAGATGGTTTATTAGGAACTTCAGTTCAGTCACCGCCCCTATGACCGCCATGACTAAACGCCACACAAAAAGACTGAGTTGGTCCCCAGAGTCTCGCCTAGCCTTCGACGATCTAAAGACTCGGTTTACCACTGCCCCGATCCTCCGACATCCAGACCCAGAATGCTGAAACCACTCCATCATGAGTACAATTCATGCCAACTGCCTGTAATATAACTGCATATTTAGCAAGAATTCACATGTTAAACATATTTAGCTATAGCCTGACACAGGTAGATCTCTCAAATCAGAAGGTTATAATGACGGCATTAGCCGAGTGGGAAGTTGTAGGCTAGTTCTCAAGGAGTTTGTCTGTTCCTTTTACTGAATATTTTCGGATTAAAGCATGATTTAAACAGATACAGCACATTCACACACAATCGCTTTCGCAATAATGCATTCAAACAAATGTAATCTTACAGTGCTATTTAATCTGTATCCGATTTTGAATGAGCAGAAATCTGTAAGAAATGCATCGATCTGTAGATAAAATAACTGACGAAAATGTACTGTTATTTCATCACAAACAAAATTTGCATAGCAGAAAGCAGCAATTATACCTTTTAATGCTGACAACCATGTTATTAGTTTGGCATGTGTTAGGAAAAAAAAAGTTCGCACACAATAGCCTAAGCCACTTTAAAACTCTCCTGTTATTTTATTTATTTTATTCTTTATTTGAATACAGGCTACGTTATGAACATAACATTTCAAACATACTGAAATACTTTAGCCATGGAGTGAAGGCAGAGTGGTGTTTCTGATATCAGTGAGCGCGGAGTGGAATGGGAGCGGGAAATTGTGAACCCCGGAGCGGAGCTGGAGTGGAGTGATTATTAAATGCTCTGAGCGCGGAGGGAAAATTGTTGCCACTCCGCTCTGCTCACATACTCTGATCAGAATGCAGTATTTGTCTCTCTCTCTCTCTCTCTCTCTCTCTCTCTTCCTCTTCGCTGAGAGTGGGATACTCCAGGTCACTACATGCTCTATGAGAACGCAGCACTCTCTTGTCTTCTTCTACACCTGCTTCCCTTTCCAGATCCCTCCAGAGGATCAATAAGGATGAGGCTGTTGGTGTGTATCTAGCACAGCATTCACGATTTAACACACATTAACAACATGTTAGTGTGATACCCGCAGAGAGATGTTGGGTAAATTACTGAAAGATGGTTAAATGTTTAAATGGATCAGATGGTATATTTTATTTCGGTAGTTTATGTTTGGTATATATATATATATATATATATATATATATATATATATATATATATATTAGGGATGCCAATTTTCGATAATTTCCATGATCCATCGTCGTTTTAATTAACGATCAATTAATCGATTAATCGTTAACCTTAATGCTGCAAAATGCATCCTGTCCTATCCCGATTTCCTATCCCGCACGGAGACTGCTGAATGCACCTCTTTAAATGGTTTCGTCGTGCTTGTTGTTGTATTTTAAAACACAGTTGCAATGTTTTCAACTGACATTATGGCATTTAAAATAAAATTATCCCAAATGTAACGCCTGTGGTGCGTTGCGGGAAGGGAAATTAAAGATTACATGAATTAAGAATTTATTCGATTTTTTAATTTGTTCCATTATTTCACTTAAATCATGGGTTATTTAGGGAACAAAATTAATGAAACATGGTCATTTTCCACACATTAATAAGTCATAGGAATTAATTAACAAGTTGGTAGCTTTTCTGTCCTGTGTCCCGCAGCCATGCAAAGCGCACGATATGAAACTATTATCTGGGGAAATGACTTAGTTACTACATTTTGTTTTTCAGGTTGAAGAACTTTTGTGTTGTTTCTATTTTAATGTACAATCACATGACAGCAACTCAATGCATTTAGGCATCTAGATGTGGTGAAACTTGAAGTTCAAACCGAGCATCAGAATGGGGAAGAAAGGGGATTTAAGTGACTTTGAATGTGGAATGGTTGTTGGTGCCAGACAAGCTGGTCTGAGTATTTAAACAACTGCTGATCTACTGGGATTTTCACACACAACCATCTCTAGGGTTTACAGAGAATGGTCCGAAAAAGAGAAAATATCCAGTGAGCGGCAGTTGTGTGGAGGAAAATGCCTTTTTGATGTCAGAGGTCAGAGGAGAATGGGCAGAATGGTTAGAAAGGATAAAAAATCAACATTAACTCAGGGTTTACAGTGGTTACAACCAAGGTATGCAGAATACCATCTCTGAATGCACAACACGTCGAACCCTGAAGCAGATGGGCTACAGCAGCAAAAGACCACACCGGGTGCCACTCCTGTCAGCTAAGAACAGGAAACGGAGTCCTTGTCGCTGGAGGTAAATCACGCAGCGGCGGGCTTTGTGTTTACATCAATGATGCATGGTGCCACGATGCTGTTGTGGTTTGCAAACACTGCTCACCCCTGGTGGAGTTTATGATTATTAAGTGCCAGCCATTCTATCTACCGAGGGAATATAAAGCCATACTGCTCGTTGCTGTATACATTCCTCCCAGCTACAACAGCAACAACAGGAGCGAGGCACTGAATGAACTGTACCAGCACATCAGTGAGCAGCAGACAGCCAACCCAGATGCTTTTTTCATCTTGTTTGGGGATTTCAACCACGCAGACTTAAAGAGTGTGTTCCCAAAAAAACACATTAACTTTCCAACACGAGATAAAAACACTTTGGACTTTGTTTACACCACCCAGAGAGGAGCTTATGGTAGGGGATACAGACCATTATAGACAACATGCCCCCACTGTGGACCTGTGACAGCACCATCTCCCTGCTCAACGAGCTGAACGCCTTCTTTGCTCGCTTTGAGGCATAAAACAGAACCACTGCACAGAAGACTCTACCTCCTCCCGGTGAACAGGTGATGACGCTGTCCCCAGATAGCGCGAGGAGATCCCTCAGCAGGATCAACGCAGGCAAAGCTCCGGGTCCTGACAACATTCCTGGGCGTGTACTGAGAGACTTTGCAGTGGAACTCACTGATGTCTTCACAGACATTTTCAACATCTCACTTAGTCAGGCTGTTGTTCCCACATGCTTCAAAGCTACCACCATCATTCCAGTCCCGAAGAAGCCGTCTCCATCCTGCTTCAGTGACTTCTGTCCAGTTGCACTTACCCCTATTCTCATGGAGTGCTTTGAATGGCTAGTCATGCACCACATCAAGTCTGCCCCCCCCCCTCCCTGGACCCCTTCAAGTTTGCATAATGTCCCCAACCACTTGACCGATGATGCCATCGCCAGTATCCTCCACTCAGCACTCACACATCTAGAGAAAAAGACTTATACATCAGAATGCTGTTCATAGACTTCAGTTCAGCATTCAGCACAATCATCCCTCAACAGTTCATTAATAAACTGGTCCAGCTGGGGCTCAACACTTCGCTGTGCAACTGGCTGTTAGACTTTCTGACTGGAAGACCTCAGGCAGTACGGGTCGGCAGCAACACATCCAGCACCATCACACTGAACACTGGGGCCCCCCAAGGATGTGTGCTGAGCCCCCTCCTCTTCACTCTGCTGACCCACTATTACACACCATCACACAACTCTAACCTCTTTATCAAGTTTGCGGATGACACGACTGTGGTGGGTGGGTCTCATTAGCAACAGGAGCGCCTGGCCGGGTGGTGCAGTGACAACAATCTCTCTCTGAATGTGGAGAAGATGAAGGAGATTGTTGTTGACTTCAGGAGAGTGCACACTCAACATGCTCGTCTGACCATCAACAGTGCGACTGTGGAGAGAGTGAGCAGCGCCAAGTTCCTGGGTGTGCACATCACAAAGGACCTCTCCTGGACCGACATCACCACAGCACTGGCCAAGAAATCACAGCAGAATCTCTACTTTCTCCGCAAACTGAGAAGAGCCCCCCCCCCCATCATGTGCACCTTCTACAGAGGCATCATTGAGATCTTATGGAGAGAGTATTGGGATAGTTGAGAGGCAGCATCTGTTTTGTGTACATTGATGATATCATTGTGTACTCGCCATCTAAACAGTAGCATCTGCAAGATATTGAAACAGTTTTATGTAGACTCCACAATGCCAACTTAACCCTGAATTTAAAGAAATGTCATTTTCTCAAGACCGAGCTACGATTCTTAAGCCATGTGGTTTCAGGAAAAGGGGTGGAGCTGGTTCCAGAAAAGACAGCTGCTATAACCAACTATCCCATTCCTTGTGATCTTTCTTCTTTACAGATATTAGTGGGCCTGATTGGATGGTACCACAAGTTCATTCCACATTTGGCTGAGCTTGCTGATCCTTTGTATAGTTTGCAAAGAAAAAATGTTGCCTGGGCCTGGACCGAAGAATGCCAGCAGAGTGTGGAGAGGCTGAGATCTGCTCTGCAGTAAGCCCCTGTGCTGGCCCAACCAGATCTCTGACATCCCTTTCAAGTACAAACCAATGCAAGTGCTACTGGACTGGGAGTCGTACTTACGCAAAAGATTGACAATGTAGAATTTGTTATCGCTTATCGCTTATGCCTTAAGATGTCTAAGGGGAGCAGAACTAAATTATTCGACATCAGAGAAAGAGTGCTTGGCTGTGGTATGGGCAGTTGAAAAATGGCATCACTACTTGGAGGGGGTACCCTTTGTAGTATATACTGACCACGCAGCATTATCATGGGCCTTTAATGCTCCTAAGAAAACATCCAGACTCACCAGATGGACCTTGAGACTGCGCCGGTTCCAATTCCAGGTGTAATACAGGAAAGGGAGAATGAATGTGGTGCCTGATGCCCTGTCAAGGTCCAGTCAGGATCAAGCAATTGTGGCAACGTGTGTAGCAAAAAAGACCTCCCTTTGGAACTGTGAGTTCCCCACTTCACTGGCGGAGATAGCAGCCTCTCAAGAACAAGATGAGTATGTACAAGAATTGATGGCCAAAGTAGATATGAAGAATGAGTTAAGTGATCGGATGAGATGGGAAAGCCAGCAGGGCGTTTTATATAGAGTTATGCCATATGCTGGTGGTGGCAAATACCAGTTGGTAGTGCCCAAGTCACTTGTTCTCACGTTCCTCGATTACTTTCACAATAATCCTTTGGGGGCTCATCTTGGGAGGATGATAATAGTTGGTAGTGCCCAAGTCAGTTGTTTATGTGGAAACATGCTTTGCTTTATTGAATTGATGGTTGGTAAGCTGTTTAAATCAAGATTACCCAAAAAAGAACTCTTTGGTAACAATAAGACTTAAAGTAAGACAGGTTTAATTTGTTACAAACAATAAGACTTATGGTAAGAGAGGTTTAATTTGTTACAGACAGTGGCCCGTACGGGGAAGTCTTGTGAAATGTAAATTGGTTTTCAGCTGTATTATTTAATTAGTCAAACATTTCAGCCTTTAACATTTTTTAAGAAAACAGATGAGTCAAAAGTATAAATTATATTAATTTAAATCTTATAGTTTTATTATTATTATTATTATTATTAAATTATATTAATTTAAATCTTATAGTGTTAATTTTATTCGATTTGCAGTTACGACCATGTTTGCTATGTAAAAATAGGGGTTGATTTGTATTGTCAGAACAAAAACCGCAGACTGGCTTACTGAAAATGGAGAAATATAGCTGTTTCCCTGGTAACTGTTGTACTCAAAGACACTACTTTATCAAATGAAATGAATGTGTCAGAGCTATTCTGAAGACTGTCAGTTCCCTTCAGAGATACATCCATATAAAAAAAAACCCATGCCGCCATTTGTCTTTGAAAAATGCAGCTCACTTTTCATGGACCCATGGAAACCATAAACTTCATCCTTCTATAACTCCAAACATGTTCTTCGCCGTTCATAACCTTCACATTCTTTTGGATTTGAGTGACTTGATTTCAAGCTAGCTTATGGTTTTTATTGCATGAATTCGTGCTAAAATACAGTTATATTATGGGGTGTTGCCTGTTGGCATTAATTGTGCTCGTGATGGAGCGGTAGTGGAGTGCTCTCTGAGTGGGGGAAAACCACAACACTATGACTTTCAAGAATTCCTGGCTTCAGTTAAAATCCTGCTGCTCCGTTCCCACTCCACTCCACTCACAAACGATGCTTTGAAGTGGCAAAAGTCATTTTTAGGGTGGCAGAGCTGCAACCATGTTCCACCCTTCTGGCCATGCTGCTGAAGACATACACAGTACTGTTGTCCAAAAACATAAACTAGCAGCAGTGGTATTTTTCTTAGCATGTATTCAAACACTATACTGTATATTGAAAGTCTTATATAAATACATACTAATATACAAGTAAGTGTGTGTGTGTGTGTACAGGTTTTTCTATACTGGTGGGGACTTAAACCTGAATACTGTGACGTGGGGAAGAATCACTTGACAAGTTTTGGTTTCGTGAACAACAAAGGCCCCGGAGGGTGGATTTTTATTTACAACAAAGTGCAGGGTGGCAAGCCGGTGTGGGTAGGCTGGTGCTCAATGGTGCTCTTCAGTGCTCAATCCGATGGAAAGTGGGTGTCCAAACGTGCTCCAAACGTGGTGGGCTGTCAGTCACTCGCTGCTTTCTGGAGAGGAAAATAAGAGAGAGCGTTAGTTCAGCATTTCATCGGCTCGAGACCAGTGTCTGTTTTGTCTGCTCAGCAGGTGCTGTTTAAGAGCCGTGTTCTAACGAGATGCAGCGGTGACCGATCAGCCGTCGGTGAGGACATGCAGGTGTGCCTCGTTGGTTGCCAGGGCGACGCTGATTCCTCCTAGGATGCTCGTCACAATACACACCGACTCGTGGGGACTTGTGTCACTGTGGGGACTTAAATTGAGGTCCCCATAGGTACAAATGCTTATAAATCATACAGAATAATTTTTTTAGATTGTAGAAATGACTGTGTGTGTGATAAGTTGAAATATCCAACAAATCATTGCTGCAGGCTGAGAGGAGAAACCGTTAATAAAATATGAACAGTCTTATCTGTAGATTAATTAAATTAAGAAGGTTGACGATGATGGCTTGGATTATTGGTCAGTTGCAATATTGCACTCAAGTAAAGCCAAAGTTGTTGCTTTAAGCCAGGGGTGTCAAACTCAATTCCTGGAGGGCCGGAGCCCTGCAGAGTTTAGATTCAACCCTAATTAAACACAGCTGATACAACTAATCAAGTCATTCAGGCTTATTTGAATACTACATGATATGTATGTTGGAGCAGGTTTGGAAAAAAACTCTGCATAAAGCATAAAGCAAAATAAAGCATCAACAAGTGTTGACATTTCTCAACATCACAGCAGTAATGACTTTATGAACTACTTTACTTCTAAAGTCGATACTATTAGAGATAAAATTGTAACCATGCAGCCATCAGCTACAGTATCACATCAGACAGTGCACTATAGATCCCCTGAGGAACAGTTCCACTCCTTCTCTACTATAGGAGAGGAAGAATTGTATAAACTTGTTAAATCATCTAAACCAACAACATGTATGTTAGACCCTATTTCCATCTAAGCTCCTAAAAGAGGTGCTTCCAGAAGTCATAGATCCTCTTCTGACTATTATTAATTCCTCATTGTTATTAGGGTATGTCCCAAAATCCTTTAAACTGGCTGATTAAGCCTCTCATCAAAAAAACATAACTTGACCCCAAAGAACTGGTTAATTATAGAACGATCTCGAATCTCCCTTTTCTGTCCAAGATACTAGAAAAGGTAGTATCCTCACAATTATATTCCTTCTTATAGAAAAATGGGATCTGTGAGGATTTCCAGTCAGGATTTAGACTGTATCGTAGTACTGAGACTGCTCTCCTTAGAGTTACAAATGACCTGCTCTTATCATCTGATCGTGGTTGTATCTCTCTATTAGTGCTATTGGATCTTAGTGCTGCGTTCGACACTATTGACCACACTATTCTTTTGCATAGACTAGAACACTTTGTTATGTGTTCTTTTTCACAAAATAATATTCCAAAAATAAAATGAAAAATTTAAGCAACTTCACCATGATAGTTCAGCATTAGGACATGGCATCATTAATGGAAGTGCATTAGCATGGTTTAAATCGTACTTATATGACCGCCATCAATTCGTAGCAGTGAATGAAGAGGTATCATATCGTTCACAAGTGCATTATGGAGTACCGCAAGGCTCAGTGCTAGGGCCGTTACTCTTCACGCTTTACATGTTACCCTTGGGAGATAGCATCAGGAAACACGGTGTTAGCTTTCACTGTTATGCTGATGATACTCAGCTCTATATTTTTCTTCGTGGCCCGGCGAAACATACCAATTTGAAAAACTAACGGAATGCATAGTCGATATAGAAAAAACTGGATGACAAGTAAAATTTCTTACTGCTAAATGTTCTGAAAAAACAAAGGTGTTAATTATAGGGCCTAAAAGCTCTGCATTTAATGACCTAGAACGCTGTCTAAGCCTTGATGGCTGCTCTGTCAATTCTTCGTCATCAGTTAGGAACCTAGGTGTGCTATTTGATAGCAACCTTTCCTCACAAGGCATTATGGAGTACCGCAAGGCTCGTGCTAGGGCCGGTTTTAGATATCATCAGAACCGGTGTTAGCTTCCCGGTTATGGTTATACTCGCTCCACGTGGCACGGCGAAACATACCAATTGCTAGACGGAATGCATGTATTATCAGCCATCAAGTTTCTAGCATTTGTAAAACTGCATTTTTCCATCTCAAAAAATATATCTAAATTACGGCCTATGCTCTCAATGTCAAATGCAGAAATGTTAATCCATGCGTTTATGACCTCAAGGCTAGACTATTGTAATGCTCTATTGGGTGGTTGTTCTGCACGCTTAGTAAACAGTTAGTCCAAAATGCAGCAGCTAGAGTTCTTACTAGAACCAGGAAGTATGATCATATTAGCCCGGTGCTGTCAACACTGCAGTGGCTCCCTATCAAACATCGTATAGATTTTAAAATCTTGCTTATTACTTATAAAGCCCTGAATGGTTTAGCACCTCAGTATTTGAACAAGCTCTTGTTACATTAAAGTCCTCCACGTCCGCTCCGTTCTCAAAACTCTGGCAATTTGATAATACCTAGAATATCAAAGTCAACTGCGGGCGGCAGATCCTTCTCCTATTTAGCGCCCAAACTCTGGAATAAACCTACCTAACATTGTTCAGGAGGCAGACACACTCTTGCAGTTTAAATCTAGATTAAAGACCCATCTCTTTAACCAGGCTTACACATAACATACTAATACACTTCTAATATCCAAATCCGTTAAAGAATTTTTTGGCTGCATTAATTAGTTAAACCGGAACCAGGAACACTTCCCATAACACCCGATGTACTTGCTACATCGTTAGAAGAATGGCATCTACGCTCATATTAGTCTGTTTCTCTCTTATTCCGAGGTCACCGTAGCCACCAGATCCAGTCTGTATCCATGTCAGAGGGTCACTGCAGTCACCCGGATCCAGTATGTATCCAGCCCAGATGGTGGATCAGCACCTAGAAAGGACCTCTACAGCCCTGAAAGACAGCGGAGACCAGGACTAGAGCCCCAGAGACAGATCCCCTGTAAAGACCTTGTCTCAGACGACCACCGGGACAAGACCACAGGAAACAGATGATTCTACTGCACAATCTGACTTTGCTGCAGCCTGGAATTGAACTGCTGGTTTCGATTGGTCAGAGGAGAACTGGCCCCCCGACTGAGCCTGGTTTCTCCCAAGGTTTTTTCTCCATTCTGTCACCGATTGAGTTTTGGTTCCTTGCCGCTGTCGCCTCTGGTTTGCTTAGTTGGGGACACTTCATTTACAGTGATATCATTGACTTGATTGCAAATTATTGCACAGATACCATTTAAACTGAACTGAGCTGCATGATGTCATCACTGAATTCAATGATGAACTGCCTTTAACCGTCATTTTGCATTTACACACTGTTTTCCTAATTAATGTTGTTCAGTTGCTTTGATGCAATCTTTTTTGTTTAAAGCGCTATATAAATAAAGATAATAAAGATGGTGGAGCTGCACACTCTTATTTGGACATTAGACAAAATATATGATGAGACCTCCTTGGTGCAGACATTACAAAAATACAGTAAAGTTGCACGTCCTGTTTTGACATTAGACAAAATATATGATTAGGCCTCCTCGTTTCACTTAAAATAAATTCTACATCCTAAAAGCAGCCAAAAGAGGTAAAAGAGTAAATAACTATATGTATGAAATGTATTGAACATGGGCACGCCTTCGGGAAGCACTGTATAAAAGAGAGTACAGACACAGACTCTAAATACTGTTCTGCAGAGCTTTCTCAGTTTTATTATCTCTTGATAATAAAATCTCTTCTGGCATCAAAACCCCAAAGACTTTGAGAATGATTCCTCACATCATCGGCAGAAACAACCACAGATCAATTAGGCTGCCCCCTAATTGTCGTTAACCATTACTCAATGAGAAGAGGCTAGACCAACCAAAATTTAATTAATTGCTTAGTCGCAGAAAAAAAAAATTCCACACGAAGTGGTGAAATCATGCAGTCTGTGACAAACAAATCATTAACGGCTGGTCTATGTGGTAATATAGAACATCGGGCAGGACATCTATACACTCATCTAATTTCATCTACCTCAAATATTGCTTATCATCTGAAATATGTATGTAGTAGCAACTTTGCATGGCAGCGTAATATAATGTTAGCCTATAAAAAAGTGTGCTGTTCACGTGCTTGTGCAGAGTGTGGAAGCTGAAAAGTAGCGTGCACGCTTGATCTACTGCAGGACAGATGGAGGCGCCGCTGCAATCATTTGCTCTTAAAATACTTCAGCATTTTTGGTCATACAGATAATAGTAATGCATCTTTCGTAATCTGTAAAGACTCCACGTTTATTCAAGTGCACTCAGAATAACAACATAACATTGTGCTTTTGTAAAATAAAGCAAACAGGATGTGCGTTCTGCTGTCTCGGACTCTGTGAACTTGAGCATGTCACTTTGAAACTCTCTGTATTCTTGCCTTATTACAGACATGAACAATATATCAATAGAAAGTGAAACTTTAAAATGAACCAATTCAAATAGAAAATAGATATTCTCAGATTATGTCATACGTATGAAACACATACCTCCACTACTTCGGAGATGACAAGTTTCGCCGACTTCATCTCTTAAACCAAAAACAGAAAGCACTACTGTATCAAATTATTAGAACGTTAATGCCGTGTACTTGCTGTATTTCCCTAACACATTCATAATTATAATATTTGCCGGTGCACTGTGGCAAGCCTTTTTTGCATGCACATGAGCACTTATTAGGCTATGTAGTTGTAATGAAACTGGTTTGTAGTCTTCTGTCCGATCGCCACCAGAATTTGCCTGTGCTTTACATTGACTCTTTCACCACACAGACTGTCACAGATCACCCTGGACTACAGTTCCCACAATGCATCTCACTGATTACACACACATCTGAGTCCAATCACACGCTCTACAAGAGGCTCGCTCTCTTGCTCATCCGGGCAGAGTGTTGTTAGTGTTTAGCACTTGAGAGCTACTTTGCAGAGCCGTTTCCCAGTCTGAGTGTCATTCCGTGTCTTAGCCTTAGTTCAACCATTCTAGTTCCCTGCCTTAGTTCTTAGTTCCTAGTCTTAGTTCTACTATTCTAGTTATTTCTTGTCTTAACTTTAGTTTAATCATTCTAGTTTCATCCCGTGCCTCGATCTTCTGCCTGCCTTAGTTTACCTCTCTAGTCTTGCCCCTATTGGAGATTGTCTACCCCTTGCCTGATCATCGCCTGGATACGGATGACCCCATTGGAATACCCTACTGAATATTGTTTGCAGATCGCAGATCCATGCCCGTCTATGCGTCACTCTTCATCTTGTCTCCTATGTTCTTGTTTGCCGGTGTCTGATCTTAGCCTGTTTTACCATGTGGTCTAATAAAGCTTTGCATTTGGATCTGCACGTTTCCTGTTCTGTCGGCTCCGTAACTGTAGGCAATTAAAGTCTCATTATTATGATTTATATGGTTTATTAACAAAAGTGTGACTTCTAGTCGACTAATGCTTAAAATGAATGACTAATAGTTACTACTAAAAATCTTTTAGCCAGTTGTAAAGTAGAGTTAGGTAGCTTTTGCTATCTTTGGGCTGTCTCCCCTGTGTTAGGGTTTCAAGTAGATAGTCCATTGTCTTAAGAAGCATAGCCGTTTGAGTATAGTTGTGTTCCCAACTTGGCTAAATATTAGTGTTGGTTGGGTTCTCCACTTCCCCTAAGCTGTTTTAGCTGTCTGGAGTGACACTGGCATGCCCCTTTTTGAATCGATGTATGTTTGTCTACTTCTGTTGGTACTGTCCCAACCGGGGGAAAGGCATTCGTGGCATAGTGGGTATTTCATTCCCCATAGTATGCATTAGAGGAAGCTGTGCAAGTTCCCTTGAAGGGGAACGTCTCGGGTTATAAATATAGCCATGGTCCCCTGAGAGGAAATGAGACATTACATCTCCTTGCCTATGTCTATGGCCTGCCTTCTTCAGGTCTCCTTCAGACAAAGAAGTTGATGACATGCATTGCAGGTGCCCTCTTATACTTCCAGACTCTCAGCTAATGATATCACAGGCTGCACACTCCAGTGGACTTGAAGTGTTTTTAATCTTGCTTCAGACTGCAGTCATGCTGATGCCATTTCCCATAGTGTCCATTAGAGGACTCAGTGTCCTGTTCCCTCTCGGGGAACCATGATTACATTTGTAACCCAAGGGTTTACTCAAATGGTTTTAGCCTTTTCAACTTGTTACAGGGCTGACCTGAAAATCTCTATCTTCACCCAGATGCATCTACAATATGAAACAAACAAACATCAAATAATAAAGCTAGGCACACCAGTATGAATACACATACAAATACTCTTTAAACCTCTTAGACTGACATTTACCTGGGGAAATTAATAATCTAGCTCCGGCTCTCTGTTCATCTGTGAGTTGTGGAAATGTGGCTCTGTGTGTTCCGCGGACTGCAGTATACTGAGCCTACTACAGGCTACTAACAGAGAGATTAAAATTTTGGCAAAGAGGTTCTCCAAATACCAATAAATCAGCATTAATAAAGGTAAAACTCTGAATCGGTTTATTTGGTCTTTCATCACATTTATGAATGTCACACTCAATTTATTACTGTCTGTGAAGAGAAACTGCAATAGAGAATGTAAAATATGTACCTTGAAAATGAAAACAGATAAAAATTGAAGGTTTGTATTGTATGCCTGGGATTTTGGGTGAATATTTGGTTGTCAACCAGGGAAAACCATACAGTATTTCCAATCAGTAAAAAAAGATGGCACAATAGGTCAGAATAGACAGGAGATACAGTGTTAGATATTAAAAACAATAACAAAAATATTGGCCAATAATAGTATGTCAAGAATCATTTACTTAATACTGTGAGATTTACGTTTATATAAGAGGAAGGAAACTTTAACAAAGGCAGAGAAAATAACTAGATATTGCAAAGAGGAAGGAAAATACAGTTTTCAGAAAAGCAATGAGAGAATAGGAATCAACAAGAGGACAAAACAAAAATCTGTCCCATCTGTCTGTGTTAATAGTAGTTTCAGTAATTACAGCTGCAGCATTCATTTTGTGCAGGATTTTATTTGGATGCCTTGTTTCATAAGTGTTAATAGAGGAAAGGGAACTGGTTTAGACAGAGCATGTTTAAATCCTTATATACATATAGGCTTTCTGTTTGGCTCAAACGCTTCTGACCCACTGCTAATTATCATAAAGGCCTGAATGTGGAAAAATAGACGTCATTCAATCCTGACTGCCGGCAACTGTGTTAGCATGCATGATTTTTTTGTTTGCTTGAAGGATGAGGCAGTTTTTCAAATAAGCCTTGATGAAATTTCCATTTATAGGAAGGGGTGGTGGCCACTAATTACAGTCAAATCTCTTTTTTCTCTCATCTGGCAGAAAACCCAATGCCTCCAGCAAAAGAAAATTCTTCATCCCCTAACCTCCTCTAAAAAATATTTATTCAGAGAAAGCTGTAATTATGCTTTGCATAGGGGTTTTTTTTGTACATAATGAGCAGAGCAACATCATTTTGTCTAAAATAGTGAAACTTGGTCATAATGGAATCAAATTGTTAATCAAGATAATATTACAGACTATGCGTGGCATGGAATTTGATGAATTTTTATCACTTGTCCCTTAAGATAGGCATGAAAATCTGAATTTGTGTTTTTTTCAGTCCTGAAGAATAAATTGTCTAAGAACTATGCTGAATATTTTCACACTGAGGGACTTCCACAGTTGTTAATTTTACTGAATCTTCTCTTGCTTATGTTACTCAAAAAAAAAAAAAAAAAAAAAGTAAACATTCAAGTGAATTATAAACTGTAATGAAGTTAACTAAATTTCTTAGTTCTTTCAGTAAAAAAAAAAAAGTGTCTTATCAGCTTTACTAGAAGTGTTTGTTCAACTTTGATTGAAACATGCATTTTTTCAGCCTACAGCTTGCTACCTCAGTGCCTACCTAGTCATGTGTATCCAGACCTTCAGACTGACGGCAGGAGGTCTGGACTCCATTGCAGCTTTCACTGGCCAAGGACCATCCTACAGAGTCTATGCCATGAACTTCACATGCTTTTGGAAATGTAGTGTTTAGTTGATCCTGATAAGCACATTGTCACAGTTGTAAACACTACAGCTTTCTTCATCCATGAGACCATTAAATGACATGACAGACACGTCTCCCAGAAATCCTGTAGAATTCAATCAGATGATGACTTCGAAACTTCGAACTTCATGTATCAGATGTTCAGCCAATGTTCAGCCAATGGTCCATGGCTGCACTATAAAACCTGACAAGTCATAGTAACTCAAAACGTTTGAGTAAACAGATTGCCTTTACTTAAACCATGTAAGTTTTAAAACTTTGCAATTATGTAATCAAGTGGATTAATTAAGTGCTGATTGAGCTTTAGTGATGAACAGCTGCTGTTAACAAACAGCATCACCAGCTCCACTTATTAATAACCAGACTGACTTTATTTCTGTTAGACGTCTACAGAAGATCCGATTGAGAATTAACTAAGGTTTAGATGTTGATTTATTGTTTCATTTGAAGTAACCATGTTAGAGATCAGTGTTTGCTTTAGTTGGGCTCCTGACCCTTGATTTCTGTCTTAGATTTTTTTTTTTTTTGGACGTTGTAACCATGTGTTTTTGAAACATGTTTGTTATAACTCAAAAAACCCGGAGAAAATATGATCAGGTATTGGTTATTATACAGCATATTGGTGATGATAATAATCAATTATGGAGCTGTTCAGAGTTCAAAATCTTACTAAATAGGTGTTCTATAGTTAGTTCAGTTGATTACAATGAAAGCCATTCATAAAGTCAGTGGTTCTTTCATAATCAGTTAATATAAAGGACTTTCCAAACAGTTTGGTCTTCTATTGTGGCAATTAGTCACACACAGACATCAATAATGAGAATATGTACCTCAACAATGGTTACGAAAAAAAAAAAACATGCTGCAATGCATGCTGGGTACTATTGTAGTACAAAAACTCATCCATGGCTCCCAGCATGCTCTGCTGCATTTTTTTTTTTTTTTTTTTTTTTTTTTTTATGGTCACCATTGTTGAGGTTCATATGCTGATTATTGATGTCTGTGTGTGACTAAGTGACATCATAGAAAACCAAACTGTTTGGAAAGTTCTTTATATTAACTGATTATCACAGAACCACTGGCTTTCAGAATCACTTTTACTGTAATCAATCCAACTAATTACACAACACCTATTTCATCAGAGATTAAACCCCAAACAGTTCAATAATCAATGATTATGATCACCAATATACAGTATAACAACCAACATCTAGGTACAGGTTAGATAAAAAAAAATGCTAACCTGAATGCACTGTCAGTTGCTTTGGATAAAAGCAGCTTCTAAGAGAGTGAGTGTGTGTTTAACACCTGATGATATTTTCTCTGGGCCTTTGCGTTACAACAAATGGTTACAACAGCCAAAGAAAAAACTAAGACAGAAATCAAGGGTCAAGAGCCCAACTAAAGCAAACACTGATCTCTAACATGGTTACTTTAAATGAAAAACATAAATCAACATCTAAACCTTAGTTAATTCTCAATCAGATCTTCTGTAGACGTCTGACAGAAATAAAGTCAGTCTGGTTATTAATAAGTGGAGCTGGTGATGCTGTTTGTGGGGTTGTTTAATCAGATCTTGAGAGATTTAATGTATTTTATTTCAGTTTATTTTATCTAAGGCTGTGTCTGAAGTCAGTTGTAGTTCTTGTGTTTCTCTTTTCTTCAGTAATTCTGTTTGTTAACAGCAGCTGTTCATCACTAATGCTCAATTATCACTCAATTAATCACTTAATTATTTAATTGCAATGTATATCTTCTTTCAGTGACCTCAACTGAATTAAGTTCAGAGTACTTGGTAATGGTTTAAGGCAATCGGTTTTCTCAAACGGTTTGAGTAAACCTAACTTGTCATGTTTTTAAGGATATCTGTTTATTCAAATGGTTTGTTTTAAGGATATCTGTTACTTTATCTGTTTACTCAAATGGTTTGAGTTAAGTTACTTGTCGGGTTTTACAGTGTGTCTCTCCATCTTTATAAACTACTTTGAGTGGAATGCAAGAAAATTGCTACATGAATATCAAATATATTTGTTCGTCTGTGCGCAGTGTGCCTGAGCTCTAGCTCACAAACCACAATGATGTGACACATATTTACAGAAATACACTCTCTTTCACCTCTAAACACTTTTACACTACATTACAAATGCTGTAACACAATAAATGAGTGAAATGGTAAAAGATGTGCATTAAAGCTAGAGCACCCTACTGTAACTACATTCAGAAGCACACTCAGTGATTTAATTTTGGACCCAGGCATGTCTCAAGATGGAAAAGACTTTCAGATCCCACTTTAAGTGAACTTCAGTTCTCAGAACATCTACAAAATGAAACTACTGTAAGAGAGCAGGCGTACAGTATACACATGACAGGATGATTGAAAGTATGACTTGAAAGTATGAGTTTTAAGAAAGAAAAATACTAAAATAGAAAGAGTGCATCTGTGGAAGCTGAGGAGGAAACCACTTATGCAGTAGTGATGAAAAAAAAAAGTAAACTCGCTCCTGCAGGAGCAAAGGGAAGAAAGATGAAACGGTAGCAAGAGGTAATGAAGTTAACTTAACAAGCATGTTAGCTGCTTGCAATCCAAATGCAGAAATATTGGTACTGTCAATAAAGCCTCATAAAACTGAAAGAAAGGGTGTGGAAGTTTGTCTCATGAACAAGGAGAGAAAAAATGAGTGAAAAACAAGTGCAATGCTCTTTTTTTATGATAATTATTATTGTCTTGCTATTCTAAATAAAGAATTTTCAATGAACATTCACACCCATGAAGTGAAACAGAGAAAACTATGAAATTTCGAATTCTGCTCAACCTATCACACACACGCACACACTGAAAACTGGAGTGTGATTTGAGGTTATTGCTGATGTGAAACAACTGTGCCTCAGACACAAAGGACCTTGTTAGATCACCCTGATTAAAATCATTACTAGCCTACTGTCAGTGATATTGAAGTGTTAACATGAATGCACAATCAAACTGTATGCAAATAAATTCTCATGAGAGACACACATCAGCTAAAGCCTCACAGATCATTGATGGACAAATGCATTTTGCAGAAGGAAACATAATTAAATGGCCATTGCAGAAGACTTCATTCAGTTACTTTAGAAACGAATAACTGTACATACTGAAGACAGTGTGCATGTCCTCTGAAAACAGCACTACTGGAGCACACTGCTATAGTTATGATGAGTGTGATTGTGTTTAATAAATGAACTAATTGGTGAAACTCTTTTCAGTTCAGACCAGTAATGAACAGACACGGTAAGAATGTTAATTTCAAATCGTCAACCAATTAAATCAGAAAGTGTAAGGGAGTAGCAATTAAACCTGTCATCTGTGCACTTTAGAAATGAGTGTTTATTTTCTGGCATTAGAGTTGGTTAGGGTGAACAAACACAGGGCCATCAGTGAGATAAATATCCTCCTTCCACAGATTCTTTGGTGGTTATGAAACTCTTCTGTCCTCCTGTCTTGACTGATGAACCTCTGAGTTCAGAAAGGTGGAAGCAGGTCTCAGTCAGCTCAATTCCTCTTCCAGTCTGGAGAAAAGACACTCCATAATGAAAAGACTATAGGAGAGACAAACACATAAAACACATCTCCTCTTTCTCTTCTACTGTACCTTCTTTTGCCTCTTTCTTTGAACCATTTCCTTTATTTATTTCATACAAATTCTGAATAAGAAATATGATTCAGAATATGGTAATCACATAAATCCAGGGTCATAGCTGATTCTTTTACTGTGTCTTAAAGTCATAGTTTACTTAAAAATGAAAATTCTGTTATCATTTATTCTCCCTTATGTTGTTTCAAATCCATATGACTTTGGTTCATCTTTGGAACACAAATTAAAGGGATAGTTCTAAACAAAATTAAAATTAGCCCATGATTTACTCACCCTCAAGCCATGCTAGGTCCTGTGTGGTGTGAATGACTTTATTATTTCAGTTGGATTTATTTTGAGTTATGTTATAGATTTTCCTAGCTTTTAAATGATTTGGTTTGATTGGGTTTAAGTGCATAAATCTTAATAAGTGATAAAGAGGGCTCAAGGGGGTTAATCTGAAGAGACACCATTGCTTTATATGATGAACAGATTAAATTTTTGCTTTTATTGACATATAAACATTGATCAACACACATACATAGAGCGCATCAAATGTGGTAAACACTCAGATGTGTTACTGCTAATGCACACAGCTAAATTTAAAGAACACAAACTTACAGCATTCGTTGCCGCATTGCAAGGAAGTGATAACGACTGTGTTTTTAAAAAAGACACAGAGTGTGACGTCATCTCATTGCAGTATCCAAAGTAAATCTGCTTGCACAAAGTCTAGAGTGAGTGAGTCTGTTCAGTGCAGGATCATTCAGATTCAAACACAGTCATGTTCATGAATCTGATTCCACTGGTAGCACTATCTTTCTGATTCACTAAACAGAACAAGACAACTTTCAGAAAGATGTGTTTTCTTGCAGTAAAGCTCTTTTTGTGTCGTCAGATTGAAGCGCTGCTGCAGCTTTGCGTTAGATTGTGAACAGTCACACGATCATTCTGTTGTTGGAGTTTAGATTCGATAAAACTCAGTATATATTTTTAGTAGTCAAACTTTTTAATTCTGTAAAGCCTGGTAGGGGAAATAATAGAAAATTCAATTTGTTTGGAAATGGAACATTACTGAACCTTAGACAAAATCTTTAGTATCTAAAAATATCAGTATCCTGTTTCATCCATCAGGCTTTTATAGCTCATATAGTCTGATATAGTGAAAATATAGAGGATATTTCTGCTGCTGCTTGTGATGTAAATTTGTATTTATTGTCTCATTTAGTCTTTTATAGTGAGAATATAGAGGATATTTCTGCTGCTATGAGAACAGTAGAAACAATCAGATCAACGAGAGAGAAAAAACAGTATACAAGTGCTATGACAAGTCTCAGTTAGTCTAGTACAGAACACGTAGCCAGGGTTTTTTTTTTTTTTTTTTTGAATATGATAGACAAGAAAAAGAAAAGGTAAGTACTAGTATTAGTTGGTTAAGTGCAGGCAAAAAAGATGAGTCTTTAGATGTTTTTTAAAAATGAGTAAAGACTCAGCTGTTCGAATTGAGATCGGGAGGTTATTCCACCAGCTGGGAGCAGTCCAGGAAAAAGTCCGTGAGAGTGATTTTGAACCTCTTTGGGATGGCACCACAAGACGTCGTTCACTTGCAGAGCGCAAACTTCTGGAGGGCGCATAAGACTGAACTAGTGAGTTTAGGTATGTTGGCGCCGTGCCAGTGGTCGTCTTGTAGGCAAGCATCAGTGCCTTGAATTTGATGCGAGCGGCTACTGGTAGCCAGTGTAACCTGATGAGGAGAGGAGTAACATGAGCTGTTTTTGGCTCATTGAAGACAACCCTCGCTGCTGCATTCTGGATCAGTTGTAGAGGCTTGATAGTACATGCAGGAAGGCCCGCCAGAAGAGCATTACAATAGTCCAGTCTGGAGAGAACAAGAGCTTGGACAAGAAGTTGGGTGGCTTGCTCTGACAGGAAGGGTCTAATCTTCCTAATGTTGTATAAGGCAAATCTGCAGGACCGGGTCGTTGTAGCAATATGGTCTGTGAAGCTTAACTGATGATCAATGAGATATTCAATAAATCAATAAATCAATGAGATATTCATAACAGTACAGCAGTTACTGACATAAAATTATATAAATATCATCCGTTGCTCTATATCTCCAGTAATAAGATGAGATGTAAATGATCCAAACATATAATGCAGTGACTGAGAGATGAAGAAATAAAGGCTCCTCAGAAGATGTGAGATGTTCTGGAGGCTTGTGAAGATCATTCCTCCGCTGAGGAACAGTGAAAGTAAAGCTTCTGGAAACAAACGCTCCTCAAAAGATCCTGATGATCAGATTTGAGACTCTAAAACATGATTGATGGAGAATCAAGTAAAGCTGAGCTGCTTCAGTCCAGTAAGAGTTCATCTGGAGATATTACTGCAGTTATTCTGACCTTTACTTGATCAAAATCACTCAAGATCTGACACCAGAAGCTCCAGCTGAAGCTGACGCTTGTACAGTTACACTAAAAGAGCTTTGACTGGATAAAACACTCTAAACTCTCAATCAGAGACAGAAGACATGGAGCAGATTGTGTGTGTGACTGGCTAAACGGCAAAGTTTTGATTGTGTTGATCATTTTGAAATTTGTACATCAATTATGATGCAGCAGAATTTATAGGGTTAAAAAAGGTCAGGGAAAATGTATTCTCTCATGATATGACCTATGGAAGTAAAATAATGCCATATGTCTTTGAAACAAAAAAGCATGTTGAACAGCACTAGCTGAAAAAAATAATGCATTGCAATAACAGTGCTTGCATTTTAATGCCTTGTATTTTCAGGGCTTGCATTTTTAGGTCCTGAAATCTAACATAGTTTTTTATTTAAGCTGTGAATATTTCAATTCAAAATATTTCACACACATTTTCATAATTAAAAATTCAATAATTCATATTCACCTTCCAGAATTCACTTCCAAATTATTCAATCTGTTAAAAAAATTGATGTTTAATATTCGACAGGCAAATTTAGGTCCATTTGATTTCACTTTCCATATTCGCTTCCACAAATTCAGTGGTTAAAATTCGGCAGAAAATTCGCCATTGCACATCCGGGATCTGATCTCCAGCTGCTGTCAGACGCTCACCGGCAGGTGGCGCAAGCAGTTGTTGATGAAGTCATTTACAAAAACTGATCTGCAGTAATGGAGCAAGCACTAAGTAGAAGTTTTGATTATCGGTCCAGTATAAACGTGGAAAAGCTGATTGTGTGTGTGTTTAATTCAACATCTTCACTAACTCCCGTAGCCAACATGTAAGCA
Organism: Cyprinus carpio; assembly: GCF_018340385.1. Classification (NCBI taxonomy): domain Eukaryota; kingdom Metazoa; phylum Chordata; class Actinopteri; order Cypriniformes; family Cyprinidae; genus Cyprinus; species Cyprinus carpio. The sequence continues at coordinate 853,697 of NC_056591.1, forward strand.
GCATTCTTTACCACAAAGGAGATTATAGAGCTGTTTTATCCAACACTGAAGCACAGAACTAACATTAAATCTGAGGAAGACATATATTGCTTTCGGTTGCTTAGTTTCCATAAAATTAACAAGCACTGTTAATGCAATGCATTATTTTTTTCAGTTAGTGCTATCCAGCATGCTTTTTTGTTTCAAAGACATATGGCATTATTTTGCTTCCATAATGACCCTTGAAGGGCTTTTTTTCTGAGTCCATTAAAGGGCCGTTTTTGGTTTTAACTTCGACCTTCAATTTTAGTAAGTGCATGAGAAAGCAAAGCAAATCCAATTTAGGAGAAAGGCAAACCGAGAGTACAAAGTAGTGCTACAGTCTAAATATAAAAGACAATGCATCTAATCAGAACGACTGGGATGATGTGTAATCAAACCGTGATCAACAGCGGAGAAAAAACATTGATCTCTACAGGGAAGAGAAACCAGAAAGGAAAGAGACAGAAGAGACAGAAAGAGAGAGAGAGAGAGAGAGAGAGAGAGGAGGAGGATGAGCAGGAGATCAAAGAAGCATTGGGTTCCTTTATCAAATGCCACCGTATGTAAATGAAGTCGTCAGGAGCTCAAACCAAAGACATGATAAAGGCTTTTAATCTTCTTGAAAATGCCTGTCACGAGGTGCTCATTTAAACAACTCAAGACAGAGAGTCTATAGAGAGAAACAACAGTCTGTTCTGATGAACAGAAAACACGTCACACCGTCAGGCTCCTGCAGTCACACACTTCAGCTCATGTCAGCATGACCTGAACACTGCTTTCACTCAGGTCCAGTGTAACATGCTGCACACAGCTGCGATTCTTCTGCTGTAGGGTTTAAAATATTACATGGACCAGCAGCATGGAAAAGCTTGTTTAGTGGATGATGGTGTGCAGATCAACGGTAATTCAGCACTGATGCACTAGACTAGATGCTTTGTGTGAGTTATTCTCTAAACATCTTCCCTATAGGCCTTCCTGCCATTTCAACACATACTACTCAAAACTGGCATATTGTGATGCTCTTGAGTTTGTGATTCCCTCAGTTTGCTTCTGAAGAGCTATACAGCATGTGAGCGGGATAAAGTAGTGTTCTACTCATTTTTGCAGCGTGACAGCCTCAGATCTCCTATCATCGTTTGGACAAAACATCTGTGTTTCCCAAAAGAAATCAAATCCCAACTCTGTCTTTTATACTGACAGGTTTCAGAGAGGCAGAAAGCACAGATCACCCTCCATTAGTAGCACTGAAACCCCGTGTTCATGCACTAGTTTGTCTTCTCTGCTCTGATAACAACAGAAAGCACACAGAGAAGCAGCGGCTCTCTCGAGTTCAGAGGTCAGTCAGTGAAGCATTAACCAGCCGCCGTAAATCCCTCTAAATCATCACGGGTTTCAGCTTTCCCTCAGAGCTCAAAGTCCAGCTCCAGAGACCGAGCTGATGTCCTCTCCAGCGGCGTTTCTGAACGAGCTCCCGGGATGGTTCCTGTGGACGGGAGTCTTCTTCCCCGTGACGGCTCTCCTGCTGCTGCTCATCGCTGTCCTCAGCTGGAAACTCAGAGAGAGTAAGACCGTCTTACACTGACTTTAGCCATGAGAAGCATAGAGACACCGGCCAGACGTAACATATACACTATATACATTACCATTCGAAAGTCTAAGGTCAGTCAGAACATTTTTAAGGCTGCATTTATTTGATTAAAAATACAGGTAATACAATAATATTGTAAAGAATTTTACAGTGTAAAACAGCTGTTTTCTGTGTGAATATCTGTTAAAGTGTATTTTCAGCATCATTACTCCAGTCTTCAGTGTCACATGATCTTCAGAAATCATTCTAATATGATGATTTGCTGCTCAAGAAACATTTCTGATTATTATCAATGTTGAACACAGTTGTGCTGCAGAATATTTTTGTGGAAACTGTGATACATTTTATTTTTCAGGATTCACAGATGAACAGAAAGAGAAAGTTACTTTTTAAACATTATAAACGTCTTTACTGTCACTTGTGATCAATTTAATGCATCCTTGGTGAAAAAAGTTAATTTATTTCAGAAAAAAAAATAACTTACTGACCACAAGCTTTTGATTAGTAGTGTTTGTGTATATACTGTATATGCCCATCATAACTCAAAGGCTCAATGAAAAAAAACATGAATAATGAGTTGAGTGTGTATGAAAAAAAAAAGCTCAAGCAGGACCTACATTATATTTATTTGCAATATGTCAAAAGTGCATTTACTAAAACATATTTATGAGCTAAGTTAAAAACTTCAGCTAGAGACTTTAATGAAACATTGATTACATATTTTAAGATTCAGCCTTATAATTAATTTTCATGATTTTTGTAACTGGTGATAAAACCATCCCAGTCTTGTCTGGTAGCTGCAATGCATCATCATCAACTTAATATTGGATACACACACGCACACACACGCGCACACACACACACACACACACACACACAAAGTCACGTTTACACAGTACCTCTGTACTACTTGTCTTTTTTTCTCCTAGATTAAAGAGAAAAATAGATGTTTTTAATTTCTCTACTTTAATAATTTAGTAATTAGTGTGTTGGAACAGGATGTGAAGAATGAAAGCAGCATTCCTGTGAATGTTTAATGCTCAGTTTGATGTAAAATTAGAAAATACAGATCCATCAAATAGCCTTTGTGTTTGAATGACAATGAATTAAACATCAGACGCTAATGAGAGTCAACTGAGCTTTCAGACGGCAAGACAATATTAGTATGTTTGAAACATAAAGCTTATGTAACTACAGAGAAACTAGCAGTGACTTCCCCAAACACCCAATTTACCATTAGGCTCAGTGTTTAGTTTGTGAAGATTAAAACCCCAAAATGAAAATCGTGTGGTCATTTACTCACTCTCCTGTTGTTTTTAGACCTGTATGACTTTGTTTCTCCTGCTGAGCTCAAAAGATGATGTTTTGATGAATGTGTGTAACCAAAGAGCTGATTTTTCATACTATGGAAGTCATATACTGTGGGTGTACCAGCAACTGCTTGCTTACACACTTTCATCAAAACATCTTTTGTGTTCAGCAGAAGAAAGAAATTCATACAGGTCTGAAAGACCATGAGAGAGTAAATGATATGATTTTTGTTTTTGGGTGAACTGTCCCTTCAGTAAAACAGACACACAGTAGTGCAGATCAGAAGCAGAGCTGTAAAATACTTGAGTAATGTTACTTGATTACTGTACTTGAGTATTATTTTGGGGGATTTGTACTTTATTCAAGTACAATTTAAAATTACTACTAGTGCTTTTACTTGATTACATTTCTGAAGAAAAAACAGTACTTTTTACTCCTTACAATTTCATTTCATCTTGAAAAGTATGGGATTATTATCCTGCCATGATTCAAAACTGAAAATAAAGTTCTGAAAGGTTGAAACTAAGTGTTCGAAAACTCAAAATCTTACAAAAAAAAGTTTTGCAAGATCAAAAAATAAGATTTGCAAGCTTGCAAAATGTAAAAAAAAAATACAAATATCTCTGCAAACATTATGTTGTTTTTGAGATTTCCTTCTTCAGAACTGCAACTTTTTTTTTTTTACGATGTTGCGCAAAGAATTTTTCAGAGTTTCAAATTTGTCAGTGTTCTCCCACTGTATTAGTTTGTTTTCCAGGTTTGAAACCTTGTAAAGGGTGATCTGAAAACTGGAGTGCGAATGTGTGAAAAAAAGTTTTGAAACTCTGAAAACAGAGTTTTGCAGGCTTGCAAAGTGGTAAAAAAAAAACAAATAATCTCTGCAAACATAATTTTGTTTTTGAGTTTTCCTTCTTCAGAAGTGCAACACTTTTTTTACGGTGTTGTGCAATCATTTTTTCAGAGTTTCGAATTTGTCACTGTTCTCCCAGTGTACCGTTTGTTTTCCAGATTTGAAACCTTGTAAATAGTGATCTGAAAACTGGTGTGCGAATGTGTGAAAAAAAGTTTTGAAACTCTGAAAACTGAGGTTCGAAAGGGCGAAACTTATTACATTACATTACATTTGCACTCCTATTGCAGACTATTTTTTCAGAGCCGAGTTTACAACACCCACTTTGCGGAGATACGCCCACACAGTTGCGAGCTTGCGACTCACGTGATTTGTGGCAGCGTTGTCACGCAGCTCCGCTCTGAAACTCTGAAACTCAGACTGAGCGAAAATGAAGCTTCGCAAACTCGCAACTTAAAAAAATGTCTGGAGGGAGGGCCTTCTGCTCTTGGCCAATGCTTTGCTGTCTGCTGACGTACAGTCCAATCACAAGTCGTATTTACTGGAAAGGTGGGATTGACCGACTGCTCCGCCAATGACGAAAAGCGCACAGGATGCGCAAACAGAGGATGCACGGCTCTCTGGCCACAAGGCCCCGTCTAGAGCTGCAAGAACCGCGTCCATGGCTGGTATAGCGTGCGGTCCGGTCCAAAAATAAGGCTACCAACTTGTCGCGGGAATTCACTATACAATTGCCAGTAGCCACTGAGTTTACCACTGATAGGCCGGCGGTGCATCAATATAGGAATAGTCTGCATCAATAGTCTGCATCAATAGTCTGCAATAGGAGTGCAAATCAGTGGCGATTTCTTTAAGACTGCAAGGGAAGCTCGGCTTCCCTTATAATGTCACAAAATTAATGGTCAAATATGTACTATTGTATTAACATTTTATTGACTAAAAATGCGTTAGAAAACGTTCATCTCAAAGACGAGTTCGTTCAGAATCAGTTACATATAGCAGGTCGGCTGACTCGATTTCCTTCTCATACATTCCCGCAGAGTCACAGTGCATTTCCCTTTTGAAGCCCAGCGTCCATTGACTTCAATGGGGCTGCTTTGAACGGTTTTTTTCAGCGCTTCGAAACTAGACGGTCATTGGATAAACGCTGCGATTATGTCCCGCCCACGGACGCTCAGCGTCTCTGGGGGTGAATGGGGAGTGGGCTGGCCCGGACTCCGAGCTTCTGCGTGATGATTGGAGGGTCTGTCGAAAGACTGCATCTCCTTTTGACTGACAGCGATTCTGTACTATAAGGAATCACTGAAGCTATTCGCGCTCAGTCCCATCGCGGATTTCTCAAGTTCAGTCGAAATAAAAACTGCTGCAACCTATTTCTTTGATATTTGCTTGGCGAAATTGCTTTTTTTTCATCATACATTTCACACAATTATACACCACATTCCTTGTTTCAGTTTTACAGAGTTTAATATTTTTTTTTAGATCGTTCATTCATTCATTCCTTCATTCATTCATTCATATCTGCAGGTGTAGAAAGGAGCTTCTCCTGTTTAAAGCGACTCAAGTCCTACACCCGAAACACAATGGGCCAAGGCCGTTTAAGCAGCCTAGCTCTGCTGGCCATTGAGAGGACACTGGTCAAGTCACTTGAAAAGACTCCTAGTTGGTACGACAGGGTCACAGAGCATTTTCTTGAAAAGGAACGTAGGGCAGAATTTACTTTTAAATAAATAGACAATTTTATGATGTAGGCCGAAAATGAGCTTCCCCTCTCTGACAGACCAGTAGCCGCCACTGGTGCAAATGTAATGTAATGTAATAAGTTTCGCCCTTTCGAACCTCAGTTTTCAGAGTTTCAAAACTTTTTTTCACCTATTCGAACACCAGTTTTCAGATCACTATTTACAAGGTTTCAAATCTGGAAAACAAACGGTACACTGGGAGAACAGTGACAAATTCGAAACTCTGAAAAAATGATTGCACAACACCGTAAAAAGTGTTGCACTTCTGAAGAAGGAAAACTCAAAAACAAAATTATGTTTGCAGAGATTATTTGTTTTTTTTTTTTACCACTTTGCAAGCCTGCAAAACTCTGTTTTCAGAGTTTCAAAACTTTTTTTCACACATTCGCACTCCAGTTTTCAGATCACCCTTTACAAGGTTTCAAACCTGGAAAACAAACTAATACAGTGGGAGAACACTGACAAATTTGAAACTCTGAAAAATTCTTTGCGCAACATCGTAAAAAAAATGTTGCAGTTCTGAAGAAGGAAATCTCAAAAACAACATAATGTTTGCAGAGATATTTGTATTTTTTTTACATTTTGCAAGCTTGCAAATCTTATTTTTCGATCTTGCAAAAACTTTTTTTTTGTAAGATTTTGAGTTTTCGAACACTTAGTCTCAACCTTTCAGAACTTTATTTTCAGTTTTGAATCATGGCAGGATAATAATCCCATAGAAAAGTACATTACATTTTTATTTTCTCTAAAGCACATTTAATATGGTAAACAGAAGCTCAAACGTGCGTGCTTGATGTAAGAACCAATGATTTTGGTTTTCACGCATCAAGTACACACATTTCTACTTCAGTTATGACTTTCATCAGGTAATGTCTGGCTTCAAAAGTTCACAGTCAAATCTGAGGAAGCGTATTGAGGTAGCAAATTTGTGATTTCTCAAGAAAAAGTTTATTCATTATTCTTTCTGTTTTGATAGAGCTATTAGCTGTGTAATACATTGGCTGATTGCACAAGAATGAATTTAAATACAAGTAATATTTTTGTGGGAGTGAGTGTTTTTTTTATTTTTTATTTTTATTAAATGTTACAATCCTCCAAAAAAGTGTTTAAATGAACATTGTATATTAAATTAATTTTAATTCATGTTTAATGATGTTCTTACCAGGAAGTGGATAAGCTGTATTTATATGTCATTATATGACACATTGAATAGCAATTGGGACTGCCAATTAATATTTTTTCATCTTAATAATTACATGATTTGCTCATTAATTAATCTAATTAGTCGCAAATAATTACTTATCAATATTTGCTGAGAAAAAAAAAAACTCTAAATGCCCCAAATAAACATTTAAAAGTTTAATTATCCTTTTAGAAAGTGATGTTGAATAGACAACACAAAAAAGTGGCCTTTCAAAACAATAATGTTGTATGTTTTAATTCCATGACTCTTCTCATTAATTCAACACATTGTGTAATAAGAGTGTAATATTACACACAAAGTGTAATAAGAGGGTCAAGTTTAAAACATTAGTATTTGTATTTTTGTTTTCTTAACACGTCTCTCGTTTTGCTTAAAAAGACACTCATTCATCAAGAGGGGTTGTATGAGTTACTGTCATATTCACTTTATGTAGTTTTTGAAGTGTCATTTTTGGAAGTCCCATACACTTGCATTATACGAAGAGAGATGTTTTATTTTTTTTTCTAAAACTCTGTGTTCATCTGATACAGATGAAGTCATATACATATGAGATGGCATGAGGGTGGAAAGGATGGAGTTTCCTTTTAATCCCATTCCCTGTATTTTTTTGTTTTGTGTGTTCCACTGTTCTGCATTTTAATAGTTTTTGTTGTTGCACTAGATTTATGCGTTTGACCTGTGCATTTTGTTTTGTTTTCTCCCTTTAATCAAACCTGTATGTCAGAAAAAAAAGTACTTCTACTTTTTTAATACTTGAGTACAATTTAAAGTTGTACTTTTTTACTTTTACTCAAGTGTGTTTTTTGCCAGATACTTGTACTTTAAAATTTCACTGAGTATCTGTACTTTCACTTAAGTAAAATTTTTGAGTACTTTTTACAGCTCTGATCAGAAGCTGAGAGTCAGAGTTTCTTGCTTCTGTCACGGAGGTTTTTTTGGATACAGATGGAGGACAATGATGAGAGAGTCTATGTGCTGGTGTTCATCAGACTCTCTTCTATCTTTCAGCAGAGGAAGAGCTGGCCGTGACACCAGACCCTCGGCAGACAGCCTATCATCTGTGTTACGGGCCGCGCTGCAGACACAGGACAGAGCGCACAAGACGAGCACGAAACAGATCACCTGTGAAGAGTCAGTCCAGATCACCTGAGCCAGAGACGTGTCAGCAGAAGCATGCATGTGACCACATCAAGATTTAGACGCACCTCTCCTCACACAACAGACTGCTGAAGTCATGAGACATGCATATTATTTAAAAAGAAAACTGTTTCCATGTAGTCTGCTGTCACTGGTAAAGTCTGTACTTCATCTTCAGATGTGTGTGGTGTTTGTAATGACTGTTATTACCAGTTACACTGAGCCTCTTCCTTTACTGTTCCAGCTCTCATGAATGCAAAATCATGTTTTTTTACAGTATCCTACTCAACTACATCAGAAACGACATGAGTGTCAAAGAAGTCTGAGGACACATCGTCACACTTGAGGCTTCAACTTTATCAAGAGAAATGAGCAAAAACCATAAAGAGACAGAAATCTCCTGTTCTGCGCTATAATTAATGGAGCCGCACAGCAGGATGAACTTAAAGAGGACGCCGTGTCTCACAGCAGGACACAAAAACAGCTTGTACGCTCTCAGACATCACAAAACTCTCAAGGTCTTGTAAGGTTTTGGTTTTATTTCACAGCTCTCCTTATTCTGATTGTTCAGTCGCAGCACAGCGACTGACAGAAATAAAAACGGCCTCGGGAGAACTTCAGTATTAACAAAAACACTGAAAACAATGCATGTGAATCATATATAAATGAATATTGTAATATTTTTGTTGTTGTAGTTGACTATCACTCATGCGTATATTTCAGCTTCCAGCCAAAGTCTCTTTATTTTATTGACCAATGCAAATTTTAACATACATTTGGAGCTTGGCAAGAATTAAAGGTGCATTCAGCAGTTTGGTGCTTTCTTTTTTTTGTTTGTTTTACATGTTAAGAAATAAATAGTGTTTTTGTTTACAGTCATCTGAATGGTGCACGCTTCATACACAAACTGTTTAAATTATATGAGGATTCAGGTAAAATGGGGACCATCGAGATGAATGAGGAAAAAACCCTATAAACCCTGGGTGCAAGTCGCCTCCTCAGCAAAGCACCTGCAGTGTTTCACTAAACGAATGAGGGCATCCTCTCGTAGTGCATGATGTGAGGAGTGAAAATTAGAGAATAGAACACTTATCTTGCTTCCTTGAGAGTCAGTACCTGTATGAAGAACCCTAACCCAGAAGAAAGTGACACAAAGTGCAAACATTGGCATGGCAGACACACGGGCGTACAGCTTGATGACAGAGAGAATCCCGAGTAGTGACGCCCAAGCTGCTTCTTTTGTCCTGGACAGGTGAAAGATTTCATTATCGCGTGTAGACGCTAGCATGAATGTGTCACGCTGACTGATGGTCCTGCAGCACCTAACATCATTGCTACAACAGTGATGCTAACACTAACTAAACAACTACTGAATGCACCTTGAATTTTGGACCCCGAGTGCAACCATGAATAATCCCATCAAAACCCCCACAAACACACACACACACACACAGAAGATCCAGCCGACTCAGGATTATTAGAGAATAAACAAACTTTACTTGAAAGAGTGTTACACAAAGCGTTGGGTGGGGCATAAAAACATGACGGATCATCCAAAGCTGCTTAAAAAAAAGAAAGAGTCAATTCTACCATTAACTGCTATACACAGGGCTGATGGAGAGAGAGAGAGAGAGAGAGAGAGAGAGAGAGAGAGAGAGAGAGAGAGAGAGAGAGAGCGCACAGGCCTCGCTCGACCTTTACAAACATCAGCGCTGGCAGTTCAATCTCATTTGTTCATTTAATCACAAGTATCTGAAACAGATTAAAAATATTTAAAAGGGCAAACAGAGTTACCTCCTCCAAAATCATCAGATTTAAAACAAAGAAGAAAAAAAAAACAGGTTTATTCAAATATATATCTGAATATTGGTGCCAGAAAATGGCTGGAAATGAAAAAGTCCCCAAGCTGCCGAGGTTTCATGTTGAATGGAGTTTTTTGCATTTGGTCTTGATGCTGAGAGAGGTAACGCCGCTCGTCCTCTCCTCGAGGGAATGCTTGTGTTTGACTGCATTGAGGAATGATTGGCTCTGCCATCCACCAATGAAAATCACACAGTGCCACCGTTCTGTGCTGGTCCCTTACAAACACATTATGACATCAGGAAAACCCACCCATCTTTAGCCCCGCCCCCATCGTCACCCCACCCCCTCAACATCGCCTTCATACGCTCACATGCTCCTCCTATTCTTATTATTACAAAGGACTCTTCTTATTATTACTCCTCCTCATGAACTAGGAATGTGAATTACTAATTAACAATAAAAATAACATCAATCTGGTCTTCATAAACGGTAAAGATGATCTTTTGAGGGAGAGATAAAACGAAGACTAAAAAAATAAAATGCTACAAATGTTAGCTAAGTGGTTCTGGTTGTGAAAGAAGGAAGATGAAGATGTTTTCTGTACAGGATCAGAGCCGCTCTTCTCTCCTCCGGATGAAGGGATGAACTCTGAGCCGTGGAGGAACGTGCTGGACTTCAGCTCTGTGAAAGAAGCCACAGCAAACAGTTACTATCCATGTTTGCTCAGCGTCCTCACACACCAAACTCTGTGTCACGAGGAGAGTGGGGTAAGATGTGCCACTCTTACTAAAGCATTTAAAACTAAAATGATTAAAGCAGTGCACCATCCAGACTTGCAGGTCCTGATGAACATGATGCAGGATGACTACGTGATGGATATGAAGTTAATGTTGTTACATTTTAGACACAGTGTTTCACAAACCAATATATCTGACTTCTCAGCAGAACTGCTGGGCGTCTCTAAGCAACACAGCGGTGTTTCATTCCACAGTTTGGACCAGCTGAGTGAGTCAATGATTCAGTGATTCATTTCTGAATGAATCAGTTGTATTAAAGTCAGCGTAAAGGCAATTCAGAGAACTGTTTCTAAACACATGATAAATGTTATATACACTACCGGTCAAAAGTTGGTGATCAGTAAGACTTTTGTTTTTTAAAGAAGTGTCTTCTGCTCATCAAGGCTGCATTTATTTGATCAAAAATACAGAAAAAATACCCCGTAATCTTGCAAAATGTTATTAGAATATAAAATAATGGTTTCTATTTTAATATCCTTTAAAATATAATTTATTTCTGTGATACAAAGTTGAATTTCCATCAGCATTACTCCAGTATAAAGTGTCACACGATCATTAAGAAATCATTCTAATATGATGATTTATTATCATAATTATCAACAGTTGTACTGCCAAATATTTTTGGGGAAACTGCGATACTTTTTTCAGGATTCTTTGATGAATAAAACGTTAAAAAGAACAGCATTTATTCAAAATATAAATCTTTTCTTACAATATAAATCCTTGCTATCACTGGTTATTAATTTAACACATGCTTGTTGAATAAAAAAGTTTGAATTTCTTCAAAAAAAAAAAAAAAAAAAAAAAAAAAAAAAAAAAAAAAAAAAGAATAAAAATGTACTGACCCCAAACTTTTGAACTGTAGTGTATATTGTTAGAAAATATTTCTATTTTAAATAAATGTTCTTCTTTTTATCTTTTAATTCATCAAAGAATCCTGAAAAAAGTATCACAGGTTCCAAATAAATATTAAGCAGCAAAACAGTTTCAGCACTGATAATAAATCATCATATTAGAATGATTTCTGAAGATCATGTGACTCTGAAGACTGGAGTAATGATGCTGAAAATTAGGAATAAATTAGATTTTAATGTATATAAATAGAAAAACTTTATTTTACATCATAATAAATATTTCACAATATTAAACTTTTTCCTGTATTTTTGATCAAATAAATGCAGCCTTGATGAGCAGAAGAAACTCCTGTAAAAACATTAAAATCGTTCTGATCCCAAACTTTTGACCGGTAGTGTATGTACTGCTGAAACGCGTTACAAAGACTGTGAGCTATGTGTGACTGTGTGCAGCGCTGCTTCCAGTCGAACACGTCTAATAACTAGAGCACATTAGCATCCGCGGTTCCCTCGCTCAATCACAAGTTACTGTCACTTACTTCAGCCTACAGTTTGTTAGCTAGCTATGAAGCTGCTAGAGGTTGCAGTGGTATTTGACAGTAGAGAGAGACGCTAGCTTTCCCGCGAGTGGATTCAGTGCAGACTGCGTTTTGAGAGCAGAGAATACTGCCCAATTTTTTTGTTTTTTCAAAATGTTGATACCTTATTTTATTTACTTAGCAGATTTTTTGTTTTCATTCAAATTTGGCTGGGTGGTTAATACCATTCTTCTGTGGTGTGACAAACTCAGAACACATTTAATAATGCTTCACACAGACTTTAACGAATGAGCTGAATGAATGATTCAACGACTCACTCATGAAGACAGTGACTTGCTGCCAAGTACTGGAGGTTTTATTTTAATATTTATTACTAAATTAAAAAAAATAATACCCATCATCATATTTTCATTTATGCAATGTTGAATCAAAATAATGTAATGCTTGTAAGGTCTTCTTCGATGCAATGACTTTAAACAATCGAATGTGCGATTAATTAGATTAACTTATCAGCACATCATGTAATTAGATTAAAAATTGTAATATTAGCTAATGCACTGACCTAAAGTGTTATTTTCCTGCACATTATTTACATTTTCATAAAGCAGCCAGGATGAAATATTCAGATCATTACTGAAATATTAATATTTGATTGGCACATCTTCCCCCGAAGCACCTGACACACTTTACCCCAACGCTGGCATTCAATTCAGGATTTCAGACAAATCATTTCATGCTTTTTTCCACTGATAATACATGTGATATTTTGGTGCTGGATACATTTGCTCAGGCTTACTTTACCTGATGAGCCCTAGTTAAATATGGTCACATGACACAAATCATGTCTTGTGCTAGACAGAGTTGATGATCTCACCCTTCTTCTTGGACTAGTGCACAAAAGCAGTGTGCAAGTACCTCATAAAGACTTCAATCCTTAAAAACGGATGATCCTGCACTCAAAACTAGCTGTCGTTTGAAAAGTGTCCGGAGTGTTTGGATGTTCAGCAGAGGTGCAGAACGGATGCTAAGACTCCTGCGCTCCATGATGAATAAGATGCACTGTATCGCTGTTGAATGCTCATCTGATGAAGCACTGAAACGAAGCGCTGCTGACTCTGTATCGTCATCCCTCACAGCCTGATTTTCACAGGTTGAAATGAAACATCTGAGCCCCGCTGCCGCCCTCATCGGCTGGTCTCGAGTACAGAGCCGTGCTCTAGATTTGATATTCTGGCCTGTGAGCAGCGGCAGAGCTGTGATATTTCTAATCCCGAAACAACACAGTCGCCCACTGCTGACACATCCGGAGGGAAGCGCATCAGCAGCACCGAGAAGCGCCTCATCTCTCATTGATTCTTGGGGTGAAGGTCACGCTGGAGACGTGACAGCGCTCATATGAGCACTACAGCACTTCCTCTCAGCTCTGCACCTGTTCATTATGAGGTCCTGGAGCAGGCACTGCTGATGGACACTCAACGGCGCCACCTACACTGCACACAGAGTGATATCAGACACTCTCAGTCTGGGAGGCTTTCATTATTCTATAATTATAAGGTCTTTAAGAAGTTGTACACATTGGCACAGAGACGGAGGACAGTCTGAACATTATCCACAGCAAATATGGAGCCTCCAACTCAAACTCTCTAGCTCCACCAACTGTCCAAATCACGTTCGTGCTAATAACTTTTTAACCAAAGGGAAAAAAACAATTTTTGACTCAAAATCAAAATGACTCAAAATGACTCAAAATCAAATCAGATCATTTCCAAACCAGAAATGTATAGAATTCAAGTTTAGTAGTAAAGAGCACACTGAAATGAACGTGCACAGTTTCAGCACAGTGCCACCTAGTGGTCAGGAGACATGAAAAATGGCTATTTTTGCTCATAACTTCTGAGCGGTTTGGCCAAAAGTCACAAGACTGGTCTCTTTGGATTTGATTTGACATACCAAGCTGAACCATACCCAATTTTCCCATGTCAGCCATTTTAATTGGGTATGTGTCATTGCCACCACGCCCTGAAGGTACTCAAAGTTTCAGGCAAGCTCCACCTAGTGGTCAAAAATTACTATGAAATTTTTCAAATATGCTAAATAGCTTTTGATTAGTTTTGCCTATTATCATGTCTTGACAGATTCCTTGGATCATGCTGAGAACATTGATACCAATTATCCCATAACTGGCCAAGCTTTTTCATTTATGTTGAAAACCTACTTTTTCGAACTCCTTCTAGACCATTTGTCCGATTTTCACCAAATTTGGCTCAGATCTTCTTCAGACCATGGCGGCAAAAAGTGATGGATTATTTGTTGATATTGCACACCGCAATCATTTAACCAATCAATAATTCTGATGGCATGATGAGAAAATGATTCTGAGGCTATATTGACAAAAACCTGTGTAGTTTTCCCCTCACACTGACCACACCACATCAGTTTGATAACCTATTGGTCAAACATAATAAGCAATTAGTTCATATAACAATTTATTGGATTTATAAGCCTTGATTCGTCAATAAATGTCTTTGAATACTAATTTTTGCAGTTGGTCTAGTGTTCCTAGCCATGCTTGCTTAGCACCTCATCTTGACTCTGTTGTGCTTGCCTACTATATTTATAATAAATACTAATATTTTTCTAATTCTAATGAATTATTTTATTAGGTAGCAGTGATTAGCAAAAACAATCGCTACAGTATTAAGTGTTTTATATTTCAAGGATGATGTCAAGGTCAGGGACTGATTTTTCATGTAGAGATCATAAATTTGATTCAAAGGTGTATGAGGATCCTCTAAATTAAGAGACAGAACCAGTTGTGTGAATCTGCACTGCTTTAACAAGAGAAGCACACTGAGCAGACCCAGGACAGAGAAAAGAAAGACAAACACAAAAGGAGAGATGAAAACAAGAAAAAGAACAAAGAAAAAGGGAGAAAGGACAGGCTCTGGCTGGAGGAGGAGGAGCTGGTCGTCAAGAGCGGTGCTTGTTGCCATGGTGGGTTGCCAAGTGCTTACCTGTCCTTCAGTCCTCGTCCTCGGCGAGCTCCGTCTCTTTGTGGACGACCACACGGGTGACGGACATGTCAGGGTGCTGCTCTTTGGCCTCCTTTATAGCCTGGGCCAACGCCTGACCCCGCCCACAGTAAACCAACACAAACAAACAAAAGCAAACAAAAGATTTAAAGGAAAAAATGAACAACCCAACACAAGAACATACACAGATGATGGGAAACATACATGCACATGAACGACTGATGCTGGGACCTGCATGAACGTCTATGAGGATAGCAAATGTCACATCACTATGGTAACCTGTGTGCATGTTCCCGACCAATCAGAAACTGTGTGCATGTGTGCGTCATACGACAGACAGACAGAAATACCTCACTGCGTCTGAGGAGCTGAGGATCATGAGCTCCTCCACACTACAATCACAGCTGCACACCGTGACTTTCTCAACTTTATGACTTTTGCTCATCAGACTGTACAATATGAACCCAGAGAGATACTGAATAAACAGCCGTATTTAAGCTTAGACTGTACGTAGGGTAATATGATGATATTAGATTATGAATGATTAAAAAGTCTCCACAATCTGCCTTTACTGAGAGACTGGCTGACTTTCGTTAACGCAGAAGTTTATTATTGCGTGTTTTAAAGCTTTGCCAGTTTAAACTTTCAAACAGTTTTACTCACACTCTGTCCTCACACGCAAAGAAAGCACAATACCACACGAGTTTTCTTTTTTGGTATATTGCACTTAAAGTGTCAAAAACACAAAGTTCACAAGCACAGTTGTCTCTGTTCTAAGAGAACCAAAAAAAAAAAAAAAAAATTAATTATTCAGAGGTGTGTGAATATACTGGGTCAGTGCATTCGGTCTTAAAGTGACAGCAGCCTAATAATTAATGTGAAGTATAAGAGAACACACTGACTGCTTTAGCATCTCTCACAACTTTAGTAGCTTAAATCAAGTATATATTTAAATTATACAGTGAAGACTATGTAGTGTTTTTTTACATTTGATTATTCATTCATTTTTGACTTGAATGCCGCTGTTAAATAGACTTACTGTACCAGAAAAATTTAAAGCACTGTTTATTTAATCTTATATTTGTCCTATTCTTTATAATTAGCATTTTTGATCTAAATTTTAATTAACATAATGCAATAAAGAGAAATGGCTCACCCCTACATTTGCCTAAATGGTTTTTCATTCTTTTTTCTTTTACCTTGCAGGGCTATTTTTGTTAAATAGGGAAATTAGTGTGGCTGTACTGCTCAGTAACTTCCAAACTAACATGAAAAAGAATCATAAGTTTGTCGATCGTAATCCTGCCTGAAAAAATAAATCATAAGATATTTCTGCCATATCATCCACCCCGAACTGTATGATGCACATCTGAGGATTCGGTCATGATTGACAGCACTGACTGATCAATCACACCCTCACTGATGCCACACAAGATTTTGAGCAAATGTTTGAAAGGATTAAATAAAGTCAGAGGCATCTGAGTTGAATGTTTGCTCTGAGAGGACCATGTTGAAGGGAGCAATAAATAATGAGACACGCGGCAGATCCTACAGACACACCGGTGGAAATGTGTCACTCTCAGAGATCAGACCAAAGAAACCTGCTACAACGTCCAAAAATAGTCTGAGATGGAACATTTACAGACTGAGGCACTGAGTGCGCATCTGGCTTTATATAAAACAAACGACAGTTGTATGCGTGCATCTCACCTGATCGTGATCAATGTCAGAGTCTCCTGTGATGACGATGCGCTTCTCAATGCGAGTTTCTGACAGCCCCCCCTTTAGTGTCTGTCAATCATCAAAGAGACACAGACATGATGCACTGAACAGATACAGGACAACATGTTATTCACAATTTAAAAGCAATTTCTGATTTTGATTTGATGTCTTTAACCTGCACGCCCCATTTTGGGACTCACAGCTGAAAATGACCTACCTAGGGGAAGTCATGGCCTAATGGTTAGAGAGTTTGACTCCTAACCCTAAGGATGTGGGTTTGAGTCTCGGGCCGGCAATATCACAACTGAGGTGCCCTTGAGAAAGGCACCAAACCCCCAACTGCTCCCGGGGCGCTGCAATATAATTGGCTGCCCACTTCTCCGGGTGTGTGTTCACGGTGTGTGTGTGTGTTCACTGCTGTGTGTGTGCACTTTGGATGGGTTAAATGCAGAGCTCGAATTTTGAGTATGGGTCACCATACTTGGCTGTATGTCATGTCAAAAAAACTCAACTAACTTAAAATTGTAATAGTTCTTGACTTCAGTGTGCTACACACAATTTTGGGGACTTTGGAAAGCAGTACGCAGGCGGCGTATGCTCTTCTGTGTCAGCCACGCCACAAGGATATGTATTTTTACTTGTATTTATGCTTTGCTTTGAAAGCAAACAGTGCATCGGCGCCCCGCGGCTGATACAGAAGAGCGTACGCCATCTGCGTACTGCTCAGATTTGACAAAATGGCACTACACTGATTTGAAGAGACACAGAGGAGAGGAATTGTTGAATGAAGTCGTTATTTTAGTTTTCTTTGTGTACAGAATGTATTCTCGTCGCTTCATAACGTTACGGTTGAATCAGTGATGGCAGATGGAGTATTCTGATAATGCTTTTCATACTTTCCTGGACCTTGACACTGTTATTTATTTGGCAGTCTATGACAGTCTCAAGCCTCCCAATTTTTATCCAAAATATCTTAAATTGTGTTCCAAAGACGAACGAAGCTTTTACGGGTTTGGAACGACATGGAGGTAAGTAATTAATCACAAAATTTTCATTTTGGGCTGGAGTAACCCTTTAACTATGTATGCCAATTACAGTACATCCTGAGATTGGTAGAAATACAACATTCCCCCTGATAGATGCTCAAACAGTCAGTAATCACATGTTGATGGCCGGTTATACAGATGGTAATCATACAGATACGCAATAATCAGACTCCATTCATATAGACCACATTCACACTGATAGCTGTCTATAACACGCTGATTATCGGTCATAGAGATGGTAGTCATGCAGACACAGCCACATTCCCACAAAACACACACATATATATGAAAAATGCTGAAGAAGAAAAAAAAGAGAGAATTATTTTTGCAAAAAGCCGATCGCTAAGTTATGGCCCCATCAGATGACAGGTGGGTGAAAGAAAAGGTAGAGTTATTTGTGCAGAATTCAAATAAACAATATTCCACCTATCTGGTACGTACTGCGTTTTGATTATGCATGTTTTGATGTGTACTGCTTACAAAATACATTCCTTATAAGCTTTCCACTGAAAAACAGCGATCTGTCATCGATGCTTGAGGCTTAGACCTTTGTAATGATATATAGTTTGTAAAGAAGAATTTTGACTCATTTCATTTAATCTATTTGTAAACACTGACACATGCAAAGAATAAGCATTCAGTGCGTCGGCGCCCAGGTGCAGGTTAACAGGTTAAACAGTGGTCCAAGATTACAGTCACTTCTGACATTAAAATACAGGAAAACCTGTTCAAGTAGAACAAAAACAAATGAAGAGGTTTGTCAGAGCTCTGTATCTATAACCCTACTCTTACCTGACAGTGTCAGCTAATATCCTACGTCCTGAACAGGATCATCATCATCTCATAACCTCTCTTATCAGCCCAAATGCCACAGCTAGTGGTGTGTGTGTGTGTGTGTTACCTTCGTGATGTGTGTGGTGGTGGTGGTGCAGAGTGATTCAGAGGTGATGGTTTGAGCTGTCATCAGCACGCCTGGCTCCCCGTCTCCATTACCATCCAGCTGTCAATCACAGACAGAACAAACAAACACAAACGCTCTCAGGACTCTGACAGCAACACAGCTGCGTGATTCTGCATTAATGCCAACAGTTTTAGTCAATGTTGGTGAATGTGACAAAATTATGAGCAGCTAGACAGAATACAAATACAGGAAGCCTGATAAAAATGCAAATTTTAGATGAAAATTTCAGACAGCACTTAGAGGCTTTTGCATCTGAACCCCTCATATATATATGATTACAGATCCAGTGCAGTGACTCCTGACCTGAGCAAATGCGATTCCTATGATTTCACGTAAGAAACGTCACAGGATCACTTGACCCCTCTCACCTGGGCGGCCTCGTACGTGATGGTCTTGGTTTCCGTGTGAACGATGGGGACCTCCTTAGTGGATATCTCCGTCTTCTGAGCAGCAAACGTGTCTGAGATCGTAACCATCTCAGTCTTCACAACAGGAGGCTACGGAGAGACAGAGGCCGTCAGTGTGACGCACTGGTACAAGAGGCGTCCGGTCTGACGTCACAAACACACACACACACACACCACCACTGCTACACAGCACAACGGAGAGATGAAGCTCATGCAGTTCAAAGAAACACACCACTATAAACTAGACGTCTTTGGTATAACGCATGCAGCCTACAAACAGACAAATAAGAACCAAAAGGTTTCCAAATGTCCATGTGACCGTACATCAGTGCAGTTCTGGTTTCATGATCTTTGGCAGTGTTTACAGGATGACACACACATGCAAAAGCACAAAAACACTGCGCTGTGTGGATACAATATCAGATGTCAATATATTGAGCTTTTATTTCTATCAATACTTCAGATGTGTGATATTTATCTGTGCATTCAAATAATTTCAGTGGCATTACTGAAGTTTCTGCTGCTTTATCTTTAATAGAGAAGAATCAATGTAAACACACTTATCATATAATTAGGATATCAAGTATGCTACATAAAACATGCACAACAAAGCCCCGTGCAATGATACCCAACAGGCAGTGCACAAGATATAGGCCCTGAATGCAGCGCTCCTCATGTGTGACTCAGAATATTGTGTTTATATATTTGTGTGTGTGTGTGTGTGTGTGTGTGTGTGAGAGAGTAGTTGAGTTGGATGGAATATAAAATCAACTTAAAGGCGAGAGGATGGCATGACGAACATTTAAGCAAACAAAACGCTTTCTTTTATACTGCAATCGCTTCCTTTAAAAAGGTCTAGAGAGACGTTTCAGCTGGAGTGAAGATAAAGCAGGATCTTCGTCCAGGAAGGAGGAAGGAGTGGGAAATGGAAGAGGAGATGAGGAGAAGAGTGGCGGCCGTCTCAGCTCGGGATGACATTTACCTCCGAACAACAAATAACCTGCGGCAGGTGCTCCGCTTCCACACGAGAGGCGCTGCCGTTGACGATGTGAGGCTCCTCCTCCTCGGTGGGCGCTGCTCTGAGAGTGGGCGGGGCTTTGGCTTGGAGGGCGTGTCCATTGGGAGCTTCGTCCGGTGTCGCCAGTGGCTCGTCTGCATGCACTTCCTCTTCAGGCAGCTCTGCTGGTTTCTCTTCCTCTGCAGAAGGGGCGGGTTCAGCTGCTTCTGTGATTGGCTGTGACTCTATCCCAGAGGGTGGGGCTTGTTGAATAAGCACCGCCTCCTGTTCCTCCTCGGGCTCTTGTTTTTTTTTGTTATTGTGGGTGGTCGTGGTGGGCGGCTGAGCGTGGTACTCCGCCTCCTCTTCACTATCACTGTCCGACGATAAACTCCTCTCCTCCTTGACCTCCGCAGCACACTCTGTCTCCACGGTAGCCGGTACCTCAGGGGCGGGGCTTTTGGGTTTGGCTTTGACGACTTCCTCGATGACAACGGTCTCTTCCACGACCTCTACGACCTCTGGCTGGCCGTTGACTTCAGGTTTGACCTCTGCGCTCTACACCAGACAAGCACACAAACACACACGAGGGATGGAGAGAAAAGCAAAAAACATAAACAAAGACCACGGAACAAAAACTGAAGGAAACAAACTTCCTGCAGACCTTAGTCGAAGTCAACGTCATTGTAATGCAAACAAAAACAAGGCTGTGACGTGGAGACGTACAGTCTGCTCAATGAGTGCAGTTTTGAAAACACACTGAAATGTGCGATGCGTACTTGAGAAGCAGCGAAACGGTCTACAAGAATAAAACCTGGTTTGGTCTGGTGCCTAAAACGAGAGCAAACATAGCTGCGGCTCTCAGAAGTCGTCATAGTTGGTAAACTTCAGTTGTGAACGGAAACTACAACAAATATAATTTTTGCCTTTCCATTTTTTCCAATAGCAAAAGACAAAACCCAGGATTTCTATGACTTTCCAAAAGTTGAAAAATTAGAGATTTATTACTTCGCACAGAAGAGATAGAAGTCATATTTGCCCTCCCTCTGCAGCAGTATTAACACTGTTACACATGTACATTACATTTTTAAGTATAAACCATCAATTCTGGTCTATTATTGAAAACTGAAAGCAATCCTTATTACTGTATTACATACAGTAATCGTCTGTAAATTAAATGTGTCTTCTTGTAAAGACGTTTAGATATTTTTCTTGTGTCTGACTGAACACACTGTACGTCTATCGCTCACAGCACTGCTCTCATACTGAATCAAACATGGCATCTCCTCCGACTACGGTCCATAAACACTGCAACACCACACACATATAATCAACAAACAACATAACGAGAAAGAAAGACGGTCATAACAAGCTGAGATATGAATGAATGCATGGACAAACAGATGGATGATCAATCTGGTGAAGGTGGAGAGAAGGGGCTGGAGACGTGATGTCTGCAATGGAACAAGGATGAGATGTGTGTGCAGTGTTAGGTGTGTGTTTGCTCAGGTGATGTTAGGTGTCGGGCCGAGCGAGGACGATGGACCACCTTGCTGGCGTCTCTGCTGTCCGTCTCGGGACGGGGAGGGGATTCCTGTGGAACCTGAAGGTAATCATAGGACACAGTCACTCAAACACAAGCGAGACCTGCTGGTGTGACCCGATCACAGGAGATGTGTCTCAACTGATCACGTAAACACACAAAACAAAACAAGAAGTCTCACACACACGACGGCAGAGATGGAAATGACTGGAAGCTTATGAGCAGCCTGGCAATCAGACGCAGCAGTGAAACGCCCTCTAGAGCTGATCTCGTGTGTGTGATTCACTAACACTCAGTCCAGAAGAGCGGTGTAACTCTCAAATCTCATTCATATTGTGGCAGATAATTACAGTGTTTTGATTTTAATGGTTTAATTGCCCATTACTTTTGTTTTGCATTTCTGAACTGGTGTTAGATATATAAGAAATAATTACTGTTTAAATTATTTGTATCTATACACTACTCTTCAAAAGATCTTTTTTTAATAAAAAATTTATTCAGTAAGAATGCATTAAATTGATCCAAAACTCACAGTAAAGACAAAAAATTTATGTTTTGTTTTTTTTTACTTTCTATTCATCTGTGAATCCTGAAAAATTAAATCTATCACAGTTACAAAAATATTGTGCGGCACAACTGTTTTCAACACTGATAATAATCAGAAATGTTTCTTGAGCAGCAGATCATCATATTAGAATGATTTCTGAAGATCATGTGACACTGAAGACTGGAGTAATGATGCTGAAAATACAGCTGCACATCACAGAAATAAATTACACTTTAACAGAGATTCACAGAGAAAACAGCTGTTTTGAATAGTAATAATATTTCAAAATTTTTACTGTATTTTTTTTTATTAAATAAATACAGCCTTGGAGAGCTTCAAAGACTTTTCCCAAAAAAAAAAAAAACCTTACAGACCCCGAATGTACATCATTTCTATATGTGTACACACACTGTGCTTCTTCACACATCAGCGAGGGCTGGATCAATACTGGCTGCCAGATGTGAGCATGACCTTGGACGGTTTTGAAGAGGTGCAGACATGTGGCGGCAGAGAATATAAAGCCGTTGCATGGAGACAGAAAGCAGAAGCGGTAAAGGCACCGCGGGCGGAGCTGAGACTTTACTGGCCTCTGCTGGAGCAGCTGCTGTACTGCAGGAGCCAGCCAGCCCAGAGAAGCACGCCTTACTCAGAAAGAGAGAGGTGAGCTCCTCTTCCAGACTCTACACGGTAATGAAACCACAGAGAAGGGCAAGACAGGAAACGAGCGGGTGCAAGGACAACAACAGACACAGAAACAGAAGAAACGAGAGACAGAGAGAGAGAAACACAAAAGCACTTCAGTGATTCTACAGAGTGAGGAATACACACACACACACATACACACACACACTTTCTAGGGAATAGCAGCATTTCAACATGAACAGAGCAGAGAGCATGCGTGCGTGAGAACAGTGTTTGTAAACCAGAGACAGTGTCATCAAGAACGTGAAACGGGTGCAAATAAAAGCAAACATCACTCACACAGGTCAAAAATGTGCACTATAGTCTTTGGCAGGAGCTGATCATTTACACTGACTGATTAAAGAGCAACTTTAAAACACATACAAATAAACGGAGCATGTGCACAGCTGAAAGAGACACAATGCACTGAAAACAGCAACTGAGATGAGCAAACAATCAGAGAAGCATTCTGCCAAGAAACATAAGAAAAAAACACAAAATATACACCAGCAGTGAGGAAACCAAAGGACAGAATGAGCAACTGTGCAGCATGAACAACAGAACTCAACGAGCCAATCAGAGTGAAGGGATGCACCAATCAGATTGAGAACTGGCCCGCCATTGGCTGGTGTAGAGGATAGGAGGTGTGCGTGTGTGCGTGAGACAGTTGGGATTATGGGTAGTCTTCTGAAATCTACTTAGACTCAACCAGACAATGGTGCATTGTGACGTCAGGAGTGACAGGTGCTAGCAAGGCACTGAAGTCCGTCGGTTTCTCGGTGACACCCGTCTGAGCAGCCATTTCTAGTCATAACAGTGCAGGTCTACTTCAGCGCGGAAAACATGAACGCTCCAAAGGTTCAAGATGGTGTTTCAAAACAGGAATAAAATCGGGTTAAGCTCTTGTATTGCTCAAGCACATGCACCTTTTTTAGGCTCTGTGTATTTGGATAACCCTACAGCAGGTCAGGCAACAACTCACGATTATAGGTTTTTAACTCAGGAACAATTTTTGCTAATTCAGATGAATTCGATCAGATCCACAATGAGATTCAATTGAATTATTTCAAATAATGATTGGATTCTGGGTTTTTGTAAGTGCATTCATATGATGTAAATGCTTCTCCTAATGTGTATTAGGTAATAAAGAGAGCTAACACATTAAATGTGTGTCCCTACAGGCTACTTAAAATAGAGCAAAGAATGCAATGTTCTGATAAAATATTTTAGAGCTGAGAACACCCTGAAAATTATTGAAAAAAAGAGAATCATTACACCCCTAATTCATCGAGATATAAGGACACACTTAATATTTCCCAACTGTCCCACCCAACAACAGAAAACACAGTAAACCAGCTTCTCAGTAGAGCAGAGCGAGAAGGACAGGAAGTGCAGGACATGCAGAGCGTCTGAGGCGGCGTCCGTATCCCGAGCAGAAGCACACGTACCCCTTGAGCCTGCAGGCGCAGGGTGGTGGCAGGGCTGCCCGTCAGGCGCTTGTCCCACTGACTGGGCATGGGATCGGGCGTAGCCTCCATAAAACTGCGCTTTAGCTCACTAATGCTAGCCTGATGCTTCAACACATCCTCCTGGGTCTTATCCAAGTCCTGATGAGCCCACAGCACCAGCGAGAGGCAGGCAGGGGGAGGACAAAGGGACAACCAGCACATTAGTCATGGAGAGACCAGAACCACATCAGAGTCGAACCTCACTGCTCGCCAGACGCACCCCAGCCGAAGATGAAGTTAAGACCTGGAGTCCTGAGCTCTGTGCAAAGACCCAGCGGCTCCCTGACGCACTCCTGGCTCCAAAAGAGAGCTAATATTTACACTGGCATTGTGTGCAGTCATGATGCTGCAAGGAAGCTCACTAGATTTGGAACAGAGCCGTAGGGTTCTGGAACATCCCTCAGTAACTAATGACGTCCAGCGTTATTGTTGTAGTTTGACACGAAAGAAAATGAGGTTGTGAGGGACAGAAATACAGACTGTTAAGGCCCTGATATACAGGTGAACTGATGAATGAATGGGTGTGATGTCATTAAGAACTAAATCTGGCTAGTTCATCTGGAGTTTGTTTCGGTTCGCCAGTGCAAACTTCTGAACCGATGAAACAAACTCCAAACAAACTTAGCCAGATTTCAATTAAAAATTGCATGACACCCATTCTTTCTGTCGCACGCCTTTAAACCACCGAAACAAAATCTGGAGTTTGTTTTGGTGGTTTTGAATAGTTTGCCTCGGCATACTTTCCAGAAAACTTTGTGCTGCTATTAAACACCTGTGAAGTGTGCCTGAATAATCACGAACAGTATACGGTTGCTCATGTATTTCAAACTTTCTTGACCCCCGAGCAAAGAACGAAAAACAACTTCGGTGCAAGTATAACAGGATGTTTATATGTTGTACATCCAGGTGTTCGTGTTCCAGCTGATAGAACACTGCAGAACTTCTGTGGAAAGACGCATTTTCAGTCAAAAGTTTGTAGGTGTTAAGATGAGCTCAGGGCCTTAAAATAGTACAGCCTCGTCTGTCCCTCACAGACTCGTTTTCCTTCACATTTACAGTCTTCCCTGGTAATCCTAGTAATGGTTTGATTCTGGTGAACCGGTGGGATTACGAGTGTCAGGTGAGAGGTCAGAGGTCAGTGTCTGGGGGCAGCAGTGAGGCAGGACTTGTTTACACACTGAGGACTCAGTGCCAAAGACACACAACTGCTGCGGAGACACCAGATCCACTGAAGGCCACAGTGAGCAGCTCATCTGTGTGCACATTCACCTAAAGCTCAAGCGTTTCACAATTAGTGGTCGACCGATATATCGGCTGATATTTGTCATTTTTCAAATATCGGCATCGACCGTTAAGTTTTTCTGCTTGGCCGATGTGTTCGAGGCGGGACTTTTATTTTGCCGGCGCTGAGAGCGGCAGCGCCTGAGCACACAGTGTTCACATTCTCGTTCTTGTTTGTCGTTGTTCAGTTCTGTCTAATACGGATAGAAGTCTGTCTAATAATCAGAAAGAACGGTTAAACAGAAATTAATGAATATAGAAAGTATTATAATGATTGCTTTTATATTATTAGTCATAGAAAGGCAAACATTATAATACTTTCTCGTTTGCCGTCAGCATTAAGTAAATACACATTTATATAATTTAAACAAATCTTTGAATGACTAATGAACATTTAATTTCACAAACCTTGCAAACTTAGTCAAATCCAGCAGTGAGATCTAGTGAAGTGTGTATTTTTATCCAGCATGATCGCGTGTTCTCTGTGTGACGGTCGGTCCGTGTGAATTGAATGCTTTAAACTTTAAACTCATGATTTCAGATTATGCTGTGCTTTATGTATTTGTCTGCTGTCATATTCATGTCATTTTCTCTGTGTGCTGTGTGTAAAATGAGTGTTTCCCTGGCTTTATTTGAAAAATATGATTCCCAACGCACACAAACTTCCCAGAATACTGAGTGCCCTGTTGGTTACAGTGTTTACTTCCTTTTTAATTATATTTTGATTAAATATTTATTTGTGAAAAATACTTTGTCATCTAAAGTATAAGTTTGTTTATTTTACACGGTTCTTTTAAATCCATTGTCAAATGATTTCAAATTTCTTAAATATTAATTAAAATTGTAAAAAAAATAAATAAATAAATAAAATTATTATATATGATTTATTTAGTCTATCGGTAATACTTATTTCCAAGATATCGACATCGGCTCTCAAAAAATAAAAAGATTTATAATAAATAATTAATAATGTGGGTTGATGAATTGTAATTTTGAAATGACTATTTAAAACTAGTGTTTGGTGACAGTGATTACACACTTTAGCCTTCATCCCTGACATTTAGGCCATGTTTTTCCAGGTTCCCACTAACTGAGTGCTCCAATCAGCTTGTTATGATGTGACGTGTCTGTCTCGGGGGTCATGAGCCGGGTGTCTTTGGCACTGACAGGGTCACCCCAGGATGAGTACATTCATTTAGTTACAAAATAAAATGTAAACAATCACCACAACCAAAGCAGAAAGTAACCTGTCTGGTTAGGGAAATACTATTAGTGATGTTATGAGAACCATTCCCACATGACATTTACACAAGTGTTAAAAACACCACGTATCACGTACATTCAGTTCACCCGCTTTAACATGCAGCCCATGCACTGGTGCACACGCACACACACACACACACTAATGCATGCACACAAAGCCTGAGAGAGGAAGAGTGAGAGGCAGCCCAGGACAGTAGCCAGAGAGGGGACACATGTCCACCATCCATTACGATTTTGCTCTTTCTTTGTTGCTTTATATTTGATTACATACGAACCTCCAACATTAAATTGCTATGTCTGACATATATATTTTCCCCCTGCACTCTCAACTTGCTCTGTGGATCAAAAATGAGAACACATTTGAACAAAAATGAAACAAGACAGATAATAAGGTAATGAACTGGAGTCAAATCTGATGAACATCACTGAAGAGGAGACATTGGAAAATGATTACAGCACATGTACAGAGGGCTCCAAAAGTCTGAGAGCAATGGGGAAAATGCTTCCAATGTGCATTTTTATCCTTTAAAACTATTTTCATTGCAAATTATATTATCAGTATATCAATTTAAGTGAAATGTTGCAACTTACATCTTTAAATTAATCTCTAATCTCAAATTTTTAATGTGCTCTCAGACTTATCCAGTTCTGTTCATACATGACACTACTAATTTCTGGATCTGTATCAGGGTTATTGGAAGTAACCAACCAACAGGCAAATCAGCATTTGATCACAAGTCATCAATCTAGCACTGCTTAGCCAATCAGTCATCAAATCTGGAGCCAGTCGATTACTCGAGAGAGCTAACTTGATTTGTGCCTCATTTGCAGTTGAAATTACAGAAAAAGCACAGGATAACCAGCACAAAAGCAAATAAAAACCAAAGTCACCACAGCAAAGATTTCACATCATCAAACAACCATGATGCAAGAACCCCATCAACTTTCAATTAGACAAAAACATGAAATTAAAAAAGACAGTGAATTACAACAATCTGCATCTCAAACAGAAGTGAAAGACCTTTCTCTCAGGAGCGCCAGCGCCATCCGTCTGCTCATGCCGCCGGAGATAAAAGATGAAGATTAGTTCAAAACGTCCTACAATACCTCTGGACTGTGTGCTAATCATATGAATGTGATTACAAATGCATGCTGGGAAGGTTAGCAGACCTCAAAGGCCGTTTCAGAGCTGATGGATGTGGCTGCGTCCGCGTCCGGCTCCTCCACGACCTCCACCTGTTGACTCTAATTGGTGGAATAATGGACAAGATAGTCTGAAAAGGTGAAATGGATGATGGGAAGGCCTGAATCCCCAATCAAAGTGATATGGAGCGAGCCCTGAGCTCTGTGACAGGCTGGTCTGAGTGAGATCATGCTTTTCACTTATAAAACACCTGAAGGATTATAACGAACTCTGAGGCCAATCTATCCAAAATACGTATAAATCTGATGTTTAGTGTAAGATTAAAGCTGGTCGAGTGATTCGGGTCTAATAAACGCTTCAGCTGAAGCGGGGGGAAATAGTTTTTCAGACAGGATGTGGACTATGAATAGGGTCCCACTGGAATGTTGCGGATTTAAACAGCTAGAATCAGAGCGCAGGGACTAATCTGCAATTCACACTGAAGATCTGCCACTGAATGGAAGAGCTAAAGGGTGGGGAAGGCAAACAGCAACAAAATGCACACAGTAGCGTTTAGGAGGCAGGTAGACATGAAGACAGGAACGGGGAGGTCAGGGGTCATTTTAGGCAGCAGGGTCACACTGCATTTCCTCTGGAGAGGTCGTCTCATCCACGACCTCTGCTGACCTGAAGCGTGCGAGTGCTTTCGGCTCCAGGTAGCACAGGGACAGGGCCAGGGGCAGCGCCAGCAGCAGAGACAGCGCCACCGACTGGCAGGCGGAGAGGAAGACGGCGAAGATGAGCAGGAAAGAGGGCAGGAGGGAAGGGGAGGAGAGGGGCAGGTGACGGTGCAGTCCTGCGGGGAGCAGCAGAGCGGCACAGTCCTCCGGCAGACAGGGCAGACTGATGCAGCCGTCCTCGTCCAGCAGCGAGGGCAGACGCAGACCCTTACAGAAGCTGAGCACTGCCAGACCCAGCCGGGGCAGAGCGGAGCGGGGCACTGAGGGCGCCTGCGGCTCTTCAGATCCTGGGACGCACTCGGCAGGCGAAGACGACGGGGCGGACACACCCTCACCACCCCCAGCTGAGCAGCTGCTAGAGTCCTGGGCCGGCCAGCTCAGAGGCTCAGAGTCAGGCTCGAGGTGGAGGTCAGGCTCGTCCTCTGAGATGTCAGACAACACGTCCAGCTCAGAGATGGTGTCGAGGGTCGGCGGGAGGGAGGAGAGGGTGGAGGAGGACGGGGAGAATGGGAACATGAAGAGAGACTGCGTGGGTGCAACGACAGAATGCAACAGAAGAGGATGTGCATGGCAAAAAGAGAAGGTGGAGTGCACGGGGAAAGAGAGAGGGAGAGAGAAACACAACATTAGTCAGTGAGCAGAGTCGAGGTCGGGGTGTGAGGGATGACACATTAGGAAAGACTCTGATATTTAGGGGTGTGCTAGTGTGTGTGTGCGTGAGGGTGGGCAAGCATTAGACAACAGAAGCTGGCAGAGTGTTGGAGCAGAAGCTCAGGAGAAGAGAGGAGGGCGTTTTCACACCGGGCTGTGGAGTCCGCTCCATGTCACAATGAGCTTCCTGCGGTGGCCGTGAAAGCGCTTCTCAATGAGAGCTCACTGTTGATTCAAAAGCAATCCGGACTAATTTCTCGAACTAAATAACTATCGATGGTGCATTTCTTTAGACTAAAAATATTAGCATTCAGTAATAACTCACTGCACTGCCACTATGGGATGATAAAATCTAAACTGAGCTGATTTATGACATTGTCTTCTGTAGAGCTGCTCTATAGCTGGAGTGAACTTGTTTCATAACTGACCCTCTGCCGGGAGTTTGATTGACAGGCGATCTGACCAATCGTACACCGAATCTGCCAACTTGTCTGACAAACACACCAGACTGGAGAGTAGATTAACGCTGGTGGCGGTGTGTAAACAAGATTCCTCCTGATGTTCATTCATGTTCATTTGGTGCTGTATCTAGTAAAGAGGAAGAGATGGTCAGTTCACGTGCTGCTTGGACTGATGCGGCTGGACTCTCCAACACTGACAGAGTAACTGAACTGAATCAACACTGAATCTGAATTGAGCTGAATGACACTTCTGTCTTCTGTAGAGCTGCTTCACAGCTGAAACTGAATATGTTAAGTGATGAATCTAAAACATAGTAATTTTCTTTTTTATTAATGTATCTCCTCAGAAACAGCCTTCAGCTCGCATTTGATGCATCTTTTGCAAGT
The DNA here is from genome assembly GCF_018340385.1 of Cyprinus carpio. Lineage (NCBI taxonomy): Eukaryota > Metazoa > Chordata > Actinopteri > Cypriniformes > Cyprinidae > Cyprinus > Cyprinus carpio. Next base: position 883,893 of record NC_056591.1, read on the forward strand.
CCACAAGTGCTGATCTGTGTCAAGTTTTGGTAGTAAAACCAGTGGCATTAGAGCATTCTGGTATATTTCTGAGGTCTTTAGCTAGCAGAATTAAATTCTTTTGGTTAAGAAACACATTCCAGTGTTTGAGTCTGGTTCATGTGGACTCCAGTACTGTTCAGTCTGTAAGTGATCTGGCCTAATTTGATCAAGCTAACCGCAGAAGTAACGATGTGACTTTCTTAGGTAAGTAGAACAGTTTTATTCTTTGAATCTATTGTAGATAGATGCAAGTTTTGGTAGTAAAACCCAACAATAAGTCATTACCTGGCTACACAGCTGTCACAGCAGCATTCACATCGACGGCGTAGAGAAGTGGAGAGAAAGTGAACTCTGGTTCAGATCGAGTGTGAAAACGCCCTGAGAGAAACACAGAGGCATCTGTCTGGATTCCAGTGTCCTAAACGAGAGTAACTCAATCACCGCTCTTCGGTGGGCTGGACCTACATCGAATCTAACGAACCGGCCGGTGACGGGCAGAGGGGTGGAATGTCGGTCGCCACGGAAACAGCCAAGAACGGGTTAGATAACACTGTTATTGTCACAAAGTTGGCTTGTGTGCGTTTGAGGGCAGTTCCACAGACAGGAGGAGTTCTCGAAGCGCTAGCGTGTTAGCGTGTAGGGCGTCTGTGAAAGACTCTCTTCATGTGAGAGCTGTAGGTTACGGAAGGAATGCCAGCGCTCCTTCAGGGCTCACGGACGCCATGAATACATCCTTTGACGGACAGAGAAATGTCACGTCGGGGTGGCAGACTGACTCGAGGCGTACAGTACGGGCTGGGTTTCTCTGAGTATTGTTCTCAGTGTGAGCCGTCAAACCGAGGATGATCCCAGTGTATTACAAAACATTTCAGCAGCATGATTTAAGGGTTAGCTTGAGTTATCATTTTTACAAAACAAACCAGAACAAATACAAAGAATGGGGGAAAATTAAACAAACAAGAAAGTCTTTTCATAAAACACCCTAAGAGAGGAACTCATTACACTCATACACATCTGAGCAGGAGTAATAGCTAGTTATTGTTCCAGGGCACCTCCTGTAGAGCTGAGGACTGTGATGAAGATGATGAAGAGGTCTTTCTCACCTTAGAGTCAGAGTTGAGCTCCAGAGCCGGGCCGTTCTCTCCAGCGCCTGCAGCCTGACTGTAATCACTCACGTTCACCACAGGAGCTGCCGCCACACACACACACACACACACACGCGTACACACACACGCACACACACACACACACACGCACACGCACGCACACACACACAGAAACACACCGTTAGCCAGTAGTCCATATGTTAGAACACTTAGGAATATCTGAGACTTCTTTCCCCGTTTAAACCCTTTGAACAGTTGTGGGATTTTGAAATGAAGATGTGCAATATTTCCAGGTGACTAATCAAATGTAAGTTAATAAGACCTTCTCACATTCATGTTTATTTTTCAATTCCACTTTTCCCTCAAGCTATTATGTTGGCCAATTCTTTCATTTTTATTGAAGAATTCTGAATTAAATTAGAAAAGAATCTACAGTAGAAACGGTGACCTCAGATGCCACTGTATGACTAAACATTTATATTTATCATTAAACACTGGGTTTAAAAAAATCATTAATGTTTATTAAAAATCAATTCATAAACACCTCAGCAGGAACAGGATGGCATACATCTTGTACTGAAAATATCTTTTAAATAATTCTAACTGATGCTCACAAGAATACTCACATGACTGTCAGCTGTAAACAAAACGGTTTGTCTGTTAGTGCTTGGACAATTAATAAATACATACTTTATTAATATGAAAATAATACCCTGATATTATTTGATTATTTAAATAAAAAAAAACTGAAGCACTATGGTTTAAATGTCTTGCATTTTCTCTCTTAAAATGATGCATGTGATTTAAAAAGTGTGGAAATTAGTAGAAATTATTTAATGCAAGCAAGTTAAACATTTGACCCAGCTACTCGTTTGACTAGTAAAATAATAATTTGTGCAAGCTGTAATTTACATAAATGTCTATAATAATTAATGTATAATATAATTATTGCACACTACAATAATGACCCATTTCAACAGTTTGTGTCTTTGTTACAGTTTCTTTTCTTCGTAAAAGATCGCTCTCGCTGTTCTCACATTGTAGTATTCTTCTCAACAGTTTCCAGCATTTGAGCAATGAAAGCGTCCATGCGTATACATTACAGGAGAGCCACAGCTACTCTACAGGACTTGGCAGCGGCCAAATATTATTTACAAAATGACTTTTGGATTGATCTCTTCTTGTAAACTCAGAGATGTGGATTCACACGGCAGTTAAAAGCCCACACGACCTTGGGGTCTACCAAAAACAGAATAATCATTTAGTCAGAAACTGGGAGAAAAACACTGGATTTGGATGCCAATAAAGTCACTATTTATAAACGCAGAAATAACCTCGCAGCCCCATGAGAAACAATTACCATCCGGCTTTCTTCTGCGGTGATTTCCACACTACCTCTACATCTGCCAAAATATGTAGTGTACAATGAGAACACTTTATTATGAATACAACCTCCATTCCCAGTCATCCAATTAAAATCAGCCAGGATTTTTCCTCTTTCTTGATTCCTCTCTTGATCAGATTTCCATTATTTATTAAGGAACACACAAATATCAGATTTCCATTATTTATTAAGGAACACAAATTTGACTTCATGTAAAATAAACAGTTGCTTTCATATACTAAAAAAGAAACATGGTTGTATACAGTATACTGCACAGTATGCAGTAAGCATGCAGTATTTCATTCCAAACATGTACAAAACCTCAGCTGGGACTCTAAAGCCCTTGAGGTCAAATGACATTCACATCCAAAGACATCAATCACACACACACACACACACACACACACACACACACACACACACACACACACACACACACACAATCTGGATATCCTTTATGTAAGCATTCCTATGGGACTGTGTTCTAGAATGCCAGAGGAGCACTACACACTTCTGAAAACGGCGTACTAACACTCGAAGGTGCACTACACCCCGTGAGATTCAGCAGCAGCACCGCCGCTCTCCATTAGGACCCTGCAGATGATGGATCCGACAGTACAGAAGAACATGTGAGCGCTCCCGCTCCGCATCGGCATGACCTGCTTTGATCTGTGTGGAAGTAGGCTAATGTAGCCTGCGCTGCTGGGACGTCCGTTTCATCAGGTCACTCTGTGACAGCTCTGAGACGCTGCAGAACTGGGCCACCCGCAGTTCCCCTCGCGTCCACCAGGGGGCGATCTCAGCATCATTAGAACTACACGGCCCCTGACTGGATTCCCAGCAAGAGGAAAAACAGGGTCATTTTAATGGAGAGGAGCTGGGAAAACAGATTCTCAGAAGCTTTCATCAGCGTTCGCAGTGGCTGCGCATGAATCGATGGGGAGCGGCCCGCATGCGTTTACATCCCAACTCACGGGGGTGCTGTATTTTGTGTGTTATAATGGATTATTGATGTGTGCTCATAGCACTAGCTCAGTAGCAACAGATTCAGTACTGAGAGAAGCATAAATCAGGCAGTGAGCATTAACACATTGCCCTCTAAACCAGGTGAACGCTGACGACCCCTTGCTAACCAGTAATAAAATAAAGGGACAGATGTGCCAGAAAACATCTCCGACTCGGTCTGATTCTCCAGCATCGGTAGTGTTCTCACATCACACAGAAACAAAGCATTCTGCTCACTGCAGGAAACACTCCGGCCAGAAGAGGGACGCTCTTTAGCCTGATCGCTCACAATGCTGACCAAACCACTTGTGCAAGGAATGTTCTGGATTCAGGAACAGTGAAGCTTCACAGCGTGTGCTGCGTGATGCTGTTCACCAGGAAAGAACTCACACTTCATTCAGGCTTAAAGGAGTCATGAGACAGAGAACCAAACTGTTTTTGATGTTCACACCTATGAGAGGTTACTCCACAGTAAACACATACTGCAGAACTAATCCTTATAAATATGAATTATTGTTCTCTGCCCTTCTAAAACGTCTGGATTTGAGATCAGGAGAATGGTGATGTCATGATTTCGTCTGTAGTCAAGGAGGAGAGCTCTGAACAGCGGTCTGTCATACTGACACTGGATCACACTGTTGAGGAAGATCAAAACTCTTCTGTCAGTGGGAAAAACAAAACTTTACACAGCCTTTCCATTAGAAGTTTATTTTTAATGACGTGCCTGAGCGACTGAAAGATCAAGTTTTGATTTATTGTTCACGTTTTACCCAGGGAGGAAACGCAGGTCAGTCTTACAGTGTTTGTAATAAATGTCAAACCAGCGTTTAATGTCATTAAAACACCAAGCATGAAAGTTGCAACCAAAACAAATGTTTAACTTTTGGGAGATGAACCTACTCAACAGCAGTACTTCAAAAACTATATACTGAAAATTAAGAAATTAAGCCTGCAACTCCCACACTGAAGACACTCTCGGGCTCAAACATACATGATACTATCACAGCACTTGACATCTTCAGCATCAAAACACACTGTACATGAGGGCGTGGCTGCGGTGAGACCAGATTAGCCAATCACAGCAGTGGGCGTTTACTTCTGTTCCCCTTCAAATTTAGCAATTTTAATACGAGATTAAAAATGGGAACGGAAATTATTGTACCGTACTTGGGGCAAAAAAAAAATAATTTTCAACTAAATGTACAAATCGAGTAAACATGCGAAATAAGTTACCTGCTGCAACATCAAAGGTCAAAACACAAAGCTCATATTTTTGTTTATATTTGTCCTGTATGATCATGTTGTGTTTGGTTTGTGGAGTTTCTGATCGGATCTGACGTTCATCATGAACACATTCAGCAGCCTGACGCTGACGGGTTCTGTGCTCCACTCCGCTCTGCCCATAAAACCCTCATTTCCTCTGAGCTCATCTCTTCTGCTCCCTCCACAGACAGGAAGCAGATGTCCCTCATTTCCTGTGTCTGTCCATGCGGCTACATCTATTCATGCACGTGGACACAACAATACAACACAAGATCACTCCTCAGCAGAAAACATATCAGGACACGAGCAGATGGAAAAACCAATCAGGGTTCATTCATATAGAGACAAATCATGACAAAGGAGAGGTGAATAACATGCATAATAAATACTGAAGCAGTGATTTACTCAGTGTAGGTCATGGAGCGGCTGCAGCGCTGGATTCATTTATCACAGAGCTAACGCTTTCAGTTCAGAGCTGAAGAGTCCGCTGTCCAACTCAACTGAGCAGTCTTCATATCATTAAGAAAAGCTCAAATGATGATGAGGCTGGTGTTTCACCCTGAAGCTGACCCCACAGAAACAGTCTGCATTTTTACATAGGAATTATTTAGTGTTTATTAATCAGTCTTCTTCATGAGGACTGCTGCAGCTGATTTCAGCTTTTACTACCCAAGTTTGAACCCCATAATGTAGGCTAAACTAGTACACACACGCACACACACACACACACAGACCTCAGCTGAACGGCCTCATTCACCGCTGGGAGATTTCCTGCAGATAAAGAGTTCATAACCTGGAAGCGGGAAGAGTTTGCTGACAAACACGCTGCGTCACCATCAGCCGTCACGCTTGTTTTCTGCTCCTCTGAGGGCACAGATGATATCTGGACATGCTGAATTAGAGAAAACAGGCGCTGCGCCTCAGTGCCTTTCTAAGTGCCGACGCTGACTGGAGACCAAAGAGCTTGTGAAGCAGATAATAGACTTCCTGTGTGTGTTTGTGTGAGGGCACGGACACCGCTGAACCACGGCCTGAACACACAACATCACAGGCCATTCTATGCAACACATCATATGTATGAAAATATTACACAAAAATAAATAATTGTAGCACCCAGCTAGCAAGTGTATTTCCAATAGGGCTGGGCTATACATCACATATTAGATATATTACTGAATATTAAAAGTTCAGCTTACACTTAAGTCAGTCTAACACCCCTTTTTCATCCCACAACTCAGACAGCCGCTGCTGTTAAACTCCTGTGTGTGTGTGTGTGTGTGTGTTTGAACTCTTTGTGAAGCAGTGATCACTGCAGCCAATTACAGACATTTCTGCTGAGCACCAATCAGACGTGTTTTAGTCAGTCAGCTGCACATCTGCTCAATACACTCAAAACACTGGAGGCTTTCGTTTAGCATGTCACAAACACATTAAGTACTTTAACAGATTCATTGATTATGACGCTGAAGTGATTGACAGCTTCAGTGATTTTAAAGGGAGCGCTCTTTTCTCGCGTTGTCTCATTTTTCATGCTGCTAGCTACTCACTGCAAAGGACTGACAGCTGATTTAAATGCAGGATTGTTATATTGGTACAGTGGTAGCCTATTTTATTCCTGTTCTACTGAGTTTGGTGATTCAGTAAAAAAAAAAAAAATAACATTACTATGTCTACATTTTTTTCAACTAGCCCTAATTTTGCAAAAAAATTTTTTAACCTTTTTAAAATCTGAGATAGCAATTGCAAAATCGATATTCATCAAAATGTGAAAAGGTATAAATATAAAAGCTATATTGCACATCCCATAACTTCAATTTCAATTAA